>NC_133652.1:240574919-240925161 GCF_009905375.1 Apium graveolens | reverse complement strand
TAGAATCTGAAGCTTGTGGATTGGTTCCAAAGATGGTAAGACTGCGCTTCTTTCAGTTTCCACTATCATTACTTGCATCCGAACCACTTCCACTATCACCACTATAAATTAATCCTTCAGAATCTGAATCTTGAAAACTAGTTCCAGAAATAGATTGACTATCTTTTGTTATTCCCAGTGGACTAACAATGAGATTTACAGCAGGGGGGTTGAATGTAAATCTCAAAACTTTTTCAAGTTTTGAGCAGTTTCTAAGGCTAAGTGTTTTTGAGAAAAAGTGTGTGAATTGCTTGAAGCTAATACAGACAGATATATATATTCAAACACAAATGTAAAGAACACAAAGAACTTAAAAACTTTTCTGGTGGATTTGTTGTTCCACCAGAGATGTGTTATTTCAGAAAATCTGTGATTCAAAGAATTAAATCACAGCTGCTTCCTAGTACAAACTAGATGATTTTCTCTCTGGATATTTCTAAACAGCTCTGGAAAATTCTTATCTAATTACTAGCTGCTACTTGGTTTATATATCACCAAGTTTACAAGTGAAGACAAAACTGTAAAATACAATTAAAAAGATTCTTCACATGTTTCTTCTTCATTTCTCTATCCAATGCAATCTAGGATAATCTGTGAATCTTTGAATACTCCCTTGTTTGCATCAGAATGGAAATGCTGCATTTTCTTGATTCCTCCTTGAGGCTTCCACATTCCAGTTTGTCTCTGTCAACCCATGTGCCTCTGTCAGCTTGTGAATTGTCACTATCAACTGCTAATGAACTAAGCATCCATTGAAGCTTTCATCCGTTGATGCCTTATCCGTTGAGGCTTTATCCGTTGAAGCTTTATCCGTTGATGCATTATCAGTTGAAGTCTTTATCCGTTGAAGCACTTATCCGTTGATGGATATTATCCGTTGAAGCATTAGAGACATCCGTTGAAGCTTTGTTTCTTATCCGTTGAAGGTCTTCAATATCCGTTGATACTTCTTCACTTATACAAAATTACAAGGCATGAAATATTTACAATTAGCCCTCCTATTTGCATATCCATTAGTAGTCAACATGACTGATAATTTCCTACAACATCTAAGAATTACAACTTGAATCCAGAGAATGAAATGTGCTACAATACTAAACTTATTGCTAAGTAAAGCTACTCCTTTAACGGATAGCCAAGATGGTCTTATCCGTTGAGGCTACAAACACTAGATTTCTACTTAAGTGTTTTGTTTAACTTATCATCAAACTAATACACATATTCCTAACAATCTCCCCCTATTTATGTCTACTAGAATTGCAGGTATAAATTTGGGTTTAGCTTGATGATAACAAAACACTTGACAAATATATAAACTGTAATAAAGCAGAAATTCAAAAGTGCTACAAAAATGTGTATGCTGAGATGGAATTGAAGAGTTACATTGTTTCCAAGGGTGCTCCTTTAGCATGAGCAGATTAGTTTCTTTTCCTTTGATTCCTTATTTTCTTTCCTAGCCTCCTGTCATTCTCCTCTATTTGAAGTTGAAGTTGTCTGTAGAATTCAGCTTCATCTTCTTCATTGATGTCTAACTTAGATTGCATATCCTTGAGAGTTTCATTACTGGCAATCTTGAGTTGATCTTCAATTCTGAAAAATCTTCTGACTTCTTTGTTGTCTCTGAACTCCATCAACCAATGAGGTGATTTATGAATTGTAATTCCTCTTTCTTGAATGAGTAATGTTCTAGGCAAAGCATTGGGCTCCCTCCAAGTTTTCCTTATGTTGGCAATCTTGTTGAGAATCTCAGTCTTGGCAGTCCTGGTAAAGCCAGAATCCCTTTGTATGGCTGAGTAGACTCTAATCAAGGTAGAGTAGCCTTCATTCAGAATTCTGTAAAGAGGCCAGGTTCTTTCCCCATCTCCTTTGTATTTGAACACTAGTCTTTCTGGTAGCTGTCTGTAGGCAGCTATTCCCCTTACTTCCTCCAGCTCATCCAGATAGAGTTCAATGTCTGAAAATTCTTTTATGTCACAGATGTGAACATAATCATCCTTAGAGGCTTGAGGCTTAGGCTTCTGTGTGAATTTGATTGAGGCTTTAGAGGGTATTGATTTGATTCTTCTTTTCTGCTTCTTTGATAGTGGAGAAGAGGTTAGGAAGGTGGGCAATTTGATGGTGTCCCAATCAATTGGTTCCTCCTTGGGAATGATTGTTTCACCATGAATGTTCATGAAGGGGTCAGGCACAATGGGTTCTGGAATAGAGGGTAGTGGTTTGGATATTGATTGGGTTTCTTCAGTCTCATCTACCATCTTTCTCTTTGCATTGACCTTCTTTCTGTTCCCTTTTCGCCATTCTTCTCTTCCCTTACTTCTTTTCTCCATATCAGTATCAACCATGTCCCCCATAGCTTCATCTTCACTTATGTCTTCAATTTCTTTCTGTTCTTCAGCCTGACTTGACTTTAGCTGTTTTTCAAGCTTTGCTTGTGCTCTTTTATCAGCCTTTAGCTGTTTGGCTTCTTCCTTCAACCTTCTGGTTTCTTCCCTCTTGGCTATTGAGAATTTGGGATGTCCTTGCATCACACATATGCTCTTTCCCTCTCTGAAGATAATAGTCATGTTCCTCCTTACAGCCACATCCATGGTATCTTTGAATTTTGAGATACTTCTACCCAAAAGCTTGTCCTCATCAGCCTTTGGAAGAGGAAAATCCACTTCTTTCAGAGGATTCTTTGTAGAGTCCTTATTGGATCTGTTGTTGGGCTTGAGAACCATAGGTTTCAAATCCTTGGAAGAAGTCTCTCCAACCTTATTCCTCCCTACTGGCTTGAGCTCCACAATGATTGATTCCACTTTTATGATGTGCTTCACAGATTGTGATTGAGAAGTTGTAGAACCAAAAATTTGTTGCATCTTTTCATCAATCTTCTTCCTTTGCTCTTTGACTTGCAATTCAGCTGCTGCTATCTGGATTATATCAATTCCATCAAGCTTTCCTTTGATTTGAATAATTGGAGAAGTGGTTATGGCAGGAACTAGCACTTGAGATATTGGAACTGTTGTTGATGGCTCTCCTTCCCTTTCCCCTTTATTCTCCCCCTTTTTGTTATCATCAAGGGTAGGGGTCAAGCCTTGTGCATTTGCCAGCTGCATGAGTAGATTTGTTTGAGTTTGTTGATTCTGAAGAATGGTGACCATAGAGTCTTCAATGATCTAAACTCTGGTTTCCAATCTGGCCAGTCTCTTGTCAGCATCAGATTCTTTCCTCAGTCTCCCCAACAAATCTTGCATAGTACCATAAGGTATGACTGAATCCAACTTCTCAGCATTGTAGGATTTTAGATCAGCAATATCCTGCTTGAGCTCATCCACACTTAGATTCTGTTTGAAGTGTTGCAACTGCAGGAGATGCAGAGATTCCAGATGAGCTTGAAGAATTGCCTTGGTACCAGCATCTGTAGTCTTCTGAAGGGCCTTCTGAATTATCATGACTTGTCTAACCAAAGTGACACCAAACTCTCCTGGTTTTGATGCTTTTTCCCATGCCCATTCAGGAAGATCTGGAACAGAACTTGGGCCTGCTACTCCCCCTAAGTTCATGCTCTCATTCAAAGAATCAGAGTCATCATCATTAGAATTTACTCCAAATTCTTCAGATGGCTCACCAACTTGAGAAGGCAGCCTGTTAACAGCAGCTTTGTCTCTGAGAAGAGATTCTGAAGTGTGTACAATGTTTAATGTCTGTTCTGCCTCCACATTGTCCTGAGCAGCCAATAATTGATAGGCTGAAACAGGATGAGTAAAAGTGTCAGCATCCAAGGAAATGTTATCAATTACAGCTTTGTAATGTTGCTAAAATTGTCTTTCCTTTTCTGCATCATCCACTTTCATTGACTCACTAGCAATGGCTGGATCCACCCTTATAGCTTCTGTACCTGCCTTTCTCTCATTTTCTCTATGTTCTTGCATCAGGGGCTCCCCCTGGCTCACACACACCCTCACACCCTCACCCTCACCTTCTAAGGTGGCACTCCCCTCACTCACTTTTGCCATGCTGGAAGAAATAGCATGCATATGGTGATTCTCAACCCCTCCTTTTGCCTGGGAGCAACCCAGCCTCTCACTCAAAAGATCATTCCCTTCCCTCAAACCTAAAAGTGATTGTACAGTAGCCATGTCCTCTACAGTTGGAATTGTTTCTGTTATGTGTGTAGAGACCATCAACGGATAGGGAGTATCCGTTGAAGTGGAAACTGATGGTATCAACGGATAACTGTTGTTAAGCTTATCCGTTGAAGAACAACCACTTGTCAACGGATGAGAGATATCCGTTGAAGAAGGAAAAGATGTAGATATAGAAAGTGACATAATTGTTGAATCTGTGTGAATGGATTTTAAGTGAGGTGACACAGATTCTTCAACCATATCTGAAAGAATTGGCTGATGATCCAACAAATCATCTAAAAGATGATGATCATCAGGTTTTGAGTAGGGCTCCTCCCTGAGTTTTAATGAGGGAGAATCAGGAATTGATGTGAATATCATATCCATATCCAGAGAGGGTGATGGAGAGTTTGATGATTGCTGTGTTTCTATTATGAGAGAATGGGGTTGTGACTCCATATTTGCTGGAATCACATCAAGCTGAATTTGAGAAGGCTCAGATACAGGTGGATGTATCTGTGATGTGTGTGCCCCTTGTGTGGAAACTAGGGTCTTGGCCTTCTTCTTCCTTGAAAAGGCTTTAATTGGTGAATGTATGGCTTCAGTGTCCCTCCCTCTTTTGTTCTGTGTCCCTGGTTGGGGACTATTTTCAATAGTTACATCCTTTTGGGAGGATGCAACTAGGGATGTGTTGGACTCCTTTTGAACCACCACAGTCTTTTGAGAGACTGTGGCTTGGCTGGCTTGGGTACCACTCACCTCTCCCACCTTATCCTGGGGGGTTTCTTGATGTTCACCCCTCCCCTCACCACTCACACCCTGTTCACTCCCTTTAGGGTTTTTGGTAGTTGTTACAACTGTTGTCTGTTGAGAAACAACAGAGGTAGTTTTCTTTGACTTGAGTTTTGAAACTTTAGTTTTGGTGGCTTTGGTAGGAACCTGTTTGGACAAAGACACAGATTCCATGGCCACACTAGAAGGCAAAGAAACAATGGGGTTGGAAATAGTAGGAGTTATAGAAGTGTTTACCTCACTTACATGTGGTGCATTCATGATTGGCAAATATACCAATGGCACCTGGTTGTTGAGGTTCATTCTCACAAGGTCTGCAAGAACCCTTTTCTCTTGTGCCCAGCATTTGAGTTTATTATTCTCATTTGATATGACCAATCCTTCAGCAACATGGTTAGCCAATAACATAAAGAATCTAGCATAGTAGATGTTATGTGGTCTATTAGCTTTGTTACCTAATCTGGAACCTAATTCTAGCATGACACAGTTGCTAAAATTAAAGTACCTATCAGAAACTAGCATGTAGAGCATATTAACAAGAGATGAAGTTATGGCATCAAAATTGCTAATCTTCCCAGAGAAAACCTTGATAAAGGCATCTCCAAGAAAACTCCATTCTTTCCTAAGGCCTTTCCTTCTAATACTACCTAAACTAGCAGAATCAAAAGCATAGCCTATGGAATCTAACATAGCAGATACATCTTTATCAGTGTGTGGTGTCATGACATCATTCTCAGGCAACTTAAAGTAAGACTGTATATCATCACAGTTAATGCAATAATCCTTACCTTTGAGAGAGAAGGCAATAGTCATATATGTGGAGTTGAACTCTGCAGTTGTCCAAATCTCCTCAATCACCTCACAGTAGATGGTTGGGGCTTCCAGCATTGCATAGCTTAGTTTGCAGTTTTTGATGAAGTCCATCATCTTGTGATAATCAGAATGGGCTTCATTCTTTTCAACCAAGGCTACGAAATTATTCTTTTCATAAACAAATCCTGTTTGAGACATAATTTTGACTACCGGTGCCATTGTTGTGAGTAGAGGTTGCAGAGAAAAACTTGAGAATTGTGGGAGAGAAGGAGAATGAAAATTGCAAGAAAGCGTAAAGTGAAAATAAGAGTTCAATGGGCTTTTATACTTTCTTGAATTAAAACGTAAATAAAATGATACTTTTAGGTAAATTACAGCCGTTCAAGAATAAATAAAACTGTAAAAATTCTAAACTGCCTTTAATACAAATACATACAACAGTGTATATCTGTATCAACGGTTAAGTAAAGAAATCAACGGCTGTGACTTACTGAAAGTAACTGATGTGACACTTCAACGGATAAGGTAAATAGTTATCCGTTGATGACCAACACTATTTTATCCGTTGAGGGATAAAATTACCAGAAATGTATTTGACTTTCAACGGATAATGAACATCCGTTGATTAGACAATTTTGGCTTTCAACGGATAGGGAATATCCGTTGATAGGATAGGTCTTTCTTAAAGCCAACTTTGTTCTTGCAGCAAATTCATTTCAGGCTTCAATGCAGATTATATAGAGGACATAAATTTATGAATAATTAAGCATACCTAGCTCACTTACTAATCTTGTGAATGTTGATTCATCAAGTGGCTTGGTAAATATGTCTGCAATCTGCTTTTCACTTGGAACAAAATGAAGTTCCATTGTACCTTTCATCACATGTTCCCTAATGAAGTGGTACTTGATATCAATGTGCTTGGTTCTTGAGTGCTGCACTGGATTTTCAGTAATGGCAATGGCACTTGTGTTGTCACAGAATATTAGAATTTTGTCAACAGTCAAACCATAGTCAAATAGTTGATTCCTCATCCATAGTATCTGTGCACAGCAACTACCAGCAGCAATGTACTCAGCTTCAGCTGTTGATGTAGAAACAGAATTTTGCTTCTTGCTGAACCATGACACAAGCTTGTTCCCTAGAAATTGACAGGTGCCAGTTGTGCTTTTCCTGTCTATTTTACAGCCTACATAATCTGCATCTGAGTAGCCAATTAGATCAAAACCAGACTCTCTTGGGTACCAAATTCCTAGATTTGGAGTCCCTTTGAGATATGTGAAGATTCTTTTAATAGCCACTAAGTGAGATTCTTTAGGGTCAGCTTGAAATCTAGCACAGAGACATGTAGAAAACATTATATCAGGACTACTAGCAGTTAAATATAAAAGTGAGCCAATCATGCCTTTATAACTTGAAATATCCACAGAGTTTTCAGCCTTGTTTAATTCAAGCTTGGTGGCAGTGGCCATGGGAGTTTTTGCAGATGAACAATCCATTAAGTCAAACTTTTTTAAAAGATCATAAATATATTTAGTTTGACTAATGAAAATTCCATCACTAACTTGTTTAACTTGTAAACCAAGAAAATAAGTTAGCTCTCCCATCATGCTCATTTCATATTTACTTTGCATTAACTAGCAAACTTTTTACAAAGCTTATCATCTGTAGATCCAAATATAATATCATCTACATAAATTTGAACAAGTATTTTAGAGCCATTAACATTTCTAAAGAAGAGAGTTTAGTCAACAGTACCTCTTGTAAAATGATTATCTAGAAGAAATTTTGACAAAGTCTCATACCAGGCTCTAGGTGCTTGCTTTAGTCCATAGAGTGCTTTCAACAGATAATACACATAGTCTGGAAAGTTTGGATCTTCAAATCCTGGAGGTTGGCTTACATAAACTTCCTCCTCCAATTCCCCATTTAAAAATGCACTCTTGACATCCATTTGATAGACTTTGAAATTGGCATGAGCTGCATAGGCTAGAAAGATTCTGATGGCCTCAAGTCTGGCAACTGGAGCAAATGTTTCATCAAAATCTATTCCTTCTTGTTGAGGATAGCCTTTAGCAACCAATCTGGCTTTATTCCTTATGACAATGCCATTTTCATCCATCTTGTTTCTGAATACCCATTTTGTGTCAATAGAACTCTTGTTCTTTGGCTTGGGTACCAGCTTCCATACTTTGTTCCTTTCAAATTAGTTTAGCTCCTCTTGCATTGCTAAAATCCAATCTGGATCCAATAGAGCTTCTTCCACTCTCTTAGGTTCCTCCTGTGATAGAAAGCTTCTATACAGACATTCATCTTGAGTAGCCCTTCTAGTTTGCACTTTAGATGTAGCATCACCAATGATCAGTTCAAAAGGGTGATTCTTGGTCTATTTTCTTTGAGGTGGTAGATTAGCTCTAGATGAGGTTGCCTCAGTATTGTCATGATGTGAGATAAAATGTTGATTGGTTGAAACTCCCCCTGAGTTGCTGATCCTTTGAAAGGAATTGGGAGCTCTATCAACTGATGAAGTGAATTGATTATCCGTTGACAGACTGTGATCAACGGATGCTTCATTATGAACTTCAACGGATGATGCACTTTGTCTTTCAATGGATGCTGCATTGCTTCTTTCAACGGAAGCTGAATTATGACTTTCAACGGATGCAGCATTCTGTGCATTATCCAAAGGCAGATTCTGAATTCTTCTTGAGATGCCTTCTTCATCATTCTCATCTCCACTATCATCACAATATATCTCAATGTTGTCAAATTTGAGTCCTTCATGATGTCCCTCATCTTTGAGTCCTTCATGATGTCCCTCATCTGTTAGTCCATCAATCTTTTTATCATCAAACACAACATGCACAGATTCCATGACAATGTTGGTTCTTAGATTGTAGACCCTATAAGATTTTCTAGCAGAATAACCAACAAATATTCCTTCATCAGCCTTTGCATCAAACTTCCCTTTGTGATCAGATTGATTCCTTAAGATGTAACATTTGCAACCAAAGACATGCAGAAAGTTTAAAGTTGGTTTTCTTCTCTTGATTAATTGATAGGGAGTCATGCCTTTTGCCTGATTGATTAGAGAAATATTCTGAGTGTAACATGCACAGTTAACAGCCTCAACCCAAAAGTAAGTTGGGAGTTTTGACTCTTCAAGCATTGTCCTTGCAGCCTCAATTAGTGATCTGTTCTTCCTTTCCACCACACCATTTTGTTGTGGAGTCCTTGGAGCTGAGAACTCATGCATGATCCCATTTTCTTCACAGAACAACTTCATGGTTGAATTCTTGAACTCAGTTCCATTGTCATTCCTAATATTCCTTACTTTGAAATCAGGATGATTGTTGACTTGCTTGATATGATTGATAATGATTTCACTAGCTTCATCCTTTGATCCAAGAAAATAGACCCATGAAAACTTAGAGAAATCATCAACAATCACTAGGCAATATATTTTCATTGAAATTGACAATACATTGACTGGTCCAAAAAGATCCATGTGTAGCAGTTGTAATGGTTCATCAATTGGAGATTCAAGCTTCTTACTGAATGATACTTTCTTTTGCTTTCCTTTCTGACAAGCATCACACAGTCCATCCCTTGTGAATTCCACTAGAGGCATTCCTCTAACTAAGTCCTTTTTGACTAGATCATTCATTGTCTTGAAATTCAAATGGGACAGCTTCTTGTGCCATAGCCAACTTTCAACTGCACTTGCTTTGCTGAAAAGACAAGTAATGGATTCTGCATCTGTAGAGTTGAAGTTAGCTAAGTACACATTCCCTTTTCTAACTCCAGTTAGAACCACTTTATTGTCCTTTTTACTTGTGACAATACAGGCTTCAGAATTGAAGGAAACAGTATTCCCTCTGTCACATAGTTGACTGATGCTCAATAAGTTGTGTTTGAGACCATCAACCAATGCAACTTCATCAATGATGACATTTCCTTTTGAAATCAAGTCATATCCCATAGTGAATCCTTTACTGTCATCTCCAAAGGTTATGCTAGGGCCAACTCTCTCCTTAAACTCTGTGAGCAGGGTGAAATCTCCTGTCATGTGTCTTGAACAGCCACTGTCCAAGTACCATAGATTCCTTCTTTGTCCCTGCACACAACAAAATCAATCAAGTTGATTTTGGTACCCAAGTTTCCTTGGGTCCAGCCTGGTTAGTCTTTTTTTGGACTTCATTCCTCCTGCATCTTTTAACTTAGGTAACTTTGGGTCAACCTTGATCTCAGATGTGGTTGGTTGAAGTGTAGGGTTAGTCACAGAATCATTTAGCATATTTGATTGATAAGGCATAGATTGTGCAAACATGTTATTCCACATAGGCATATTGTATGGCATGTGAGGCATACTAAATGCAGTAAAATAAGGATTATTAATATATGGCATGTTTGCAAAATGTGCATGAGGATTCTGATGAGACATAACAGGCATAGCATGCAGAGGTGACATAGAAATGTTAGGCATGGAGGGATTTGAAGACATGGGAGCATTTTTAAAAGATTTGCAATTATCAGATAGGTGATTAACACTTTTACAATGCACACAGCTTTTTCTAGGAGCATACCTATCAGGTGTGTAATTGTTATATTTGTTAATCCCTACCTTCCCATTTCTTTTAGATTTTCTTTTAATTTCCTTCTTATCCTCAACCAACTTAAGCCTATTTTTCAGCTGATCCAAAGTCATGTGTCCTATATTCACCTTACTGGCATCTTTGGATGTGCTAGCTCCTTCTTTGACAAAGTTCTTGAGAGTAGAATCATTCTTTTTATTAAGGTTTTTATTTTTAAAATTACTTGCCTGTTTTAATTGATGAGCCTTCAACGGATGCTCCTTTTCTTCCTTCAACGGATAACTTTCATCATCCGTTGATTCCATATCCGTTGACAATCCATCAATTAATTCTAACTCCTTTTTGTTTTTCTTCCAGGCATCCTCACAGAATGATTCAATTCCCTGAACCTTGGCAATTTGAACACTAACATCCCTAGATGTTTTCCAGGCCTTGATTACCTCTTGCTCACTTTCTAACTATTTAGAAAGAATTTCTACTTTCTTAACAGCTTCTTCTAGTTCACTCTCAACAGTCAAGCATTTAAGTTTAATCTTTTCAAGCTCAATTACCTGATTCTCTAACACAGCATTCCTATCACTTAAAAACACATTATTCTCTTTGATCCTAGTGTTTTCTTTAGCTAGTGATTTAACGGAAACCCGCAAATGATATAATTCATTGGACATATCATTTATGGCTTCATTGCATTCATGTTTAGAAAGCTGAGAGAGATTAGTAGTAATTACCTGGTTGCTTGATGAACTAGTTTCATTTTCATCAGAATTAGCCATCAGGGCTAGGTTGACATATTCCACATTATCATCTTCATTGACCCCATCTGCTGCCCAATCATCTTGAGTGAGAAAAGCTCTTTCCTTTTGTTTGAGCAAATCAAAATACTTATTTTTGTAATCAACTTGCTCAAATTTCTTTTTATCAGAAGTTGGCTTCCTACACTCACTTGCAAAGTGTCCACTAATGCCACAGTTGTAACATTTGAACTTTGATTTGTCCACCATGTTTTTGTTTGGCTTAGTGAATTTTGTATTTTTCCTGAATTTCATCTTTGCAAACCTCCTGGACAGAAAGGCCAGATGTTCATCAATATCATCAAAGTCATCTTGACTGGAATTGTCTTCTTCCTCAGCAACTTGCTCTTTACCCTTGCTTGATTCTGATTTGCTTGTGCCAATTTTGAGACTTGGCATTGTCTTTTCCTCATTCCTGGCTTCAACTTTTTCACTGTCAGCTACAAGTGCAACTGATCCTCCTTTTCTCTTTCCCTTTTCCAACAGCTCATCTTGCTCCATCTCAAGTTCATAAGTCTTCAAAATTCCATATAATCTTTCAAGTGTGAAGTCCTTATAATCTTGAGAATTTCTTAGAGAAACAGTCATAGGCTTCCATTCCTTTGGTAGAGACCTTAGAAATTTTAAATTGTAGTCCTTGACTTGGTACACTCTCCCATACAGCTTCAATCCATTCAACAGTTTCTGAAATCTGTTGAAGGTATCATTCAATGATTCTCCTTCTTCATAGTGAAAATATTCATACTGTTGAATGAGAAGCTGCATTTTGTTTTCTCTAACTTGCTCAGTACCTTCACAGATAAGCTGCACAGTATCCCAAATTTCCTTAGCGGTTTGGCTGTTGATGACATTGTCAAACATATCTTGATCCAGGCCATTAAACAGAATGTTCATGGCTTTCTTGTCCTTGTGGACCTCTTCAATATCTTCAACAGTCCATTCTGCCTTTGGCTTGGGAATAGACTGTCCAACAGCAACTGTTACAGTAGCAGCTGTTGCCACCTTGTGTGGGATGTGAGGACCATTATCAATGCAGTTGATGTAGCTTTCATCTTGAGAGAGAAGATGTAAATGCATCTTCACCTTCCAGTGATGATAGTTATCTCTTTCCAGGATTGGAATCTTTACACCAATATCCTTCTTACTCATGATGTTAGCAGAATAGATCTTTAAACTCTTTGTATGTTAAGAGCTTGCTCTGATACCAATTGTTATTCCCAGTGGACTAACAATGAGATTTACAGAAGGGGGGTTGAATATAAATCTCAAAACTTTTTCAAGTTTTGAGCAGTTTCTAAGGCTAAGTGTTTTTTAGAACAAGTGTGTGAATTGCTTGAAGCTAATACAGACAGATATATATTAAAACACAAATGTAAAGAACACAAAGAACTTAAAAATTTTCTGGTGGATTTGTTGTTCCACCAGAGATGTGTTATTTCAAAAAATCTGTGATTCAAAGAATTAAATCACAGGTGCTTCCTAGTACAAACTAGATGATTTTCTCTCTGGATATTTCTAAACAGCTCTGGAAAATTCTTATCTAATTACTAGATGCTACTTGGTTTATATATCACCAAGTTTACAAGTGAAGACAAAACTGTAAAATACAATTAAAAAGATTCTTCACATGTTTCTTCTTCATTTCTCTATCCAATACAATCTAGGATAATCTGTGAATCTTTGAATACTCCCTTGTTTGCATCAGAATGGAAATGCTGCATTTTCTTGATTCCTCCTAGAGGCTTCCACATTCCAGTTTGTCTCTGTCAATCCATGTGCCTCTGTCAGCTTGTGAATTGTCACTATCAACTGCTAATGAACTAAGCATCCGTTGAAGCTTTCATCCGTTGATGCCTTATCCGTTGAGGCTTTATCCGTTGAAGCTTTATCCGTTGATGCATTATCAGTTGAAGTCTTTATCCGTTGAAGCACTTATCCGTTGATGGATATTATCCGTTGAAGCATTAGAGACATCCGTTGAAGCTTTGTTTCTTATCCGTTGAAGGTCTTCAATATCCGTTGATACTTCTTCACTTATACAAAATTACAAGGCATGAAATATTTACAATTAGCCCTCTTATTTGCATATCCATTAGTAGTCAACATGACTGATAATTTCCTACAACATCTAAGAATTACAACTTGAATCCAGAGAATGAAATGTGCTACAATACTAAACTTATTGCTAAGTAAAGCTACTCCTTCAACGGATAGCCAAGATGGTCTTATCCGTTGAGGCTACAAACACTAGATTTCTACTTAAGTGTTTTGTTTAACTTATCATCAAACTAATACACATATTCCTAACATCTTTGCTTGTCTCGGGACCATTCCCATCAGAGTCTGAATCGGAATTATGATCATTGACAAAATCATTTGCATTGATATCTTCATTTGGAACAACCTCGGGTTTATCTTCATCATCAGAAAGATCTTCAACATCTAGATTGTCTAAGCTGTCTTCCTTCTGATTACTTGGGAGCTTGCTGTCATTAAATGTTAATAATGACAAAAATACAATCTCATAATCAAATATGATTCACTATCCACTAAGTCTAATACCAATTATGATATTCAACAAAGAACTCATTAATTGTTAGACTCCATGAAAATTGAATTATGTCCAACTATGGTACACACATGATTTTGATCTTAGTGAGTTTTTCAGAAAAGGCAATTTAAAAGATCTCACTATTATCAAAATCTCACCACTATCTTGTGATAAAAATATTAACAAAATTTTTCAACAAATTTATTCAAGTACGTAGTGCTACAGAACTCACCATTAACTAGTGATAAAACCATCAACAAGAATTGTTACTAGATTTATCAGAAGTTTATAGTGCTACAAATATCACCACAAACTAATGATATGACTCATCAAGAGTTTATGATGTTACATATATCACCACTAACTAATGATATAAATTATCAAGAGTTTATGATGATACATATATCACCTTTAACGAATGATATGAATTATCAAAATTTTATGGTGCTACAAAACTCATCACTAACCACTGAAAAAGATTCTTAATAGTGTAATGCTACTAAACTCATCACAAACCACTGAAATAGATTATCAGAGGTGTAATCCTGCTAAACTCATCACAAACCACTGTAATAAATTATCAGAGGTGTGATGTTGCTAAACTCATCACAAACCACTGAAATAGATTATCAGAGGTGTGTAGGGATGGAAAAATAATCCGATCTGACGGATACCCGATCCGAAATCTGAAATTTTGGATTTACCGAACCCGATTTTTTGAATTTGGATTTGGATATGGATTTAATTTTTAAACCCGAAAATTTTTGGATTTGGATTTCGATATTAGGTATACCGATCCGAAATCCGGAACTCTATCCGAACCCGATCCGAACTCGAAATCCGAAAAAACCCGAATTATATATATATATTAATTATATATAATATTAGAATTTTATATATTACACATTATAATATTATATATAATATGTATATTTATTTTATAATTTATATTATATATATTATTATATAATTTGTAGGACATATATTTTATATTTATGTTAAAAATTAACTAATCATAAAGTTTAATGAAATATAATTATTCAATCATTTAAACGGATGATAAGGTTTACAAGGTTAACAAAAGATCTTTTAGTAATAAATCTAAAAATCTAGGTATCAATTGAGTTGATTTTTTTAAATATTAGTTATACATATAATAACACAATTAATGATGCGGTGGAGTGGTTGAAGATGACATGTTAAAACTCTTTCTCTGCAAGTCACGTGTTCGATCCTTAACACTTGCAATATCAATAATTATACAAATTTTTAGATTTTCAGTGTCGGGTTCGGGTTCGGGTATGAAATCTAATTCAAAAAAAATTTCGGGTTTCGGGTATACTCGAATCCGATCCGAAATCCGATGGATCGGGTTCGGGTATTCATTTTCGGGTATTTTTCGGGTTCGGGACATGTTCGTGTATGGATAAAATTTTTGGGTTTGAATATGGATTCTGTAATACCCGACCCGATCCGGCCCGATTGTCATCCCTAGAGGTGTGATGTTGCTAATACTTTAACAATTTGGCTTATGGAGCAAATAATAAATTTGAATTGCTTCAAGGTCCATAAATCAAACTATTAAAGTAGAAACTCAACAAATAACTGCAACAGATATTCAACAAATATATGCATCTAAATATTGAGTGAAAGATGACATTCCAGATTTCACGCCATATCCCGTAGTGATTCATTTGCTGTCATCTCCAAAGGTAACTACTGGGCCAGCTTCCTTGTCCACTTCTGATAGCAGGGCCCTATCCTCGAACTCTTTTATATTAAACATTCAATGTTCACAATCCACGTGGTTCGCTTCACTTTTTCTTTCCCTGTCTATATTATAGATCAAGTTTTCTTTGGTACCCAAACTAAATTGGGTCCATAAGACTTAGAAGCATTTAAATATATAACATTTCTCTTAACAGAATTGACAGGCTTAATAGTTTTTGCTTTATCATTGATTGTTTAGTTTTTGCTTTATCATTGATTGTTTCCTTGTCACTTTCAGAAGCACCAACAGACTTGCTCTTGGGCTTGGTGACAGGTGCCACTTTCCTAGCTTTAGGAGGGCTTACAGTCTTTGATCTACCTTTATTCTTCCTAGCATGCTTATCATAATTATGAGATGTTTTCTGTGAGTGTGTGGAATCAAGGTAAGTGTGCATGAAATAAACTACACATGGCATGCAACAGATTTATCATACTTAGAAACTTTAGGCATGTTATGCATGTTATGCACATAAGCATTCTTAATATTGTCTACTTTAACCTTTCTACAAGCATGAGTAAGGTGATCAGCAGAACCACAGTTATTACATAACTTCCTAGGGCCATTAGTTCCTCTCCTGCCATTTCTACTTCTATTCTTCTTATTCTTGGAAGTAAAACCTAGTCCAGCAAAAGATAAGTCAGAGTCACTAGCAAAAGACACAGGTTTCTTTGTCTTTTGTCTCCTTGAGAGCTCTAGATCCTCAACAAGCATCTCATGATGAATATAAAGATTATCTTCATCAAAGGGCTCAACAATAGCTTTCTTAAATAGAGGCTTCTTAGCTTCTTTAAGAACATGAGGTGTACCAGGGGGATTGACAACTTTCTCTACAGGGTCATTTTCAACTACTCGTTTCTTAGAAGCTTTTCCAAGTTCGATGTAGTCTAGACATATCCCAACCTTTCCACCTACTAATTGATCAGCTATGAGCTTCTTAGCAAGATTTGTAGAATCATTAAAATCATGTAATTTAGTTTCTAATTCTGCATTCTTGTTCTTAAGCTCTTTCTCTGTCTCAAGGTGCTTAGTAATCTTAAGCTCTAAATATCTATTGGTTTGCTTAAGATTCTCAACGCTGACCCTATCTAGAACTAACTTATCATTTTCTTCTTTAACTTTCTTTAGTTCTACTTTAAGGTCTTCGACATCAAGCAGAGTACATATTAGTGTAGTATTAACGTTTCTATACACTTCTTTTATGGCATCATGTTGTTCAATACAATCCTTTGTATTGCACCGCGCCTTAAGATATTGATGAGAAATAGCATTTCCATACACTAGGACAATCTGCTTGAAGGTGACACAGTGTTCATTCTCACACAAGTTATCTGGAGGTAAAGCATGAATAGTTGGAAATGTTACTTGAGAAGAAGATTCTACCATCAATGCTAGATTTCCATATTGCTCTTCTTCTTCATCGGTGTCATTCCAGCTTTTCCATTCAGCTATGTAAGATTTTACTGGATACTTCCTGAGCTACCTGAGTCCTTCTTCTGATAAGCTTTGCCTTTATCCCTAACTTGTTGAGATTTTCTACATTTAGTGGCAAAGTGCCCAACCTCATCACAACTATAGCATCTGAACTTGCTTCTGTCTACCATCCCTATCTTATAACCTGATCTTGAAGATGAACTTGACCTCTGACCACGGTTGCTGCTTTCAGAACCCCTAAATCCTTGCTTTCTCCTAAAACTGATGTTACTGAACATCCCTGCTAGGTTGGCCATAGTAGGATCTTCCATGCTTTGCAGCTCCTCAGTGGTGTAGTAGTCACTTGGATTCCCAGAGAGGTTTCCATCATCCATCTCAGCCTCAAAGAGCATTTCAGCTTTAGACTTAGGCTTTTCAGCAGTAATGTCAAGCTCTTTGATTCCACTGGCTACAAGAGCAGTTATCTTGAGTAGTTCAGCATTCTTGCTATCAACTGTACCACCATCATTGATGATCTTCATTTATTTTTGCTCCATTTCATGAGTCTTCAGCTTACCATACAACTTCTCAAGTGTCATGGTTCCAAAGTCAACACGCTCACGAATAGATGAAGCCTTTTTCTCTAGATGGTGAGGTAGGACAAGTATAAACTTCCTGTTGACTTCTCTCTGAGGGTAAGTCTTGCCATGAATACTTAATTCATTTAACAGCTTATTCAGTCTTTCAAAGACCTGAGTGATACTTACTCCAGGCAAGGACTTAAAAGCCTCATATTGTGAAGTCAAGATATCCAATTGATTCTACCTGACATCTTCAGTTCCTTCCATAAGTAGTTCTATGGTTTCCCACATGTGCCTTGCACTATCACATACCATAATTTGGTGACTCATATCATCGTCCATCGAATCCACCAAAATAAGTTGTAGGCCTTCATCCAGAGCTATCAGTTCTTTGTCACGAGCACTCCATTCTGCTTCCGGACATGACATTCTCATATTAGGCAACTCCGGATGATCCTTCATCGGCACATGTCTTCCTTCTCTCAATACTCTCATATACTCTGGATTCGACGCCCAAATATACAATAGCATTTTCTTTTTCCATAGATTATATCTTGATTTATCGAACTGAGGAACCTTGATACTACTAACTTTCTGAGAGCTCATCTTTTCAGATCTGAGAAAAATTCACAATATACCGTCTTAAAATATTATAACCCAGTCAGTCAACAATACAAAACCAGTCAAGTCAAAACCAACAAATCCAAATCAGATCTCCACATCAGAAGCACTCCCAGACTCCGTACAACTAAAATCAACAACAAAACTTGCTAATCTAACGGACCAGATCCATATATCGATCAACAAGCTCTGATACCAATTGTTAGGTCCAAAAGGTACATACAAAGGGAGGGTGAATATATGTTCTTCGTTTTTCGTTAATTAATTGCAGCGGAAAATAAAACTCGAAAACGAAATAAACAAACACAAGGAGATTCACGGAATAATTCTTGTTATTAAGAAATTAAACTGTAAAGGGTTGCTTACAACTCCGAATATAAATGATTCGAAGCAACAAATATAGAGAGAACCAAAAATAATAACTATCAATCTATAGTTCTATCTATCACTCTAAGAATTTAAAGCTTCTATCAAAAGGTATTAAATACAATCATGAGAGCTTTATATAATGAGTATTACAAGTTTGTAAGGCTTTAATTGGTGTGGAATAAATTGGACATGACCTCCCCTTGTAAATTGAAGCTTTCAAAGTGAGCTGAGATAAATTTGCAAGAGCTTCGCACTTTGTAAAAATGGAGGAGATACAGATCCAATTACTGCTGATTTGATTATATAGATTGGTAGGGTGGAGAGAGAAGAATCTACGTGGCACAACCAGGGCCAAGCAATTCACTTTACAACGTTCAAAATAATTTATTAAATCGAAGTTGCGACTCAGAAAATTGTAACTGGCGAATTAGAAAATCACAACTTAGAAACAATTTCCTTTCTTTTTCTAATACCCACCCCATGAGTTGATAAAGCCAACCTGCGACCAGTGTTCTAAAAATCGGTCTAGGCGGCCGCCTAGGCGCTAGGCGGATGGAAAATGCCCGGAGAAGTGGCTAGGCGGGATTTTAGACATTTTTTCGAAAAGTCGGTCAACCTCGGATTAAAGCGGGTCAAAATCCGCCTAGGCGGTCCAAATCGGCCAAAAAAATCTTTCATATGGTAAAAGAAAATGAAGGCATTATAGGTAATTCACAAAATTGATATCCAAATTAAGCTACTGTTTCCCTAATTCTCTTCGCGACGATAGGTAAGTTCTTCAAGTTCTCATCTCTATTTCACAAATTGATATGGTTAATTACATCCCCATTTTTAGTTTTCTTCACCAATGCTTATAATGTATTGTATAAGTATATATCTGTACCATTGTGGCTTGTAGGCTTGTATAGATTCGACGATTCATTGATTTTTCATTCGTTATATACTTATATTTACATGGTTTGTGTTCTTGTGTTGTTAATTGATTTGTATTTTCTTGTTAGTTGTTTCTCGACAAACAAATTAAGTTATGATTTTTATGCTATGTTTGTGTGTATAGAAAAATGGACAATTCCTCTACACTTGCATCTAATTCAGAAGCTGTTGGTTCAGTCACCTCTTTAAAAAGAAAATCTGATGATGTTGGTTGGGAGTTCTGTGAACTAGCAGTTACAAATGATCCAGACAAAGTGAAGTGTAAACTATGCAATAGAGTGATCAGTGGAGGTGTCCATCGGCTAAAACAACATATTGCCCATATTAAAGGAAATGTGGCCTCTTGTCAAAAAGCTACTCCAATTGACAAAGCAAAGTGTATGCAAGCATTACTTCATCAGAAAAAGAAAAAAGAAGAAAAGAGGGAAAAACTTCAAGAATTGCAGGAGCGTGTTAATATTTCTGAAAAAAGCTCAAATGAAGTTGAGATTCTTGAAAGTTGTACGACACCATATTCGCTCGGTCCCATGGATAGCTTTGCCAGGCCAATATCTCTGGCAGATTCATTGGTTGAATCTCGCAAAAAACTGAGACAACAAAATATTAATGATGTCCTATTTAAGAAAAGGACTAGTGAGGTGCATGCGTACTTGGCACGCTCGGTGTATGAATCTGCAATACCTTTTAATGCTGTCAATAATGACGCATTTCAGCAACTTCTTGAGGCTGTGGGTCAATTTGGTCCTGGGTATATTCCGCCTACTCAATATCAACTTAGGGAGCCTCTGTTAAAGCAAGCAGTTGAGACAACTAAGGAAACAGTTAAGAAACAAGAAGAAGAGTGGAAAAAAAGTGGTTGTTCAATTCTGATAGATGCATGGTCTGATAGAAAGCGGTGGAGTATAATGAACTTATGTGTTAATTGCAAACTTGGCACAACATTCTTATCTTCTATCGAGAGTTCAGCTGATGCTCATACAGGAAAATATATCTTTGATTATGTGGACAAATGGATTGAAGAAGTTGGTTCAAAGAACGTTATTCAAGTAGTAACGGATAACGCGTCTAACAATATGGCAGCTGCAAACTCTTAAATGAGAAGAGGCCTTACATCTTCTGGACCTCTTGTGCTACACATACTTTAAATCTCATTCTTGAAGGAATAGGTATATAAATTATTATCTATTATGTAATTGAATAATTAAATCTGGAAATATTTACGTTTGTGGCAGCTTATTTATACTCTGCAGATTACTAACACAGGAAAGACATTGTTATTGACAGGGAAGATGCCAAAGTTCAAATTTGTTATTGACAAGTCTAAAGAGTTGACGATATTTATTTATGCTCATCACAAGACATTGTCCTTGATGAGAAAGTTCACCAAGAAGAGGGATATAGTGAGGCCTGGAATAACAAGATTTGCTAGTTCCTTCCTTACTATACAAAGTTTGCTGGAGAAACAAGAGAATCTGAAATATATGTTTCTTTCCAAAGAATGGCTGGAATGTAAATGGTCTTCAACTGAAAAAGGTACTAAGATATATAGCACCATTGTTAGGCAAACCTATTGGCAGGCTCTTTCGATGTGCGTGGAAATTTTTAAGCCTTTGGTAAAGGTTCTTCGACTTGTTGATGGGGATTGGAGACCATCTATGGGCTTTGTGTATGGTGAACTTAAGGATACTAAAAAAGAAATCATCCGTATTTGCAAAGGTGCAGCAGATATGTACGAACCCATTCTTGATATCATAGAGTCCAAATCTAAAGGTCGACTTGACTGTCCATTACATCTTGTTGGCTATCTATTAAATCCCTACTTTTTCTATAGAGATGATGAAGCTCAAACGGATCCAAAATGCATGGAAGCTCTACTAACTTGTGTTGAGTCCTTTTTTCCCGATGATTATGACAAATAGAATTTGGTATGTAATCACGAGCTTTTAAAGTACAAGGCAATGGAGGGAATATTTGGAAGAAAGTTAGCTATTTCTGGAAGATCAAATAATAATGATACTTTTAATCCTGGTAAATGTTATAACTTATAAGTTATAAGTATTTAGAATTTAGATTTATGTTATCCTATACTTCTATACTAATTCGTATATAAAATTTTTGGTTTAGTTTCTTGGTGGTCTAATTATGGATCTGAAACACCGAATCTGCAATCTATGGCGATGAAAATACTATCACTGACTATAAGTTCTTCAGGCTGTGAGAGAAATTGGAGCACTTTTGAAGGGGTAAGAATTTAACTATACAGTCTATAATTCATTATTATCGTTCACATTTAATTTGGTTTAATCTTATGATTTATAGATTCATACAAAAAAAAGAAATAAACTCGATGCTAATAGAATGAGAGACCTTGTGTATGTTCAATTTAATTCGAAACTTCTCAATAAAAAGAAGAAGAGGGAAGCTCATGATATTTTATTAGCCGATGATGCTAGCATGGCTCAAGCATGGATTGTAGAAGCAGATGAGGAAGATTTTGAATCTCAGGGGTCTACTAGCATTGTAGATGAAATATTTCGAGATCTTGATGAAGATAATTTTGAATCGGATGATGAAGAAGTTAATGCAGAATTAACATTCGAAGAAGATGAGGAAATTAATTGTCACTGGTGAATTAAATAGTAAGTATTAAACTATTAGTGTAACTTAATATTAGTTGTTGTCTATAGCCTGTAAATCTATTTTTGTTTCCCTTTGTTCTTGTTAAACTATAGACTATAGTACTGCAGTACTGTGACAATTGATAGCAAAACATTATGTTCCACTTTAATCTATCTTGTAAGTTTGTTATGACTTATGTGATCAATGCTTGAATGACTGAAAAAAGGCTTGTCAAATGTTATATTTTGTAATAACATATATATAATTAATTTTATAAAATAAAAATAATATTTATATATGACCGATTAATGCTCCGATTAATCCTTCCGATTAAACCCCGATTTCCCGATTAATCGCTAGAAGGTACCCTAACCGCCCTGGGACGCCTAGCGATTTCTTGAACATTGCCTACGACTCATAAATTTTCCTTTAGCAACCTGCGCTTCAATAAAACAGAAAGCAGTTGTAACATCCGGGATATCGCGTGTAATTATTTTTATTAATAAGTAATTTTTATATGATTATTATGTGATTTTCGTTGAATTATCTGATGATTGGTGTGAATATGTGAATGTTTATATGTGATACAGTATAAGTTTGTTAATTTTATTATGACCAGAATAAAATATAGATAATTTCGGTATTTTTCTGGTAATTTTTGGGTTGTTAAATGATTTTATATTGATTTATGAATTTATTAATTATTTTCTGAATAATTACAAAATTATTTTATAAAGCCGGGAATCGTCCAGCTTCAACCGTTTTTACGTTTTTACAACCCGAAACTCTTCCGAAAACTCCTTCCTAACCTAATCTGGTAATTCCTGACATTTTCCGTGTTTTGACTTTTTCAATCCGGATTACGGTTTGACCCGTGCGCGGCCCGGCGCAAGATTTTCGATACGATAATCAATTCGGTGAACCAACAAAACCCGTATTTTCGAAAGACGAGATATTCTTACATTATTTTCGTATAAAGTGTTTTATAAGAAGCCCGGTTTGGATAATTATCCAATACGGGTATCAAATCGGATCGTTTTTGTAGTTACTTAGCGGCTAAGCAACTAATTTAACGATCCAAAACGATCAAAAATGAACCAATATTCCAAAAATATATATAGACCTTTTATTATTTCATTTTATTCGTATAATCGTAATCAGTCAGTAAAACCCCATAAAATACAGAGAAAATGTCGAATTAATATCGCGTTCTTGAAAATCAAACGTACGAACGAAGGCGTTATCGAACTCCGATTCGGGCGTGCAACATATCAAAACGAAGCTCTCGAAAAGTACTTTCATAATCAATCGTCCGTTTTTATGCAGAAATCAAGGTATTTTTCTAATTTAATTATTTTATTTCGAATTATTTATGAATTAAAATAGGAATTTTTGTTCTTAATGTTGTTTGTCTGATTTGATGGCATAATCTGGTAGATAATTTTCTCCTGATCATTTTGGTATATTATACTTCAAATTTAGAGCCCAGTAACATGTGTAAATGATGGTTTGATTATTAATAATTCGAAATTAGGGTTTTAAACCTTTGAATGTTCTTGATAAGAATTTGGGGGATTGTAATTGGTGAATTCTGGGCGCGTATGGAGGTTATAAACAGATAGATCGTCCAAAAATAAGTCAATTTATGTATTTAGTTTCTCCGTTGACTGCCGGAATCGACCCGCCGGAAAAGCTTGAAGCTTCGCCGGCGTTAATGGCGATTTTGCCGGACTGTCAGCTCTGGGAACGTTGTACGGTGGTTATTGCTCTAATTGAATTGTTGCTGAGTTGGTACATGAAACCCAGTCAGCCACGAGTGGAGAAATGCTGTCCGGGCTGAGGATTTAAGCTCGCCGGAAAATCCCCTAGTGGCCGGATTCTGCAATTAGGGCGGCGGGTCGAACGGTTCTGCACGACCCGTTTGTTTGACCCTTCTTGACCTAGTTTTGATTCTTTAGAAACCAATTTCAAATCAGGAATGTAGTTTCTGATTTACTTTATTTAAAAATTATTTTAAAATTCTGTTTTATTTACAAAATTAATTTTTAAATTTCTAAAAATATATATTTAATTCTAGAAATTTATTTTAAATTCAGAAAAATTGTTTTTAATTATTTAAAAATATATCTGATTTATTTTAATTAAATTTAATTATTTAAATTAATCCATTAATTTGAAATTAATTGATTAATTAATTTAATTTATTATTAATTGATTTTAATTGATTTAATAATTAGATTTAATTATTTAAAATTGATTTAAAAATTCCAAAAATAGTTTCGAGCTTTAAAATATTATTTTAAATTATTTTCAAGGCTCGATAATTATTATAAAATTATTTTAAAGTCAGATTCGGGTGTTCGAACCCTAATATTTAACTATAAAATGATTCAGAGTCCCGTTTTAATTCCGAAAAATGTTCAAAACTTCGTAATAAATACCTGGAAAATTATTTTAACCCCGAATCTTGTTTGAAAATTTATTTTGATAAAATACCTTACGTGTTATGTGCTATGTGTTCACTGATTGATGCGTTATATGCCTATGTGGTTATGGTTTGACTGTTTTATTCATAACTTTCAATTCCTACGTCGGATTTGGGTAAAGCGAAGGGTAGATAAAAGCTTATGACGTCTATGTGACGATTAAAATAATACGAGTATGAATAATTGATAGATACTTGTGATGCCTAGTAGAGTCAGCAAGGCATAGAAAAGGAAACCAGTGGTCTATAAATAGAATCGAAACATCGAAAGAGAAGGCAGGTGAATGATAAATAGAAGAAAGGCATAGAAAGCGAAGGAAGGTGGTTGATGAGCAAAACTATTAGATGATTACAAGTAAAGTGGAAATCTTCAGTGATAAGGCAAGTACTTCTGAACCTTTTTCAAGATATATTACAAATATTTTCGAACTGTTTCATAATATGTCACTATTATTCAAAATAACTCATGTTTTATACTGCAAGCACTTTAAACTATTTAACCTTGAATCCTGATTCTTATTGATCTTGAGCCATAAGCTTTATTCTTCATAAACCATTGATTGTTGAATTCCCAGATACGAGCCATACATATACGATACTACTCCACAAATACATATATATCACATACTGATTCTGGTATTGAATTTCTTAACATACCAACCCTTATTCCTTGTTTAACAGATGACCAATTCTTGGAACCCTTGAACCCTTGGTCTTCTACTTTCTGATTCTTTCCTTGATTGAAAGCCAATCTTTTTGAATTCCTTGTTATACCTACATGGTATTGTGAATCACCCTATGTTTTAAGATAAATGTTGTTTATGATTCAGCTTATTGATTACATTGGTTATCATTTAGAATTGTTTTAGAATTGGATGGTTTTATAAATATGGACCAGATTCATGGTCGAACCAGATTTGTGGTCATAGTAGGCCAATATGTGCCATGGATCCAGTATATAGAGCAAAGCTGGGAGCCTTGCTCGGGGTTAGTGCGTGACTGATCAGCAGCCTAACCTTGGTTTTTAAAATGAAAAGTGAATATCTAATTCTAATCATTATTTATTCATAAACTTAATTCTTCTGAATCATTTCAATTAGTGATGGTTTAACCTCAATTGATGATATTAGTACTTGCTGAGCTAGTAAGCTCACTCTTGCAAAACTTTTATGTTTTCAACAGTTGGAAAGGAAATTGTTGGTAACGAGGATTCCCTGTCCAATGTGCGAGCTAGGATTTCCGGTTAAGATGGATCGTGCTAGCAGGAGCTTTATATTATAGATGAGTCATGTAAGATTATAAGTACGATATCCTTAGCCATTATAAGTTGAATTAGTTGGGATTTGGTACGCTGTAATAAAAGTTAAGATTATGGCTTGTTTTCATACTTTAACCTGTTGCGATCCGTGGTTGTGTACAGAAGGGTCAATGCATATAATACTTTATATACAGGTTTAAATATTGTGGTGTGTGATGTGAGCCCCAAACTTCTGACCCGGGTTTGGAGGGCGTCACAGGTTGGTATCAGAGCTACAGGTTGTATGTCACTGAAATATGCCTAGATTGTCGGGAATGGATAGAGGGTTAGGATTAGGATTAGGAAATAGAAAAATAGAACGTTGAGAGGTTGAGTGCGATCAAATAGTAGGTTTTAGTGGGATTCTGATGAAATTCAACATCTTTATCTAGCGACGCGATTTTCAGATGGCAGCGATGGAAGATTCTTTTATCCCTGGATCGTCTGATCATTCGGAGCCTTCATTCGGAAGACTATCATCTGATTCACGTCTTGCTCATCCACCGGTATTCGCCATGTCACCTCCTGCTGCGACGGTTGCACCTTTTCACATTATTGTCTCATTCCCTGATGCGAAGCTATCTATTCAAGAATCCCCCCACATGTTGATTCTGGTTCTACCGGATACACAACTATGGGTGTATCCTTTCTGTCTACCCTACATTCTGTTCTATAACATCAGTTTAAAACCCGTCTAACGAAGTAACATCACTTATGAGGATGGATTCGAAAGTTGCAATATATGGCGAGTACGCGAGGTATTAAAAATTGTGAGAAAGAACCTAGGGAGAAGATTCGTGTGTGCCGGAAAATGGCTGCTACCAGGGTATATGGGGTTACTAATGAGTAAGCTACCCACGATTATCTTGTGGAGTGAGCTAGATGGATCTTTAAAGAAATTTGAGAAGATTGGAAATCGAGAATTTTCTGGGAATTAGATGATGATATAATAACCAAAAATGATACGTATAGAAGTAATGCGATATAAACCGACCTTGTGTTATAAAATAAATATGATGATTACAGGATAAATTTGTTATACTTAGTAATCGTAAGAAGTAATGATGGAAGTATTACCAGTATGAAAGATTTGAGGAAAAGCTATGAATAAGATAATATGTAACGGTAACTGGAATTATTGTTGACCAATGAAGGTAAAATGGACCCAACAAGGGATAGAGGATATACTGAAATGAATGGGCTCTTACCTGATTGTTCCCTAATCTAGTACCTTGTAGTTGTTGTAAAGGACGACAACCAACTCATATAGTAATGATGACCAGGTGTATGATTTTCAAAATTTTAAACCAGTTTTTAAAAGAGATTTTCTTAACTTTAAAAACTTGGTTATCCAATTACTACTTGAGTTTTTTGTTCGATTCAGATTATCCATATGAATACTTGTTTTAGAAATTAGTATGGTTCGTTTAGAAGAACAAGTGGACCCGCTATATATTACGGAGAAACTGTTTATCCAATTGCTGAGACGATTAGAGCACGAGGAATATGTCAATTCACGAGAAGCTGAGTACGAGCAAAGAAGATTAAGAAAATCTCTAGACCTTCTAAAGGGAGAACGTTATAAACAAAAGAGGAGACAAGTTGAACGATTAGCAACATGAGCGAAATTTGAAGTTATGAGCATAAATCTCGTAAGATTGCAAATAAAATCGTATATGAACGTGGAAAAGTGATGCTAAAGATACAAGACCTAGTAACTGGGAAATTATTTTAATAATCGATTCAAGAAAGCATTTTTGAGAACTTTCTAAAGTTGATATACGATTCGGCATGGCATCTATTGATCGGAAAAGCGTTAAAGCTGTAAACAGATAAAATGCGGATGGCGACCAATGATATCAATCTTTCTTATCATTCTTATAAGTCTCGAGTAAAGTATGAACTTCTTTCATGATCAGCTTTATAAGGTGATTGTTGAATCCCTTTCAAATCATTCCTTCTTCAAAATATTGTTTCCTAATCGGGAAAAGCAGTGTTATGGTGTGACGATTTGTCGAAATGACAAAGAGTCTAGTGGAATGCCACCTAATCATATGTTGTGTGCCATATGGTATGAAAGACTGGCCATCTTGAGTAATAATATGGTTGTCTCATTCCTATTCAAATCATTATTCATTCTTTCCTCTTAAATCCTGATTTGTTGATTCATGAATTTCTTCGATTATTTCCTTGTACTCCTATCCCTTATAAAAAAAAGTTTCCAATCAGAAAAAGATACCCAAATTTCTTCTTGTGTAAGATCTGTTCTTTGAATATCTTAAAAGGAATGAAAATGAACCCGTACAGCAGAGGGAGTGATGTGGGCAATTGCAAGCCGAAGAATGGTGGACATTTACATGCAGAGAAGAATAATTATGCCGATAACGGGATTGCTGCGAGAATATTAAATCAAAGACGGAAAATCTATATACATGATACATTTCGAGTCTGAGATTTTGGCATGAATTGGAGTAATTAGCAAACTGTATGAGGTAAATTAACTAGAGAAACACGAAAGTAAAACTACATGTATCAGATGAGATAAATGATCGATTGGACAATGAAGGCGAATGAAGAAATTCTTAACAATAACCAGGTAATCAAGTAATATGTTGTGAAGATGAAGCATACCTTAATCATGTGGGAGATATTTATTATGAAGATTCAAGATCGAAAAAAATGCTAGATACGAATAAACTTTGAGTGTGTTCATCAAGGGATGGTTGGGATTTCCCACTCAAGAAAATGAGTTGTGGTAAAATTTACGCTTGTAGCAGGGTCGGCAAAGAAGGTTCAATATGGAAAGACATAAGGGGAGATGAAGATATGGTGGTTTGACTGCAACAATTTTTAAGATGTGAAGCTTTAAAACCAAATGAACTCATTCGCAAGATTTTAAAAGTGTTGGTTGAGACCAGGTGTTGGTCATCAAAGGTTGAACAAGTTAATTAATAAGAACAGGTGTATACTGTCACGGGTGGACTAATTGTTAAGTAGAGAGATTGAATTGAAACATGAATTAGAAGAATTTTAGAATAATTTATAATTGTACTCAGTAGTGATATTCTGTTATAATCAGAGAATATGGGAAAAAGGTATGGTATAATGAGAATTGTTCGTGATAATCTTAAGTTGAATTAGATACATGGGTTGTGCTGATTAATATTACATGAGGTAGTGAAATGGTGAGTTTAGAAAATGAAAGTGGACCGGTATATTTGAGGGTTGATTGTAGATTATTTGATTGATTGTTGGTGTCGGCTTGAGTCCGATTGGGAGTCAATAATATAAAGGAGATGCTGCCCAAATTTTCCGGAAAATACCCTACTCTTAAAAATGGAAAGTATACTTCTGTGTGTTATAGATATTCATGTTGATACTCCAATTAATTGTGATCTCGATTCTCGAAAGAGGTTGTTACATCCAATTCGACTCTATATAATTGGTCTTTGATTTCATTTAGCTAGTCATCATTTAGTGCAATTGATCAATTAAGTAAATTAATTGGCTAATTGTACCAATTAATGGTCAGTTACATGGAGATCGATTCTAATTAGATTAAGGCAAATTTTAATGTGACTTTCAAACCGAAATCAAAATAATGAGAAATTGGGGAGAAGTAAGGACGCTAGTAGAATTCAGAAATTGTTGCAAATGTGTGAGTTTTTACTTGGATGAGTATGCCCTTCATAATGGACAAGTGAGAAGAATATTTTCAAGAGCCAAAGATTTAAGATGAAGCAGCGAGAAGAAGGAAGAAGGGAGATGGAATAAGTAGAAATTAATAACTACACCAGTATGGATTTCATAAGACAGTCAGGGGGATGTTATCATTTGCAACAAAGTTTTATCAAAGGACATCTTTTTTCTGATAATCATATAATAAATGATTTTCCAAGTATTTTTGTTTTGGATAAAGTGTGAGATACAATTTTAATTCAGTTTCCGATTAATGTTGGTACTTAGGTTGTTGTTAAATATCGAAAGTGGTATTAATACAGATGATTGATGTTCACTTCAGAATGGGATGTTGTGAGCATCAGAGTTCGTACTAATATCTAATTTGATATGACGACAAAATGAGTATTAATGTCAAGAGTTCGGTTTTGAATAAGCTATGAGAATAAAGAGCGGAGATAGAAAAGGAAGTGGAATCAAAAGGGTGATAAAGAAATTTCATAAGATGCCAGGAAAAGTAAACGTAGTAACAGATGCATTAATTAGAAAGGAAAGACCGAACGTGTTGACAGTGTCAGAAGAATTATACAAGGAATTTCAAAAGTTGAAATTGAAATCCAGAGCTTGCAAACCTAACAATGCAAAGACGTATAGTATGACTTTTCAGCCAGAATTGCTAGAGAAGGTAAAGAAACGTCAAGGGGAAATAATAGATCAAGATATTATCATTAGAGAAAATATATATATACTCAAAGAAATGATCAAGGCATTCCCAGATTTTATTTCAGAATTTGGGATTCCACTAGTGACAGAATTGAAGGATGGAACTTTACAAGAAGCTTACAACTCAAGACATTCGGTCCATCCATGAAGTTCCAATATGTATAGAGATTTAGAGAAAAATTATTGGTGGCCAGATATGAAGAAAAAAATGGTGGGATAGATTAGCAAATGTTACACGTATCAAGGAGTTAAGGCGGGACATCAAAGACTAGATGGATATATTTCTCCAAGAAATGTCATGGTAGTGCCACCCGAGAACCAAAGGTGAGGAAAGCGTTAATTATATTATTATTGATAGGTTATTCAAACCTGATCATTCTCATTTAGGAATAAACGGTTTATCCCATAAGTGGGTTAGTTGTTGCTTAAAGAAATGGTGGTGCGTCATCAGATCCAGAAACTAATTGTAGATAATCAATATTGTGTGATCTGAAATTGGACAGAAGTATTCAAAATATGATAAATTATGTTGAACCAAAAAAGTATATACCACTCCTAGATGAACGGGCATTAAGTAAGGTGGAACTAAAAAGATAAGAGTTTGGTTAAACGACAATAACTCAAGAGATTCAAGTTACTCCGAAGGTATGATACGAGATATAGATGTCAAAGAGGACTGTCTGATAATATGGCACAAAGAAAGAATAAACGTTATACGTAACTAGACGTCATGGAAAGCATTGCAGACAGTTCGTATGAGAACTCCTTAGAACCAAAATAAATGATAATATAAATTAGAATATGCCGGTGATGCCTCCAGGTTATTGTACTTTCCTCAAAATGGTAAGAGATCTTTGCCCGATGAATATACTCGATTGTGGTTTAGGGAAAAATAAGTCTGTGCGTCAGTCATATTCAGTCGAAATTTTCTCGTAAATTCTTAACTCTGGAGTAATTTCGAGAACGTTAGAAATTGAATACGCCATGGTTTCAATATGTTATTTGTAGATAGACGAGAATATTAAAAGAACAATTAGAGAGCCTGGAATGCGATTGGAAGCGATTATGAATTAAGTCAAGTGAATAGAGAAATATGAGGGAATGGGATTCAATAACCAGTAGTTATTGCCAACGTTCATGAGCACGAATTACTAGAATTACAAAGAAAAGCTAATTAGTAAGCATTATGCTGGTCCCTTTTGAGACAATAAAATAGTAAGGATAAGTGTAAGTAGGCTTCACCGCCACACTTTTAGCAGATTCATAAGGTATTCATACGTGTACACTCAGGAAGAATAATTTAGCTCCATTATATATAAAATGGAGACTTGAGTTGAATTATATGAGCATCAGATAGATTATGATGCCAATAAGAAGCTGTTAAGTAGTGAGTGATGCTGCGAGTAAAAGTTTATAAAAAGTTGTAGGGTTGAAAGATCAACCTGAGAAAATGGAAGTGAGATACTTGAATATATCATTATCCGATCCTTAGTATGATTCCGAGGATATAATCCTTTTAAGGGGGAAAGGATGTAACATCCGGGATATCGCGTGTAATTATTTTTATTAATAAGTAATTTTTATATGATTATTATGTGATTTTCAGTGAATTATCTGATGATTGGTATGAATATGTGAATGTTTATATGTGATACAGTATAAGTTTGTTAATTTTATTATGACCAGAATAAAATATAGATAATTACGGTATTTTTCTGGTAATTTTTGGGCTGTTAAATGATTTTATATTGATTTATGAATTTATTAATTATTTTCTGAATAATTACAAAATTATTTTATAAAGCCGGGAATCATCCGACTTCAATTGTTTTTACGTTTTTATAACCCGAAACTCTTCCGAAAACTCCTTCTTAACCTAATCTGGTAATTCCTGACATTTTCCGTGTTTTGACTTTTTCAATCCTGATTATGGTTTGACCCGTGCGCGGCCCAGCACAAGATTTTCGATATGATAATCATTTCGGTGAATCAACAAAACCCGTATTTTCGAAATACGAGATATTCTTACATTATTTTCGTATAAAGTGTTTTATAAGAAGCCCGGTTTGGATAATTATCCAATACGGGTATCAAATCGGATCATTTTTGTAGTTACTTAGCGGCTAAGCAACTAATTTAACGATCCAAAACGAACCAATATTCCAAAAATATATATAGACCTTTTATTATTTCATTTTATTCGTATAATCGTAATCAGTCAGTAAAACCCCGTAAAATACAGAATAAATGTTGAATTAATATCGCGTTCTTGAAAATCGAACGTACGAACGAAGACGTTATCGAACTCCGATTCGGGCGTGCAACATATCAAAACGAAGCTCTCGAAAAGTACTTTCATAATCAATCATCCGTTTTTATGCAGAAATCAATGTATTTTTCTGATTTAATTATTTTATTTCGAATTATTTATGAATTAAAATAGGAATTTTTGTTCTTGATGTTGTTTGTGTGATTTGATGGCATAATCTGGTAGATAATTTTCTCCTGATCATTTTGGTATATTATACTTCAAATTTAGAGTCCGGTAACATGTGTAAATGATGGTTTGATTATTAATAATTCGAAATTAGGGTTTTAAACCTTTGAATGTTCTTGATAAGAATTTGGGGGATTGTAATTGGCGAATTCTGGGCGCGTATGGAGGTTATAAACAGATAGATCGTCCAAAAATAAGTCAATTTATGTATTTAGTTTCTCCGTTGACTGCCGGAATCGACCCGCCGGAAAATCTTGAAGCTTCGTCGGCGTTAATCGCGATTGCCGGACTATCAGCTCTAGGAACGTTATACGGTGGTTATTGCTCTAATTGAATTGCTGCTGAGTTGGTACACAAAAACCAGTCAGCCATAAGCGGAGAAATGCTGTCTGGGCTGATGATTTAAGCTCGCAGGAAAATCCCCTGGCGGCCGGATTCTGCAATTAGGGCGGCGGGTCGAACGGTTCTTCACGACCCGTTTGTTTGACCCATCTTGACCCGGTTTTGATTCTTTAGAAACCAATTTCAAATCAGGAATGTTGTTTCTGATTTACTTTATTTAAAAATTATTTTAAAATTCTGTTTTATTTACAAAATTCATTTTTAAATTTCTAAAAATCTATATTTAATTCTAGAAAATTATTTTAAATTCAGAAAAATTGTTTTTAATTATTTAAAAATAAATCTGATTTATTTTAATTAAATTTAATTAGTTTTTAATTATTTAAATTAATCGATTAATTTGAAATTAATTGATTAATTAATTTAATTAATTATTAATTGATTTTAATTGATTTAATAATTAGATTTAATTATTTAAAATTGATTTAAAAATTCCGAAAAATAGTTTCGAGCTTTAAAATATTATTTTAAATTATTTTCAAGGCTTGATAATTATTATAAAATTATTTTAAAGTCAAATTCGGGTGTTCGAACCCTAATATTTAATTATAAAATGATTCGGAGTCCCGTTTTAATTCTGAAAAATGTTCAAAAATTCGTAATAAATACTTGGAAAATTATTTTAACCCCGAATCTTGTTTAAAAAATTATTTTGTTCAAATACCTTACGTGTTATGTGCTATGTGTTCACTGATTGATACGTTATATGCCTATGTGGTTATGGTTTGATTGTTTTATTCATAACTTTCAATCCGTACGTCGGATTTGGGTAAAACGAAGGGTAGATAAAAGCTTATGACGTCTATATGACGATTAGAATAATACGAGTATGAATAATTGATAGATACTTGTGATGCCTAGCAGAGTCAGCAAGGCATAGAAAAGGAAACCAGTGATCCATAAATAGAATCGAAACGTCGAAAGAGAAGGCAAGTGATTGATAAATAGAAGAACTGCATAGAAAGCGATGGAAGGTGGTTGATGAGTAAAACTATTAGATGAGTACAAGTAAAGTGGAAATCTTCAGTGATAAGGCAAGTACTTGTAATAACCCCAAATTTTGGAATTTTTGAAACCCTTATGAATAGTGTTTTTTGCTGATTATGCTGAATAAGAAAACTTTTCATACCACACTATGTAGGGGTTCTTTTATTGATCTTCTGAGATATTATTAGTACTCTATGTGGTATATAAGTGTATGTAAAGATCGTCAGAATCCAAATCCGAACACTTTGATTTTTCCCGAAAATCCACCAGATACTGAAAGAATTGAGTATAAGGTAACAGGATAAAAAGGATTTAAATTCAAGGATTATAAGAGATGATCATAAAAAGAATATAATGTATTGAGAAAGGTTAAGGAAACCCAAGTAATAAGATCCCGGGTATGATCCCTCAAATGACAAACGAAAACGAAAGTTAAGCGAACCGTATAACAGATCAGCGGTCATTAGCCAAGTAATTAGAAGCTACTCAAAGAGGTTAGTGAGAATGATGTCATCAAACCAACAAGAAGAGGACAAGTGTGGAGGGTGACATCACATGATGACCAAAGCATGACATAAGGGAAGGAAGTGTGGTTGATTTATAACCACACAATTTTTCATGGTTAAAAATGATTAAAACAAAACAAAAATAACCAACCAAGGCAAAATCAAAACAAATCACAAAAAACACAAAAGCTCTTCCCTTTTATTCATCAAGCTCTCGGCTTTCCTTCATTTTCAAGAAGAAAAAAATCAAAATCCAAGATCCAAGCATTGTTAAATCATGAGGTAATTATCCAAGGTTCCTTATACATAGATATAGCTATCCCATGAATCTAAGCTTCAATTTCCTTCACAATCTCTTCCTAAAAATCATGGAAGAAGAGGGTGAATAGTGTTTTTCAAGAACTTAAATTTTTGTTCTTGAATTTTTGTTTAGATTAAGCTTGGATAAGGACTTTCAAGGGTGATTCCAAGCTAATTAGTTACTCCCACTCACAAGGAAGGTATAATCTCTTAACCTAGCTTTGTTATTGAATGTTAAGAGCATAATATAAGTATTATAGTTCATGATAGGCTTGATTGTTGTGTATGTAGAGATTAGTTGGTTTTGTGGTGTTTTTGGAGTTATAGATCTTGATAATTAGTTAAAGAACTTAAGTAAGCTTTTAGTTCATGATTGGGAAGTAGTATAAGTTGATAATATTGAGTTGTTGGGGCTGTTATGGTGAAGTATGGATGGAGTTGGGTTGTGATGTTGATTGTGGGTTGATTTGGAGTGGTATAAATTTGGGTAATCGCGTAAACATAGCCGTCGTAATGCCCGATTTACCGTAGACTGTTTTTGTTCTTAACATCAGAACCGTTGAACTCACTGTTAGGTTTTGACCATTGCCATGTTTAGATAGTTCATGTTACAAGCTTCATTTTGATATGTGGTTCGTTTGAATCCGATGTACGGTTTAGGAGAAACGACCATTTTAAGTAACGGCGTTTCGCGAACGAACCATTACCCCTCGCCTTACTTTGAAACATAGGTTAAAGACCTTAAAGGACTAATTAGAGTATGAATCATTTATGTAAAGTGTATTAGGCAGTTGTTAAGGCACTCGCGAAAGAATCGCCTTAAAAACCTTAATGGTTAATTTATTAAAAATGGTGGAGCCGAGGGTACTCGAGCGACTTAAGTAAATCGTTAAGCGCGAAAGCGAACGTTAGGACTCTAAATGGTTAAAGTCTAGTTTCTTAAGCAACCGGGGTTTAATTCCGACTTATGTTGTTGTTCATAGGTTATCGGACCCACTCTAAGCTTAAGTCTATCCGGGAGCACTCAGGCAAGTTTTCTACCCGTTATACTGTTGTTGTGATGTTTACATATGTATATGCATTATCTTGTGATAGATGCATGATGGTTAAATTAGCAAATTCTTGCGATATATTGTAGCATGTGATATGGTATATATGCATGCCTGTTTCGTAATCTTGATACATATATCTGTTGATTCAGTTTATAATACATATGCTAGAGATAAGCGGTAATTGCGTATACCCTTAGTATAGGGGACCCAAAGGTGGACATTTTTCTAAAACCGGGAGTCGATGTTCCCGAGTATATTATATTATTTATATATATATAGATATAGTTTTTATAACTATGAATCGAATAAGGTTTATTCGATAACTTTATTTTATTAATGAATATTATTTTGAATATTCATTCGAGGGCTTGACTCCGTTTATTTTATTAATGAATATTATTTTGAATATTCATTCGAGGGCTTATGACTCCGTTTATTTTATTAATGAATATTATTTTGAATATTCATTCGAGGGCTTATGACTCCGTTTATTTTATTAATGAATATTATTTTGAATATTCATTCGAGGACTTATGACTCCGCTTAATTTATTAATGAATATTATATTTGAATATTCATTCGAGGACTTATGACTCCGATTATTTACTAATTATTATTCTGAATTTTATTAAAGAATAATGTGTCGATAATCAAACTTACTTTTGATTATTCAAATAAAGATAGTACTTTCGTATAAGTATATCTTTGGTCATTTAATATTCATTGCAAGTATAAGTTTTAAAACTTCTACTTTAATTATTTTTATAAAGATTATTCTTTATGAGAATATTATTTAAATAATAATATTCGGATATTTTCTAATAAATTGGGACTGATTTATTTCATTAAATCAGCATTACTTCAAACATTCTTAAAAATGTTTGCGAGTCTTCAAAATGATTTTAAAAGTTAGAGCGGACCTCAAAACTCATTTTTTTATATATTTAAGATCTTCCTTTCAAAGGGGATTTAAATATTCGCTCAAAACCTGAGGGATCCGGCTCTGTGGTGTGTTTTTATATTCGCAACCAGGTTGCTATTTTGATAAAAGAGTTTTGATTACTTACCCAATACTCGGGATGTAAAATTCTTGGAACAAGTTAATCCATTAACAGGCATCGCCTGGGAAATATCGGTGAGTTTTCCTTTCCAACTAGATACGACTTCTTGGTGGAGCCGTATCAACAAGTTTCTACTTGGGGAAAGTGGGGACGAGCTTTACGTTTCAGAGTCATGGATTTCATCTGAACTAGGAGTGGCGTAAGTGGTTGAGTGGCGCCGGCCCAGCCTAATTATATTGGCCCAAATGGCCTGGAAGTTCCGTTAATACGGTCCATTCCTTAGGAGTCCATTGTTCGGTTGACAAGTAAATCCGACAGGTTCTCCTCTACATGTAGAAAATGGTGGGGTTGCACTACTACGACTGATCATCGTAAGTGGTCTTCCTGGCGCGGCAAACTCCCGTAATGAGTTCATCATCCAATTGGATATTTCTGCAACACTACCCAGAGCAGTTCGATAGAAAGGCTACGGTTGGGCGAATATTGAGTGTTGGCAGGGTCAAGTTTTCAAAATGATGTTTGCATCAAATGAAGTATCTCATAACTTCATTTTATTTTGATGATATTTTAAAGATTGATTCTATACAAGTTTTGTCTTGTAGCTTAATCTATGGGATGAACTATTTATACATTGAACGGTGGTAGTTCAAGTAGTATTCGGAAAAGATATAAGTATATTGGAGTATCTTGTAACTTCATCTTTTAAACTTATATCTAGTTAATGATTGTCTTATGAATGACAAAGGTTTCAGAAAAACGTTGAGACAAGGTTAGATATATGAGATCACCTTGCAACGATATTTTTATACAGTTATACACTGGAACTCTATGTGTATTATGCATGGAAGAGGACTTCCAAGATTTTGAAAAGTATATATGTATATATACTGAATATTTTGCGACTTCATCGTATTAAGATATCAAACTTGGTTCATTTCTTTTGACCAAGACTTTCATGAGTACTCTGAGAATGCTCATATATTGTTAATCATTATACTTATTATTTTGGTGGGCTTGTTGCTCACCCTTGCTTTCTTCTTTCATCACACAACAACAGATAGAAAAGATGAACATGACCAAGTTCCCGATTCGCAAGCGGTTAGGAAACGTTCCGCAGTTTCCTGTAGGTGTTGATGCCGTTATAGCCGAGGTAGGATCTACCAATAGGCTAGGCTTTCAACTTCTGATGTACCAGACTTATGTATCTATATGAATTGTAATAATGGCAAAGAAATATAAATTTATTCAGAAACCCTTTAAGGTGTAACGGTTTATAATTGTGGAATATAATGACTTGTGTTATTTTTTGGATATTCATCTCTGAGACTATAACTTGTGGTGTGTGTGTGTATATTGTGGGGTCACAGTACGCAGTAGTTGGTTGACTGTTAAGATTAAGTATTGATAAGGGAAATGGAACTCGTGACAACCCGAATACCCGACCCCGGATTTGGGGGTGTTACAGTACTTCTGAACCTTTTTCAAGATATATTGCAAATATTTTCGAACTGTTTCATAATTTGTCGCTATTATTCAAAATAACTCATGTTTTATACTGCAAGCACTTTAAACTATTTAACCTTGAATCCTGATTCTTATTGATCTTGAGCCATAAGCCTTATTCTTCATAAACCATTGATTGTTGAGTTCCCAGATACGAGCCATACACATACGATACTACTCCACAAATACATATCTATCACATACTGATTCTGGTATTGAATTTCTTAACATACCAACCCTTATTCCTTGTTTAACAGATGACCAATTCTTGGAACCCTTGAACCCTTGGTCTTCTACTTTCTGATTATTTCCTTGATTGAAAGCCAATCTTTTTGAATTCCTTGTTATACCTACATGGTATTGTGAATCACCATATGCTTCAAGATAAATGTTGTTTATGATTCAGCTTATTGATTACATTGGTTATCATTTAGAATTGTTTTAGAATTGGATGGTTTTATAAATGTGGACCAGATTCATGGTCGGACCAGATTCGTGGTCATAGTAGGCCAATGCGTGCCTTGGATCCAGTATATAGAGCAAAATTAGGAGCCTTGCTCGGGGTTAGTGCGTGACTGATCAGCAGCCTAACCTTGGTTTTTAAAATAAAAAGTGAATATCCAATTCTAATCATTGTTTATTCATAAACTTAATTCTTCTGAATCATTTCAATTAGTGATGGTTTAACCTCAATTATTGCTATTAGTACTTGCTGAACTAGTAAGCTCACTCTTGCAAAACTTTTATATTTTCAACAGTTGGAAAGGAAATTGTTGGTAACGAGGATTCCCTGTCCAGTGTGCGAGCTAGGATTTCCGGTTAAGATGGATCATGCTAGCAGGAGCTTTATATTATAGATGAGTCTTGTAAGATTGTAATTACGATATCCTTAGCCATTGTAAGTTGAATTAGTTGGGATTTGGTATGATGTAATAAAAGTTAAGATTATGGCTTATTTTTATACTTTAACCTGTTGCGATCCGTGGTTGTGTACAGAAGGGTCAATGCATATAATACTTTATATACAGGTTTAAATATTGTGGTGTGTGATGTAAGCCCCAAACTTCTGACCCGGGTTTGGAGGGCGTCACAGCAGCCCCCTTTTTTAATAACTTGCGACTGGATCTTTTTGAATCCTCAACCTGCGATGCACTGTGCTTAATCTGTGACTTCTTTTTTAATTCTTTTTCTATGTTGTACAAAAGAATAAGAAAAGAAAACAGAAACATGTTTTCTCTGCATTCAATTTGAGCAACTGCGTAGGTACAGGAAAGAGCTGTACGCGGAGAAGGGAATGTGCCAGGAGGGGATGTCGCGTCCACGCGCGGAAGAAAAAACCAAGCGGATGGCGCATGCACGTCACGCGTGCTGTGCGCGATTTGGTGAATAACAAAGGATGCCCTACCAATTTTGAATTCTTGTACACTCTGTTTTTGTTTTTGTTTCTTTGCTCAATGAATAAAACAATATATTGACTCCTATCAATTCAGTTTTTTTAAACAAATAGCAACGGGTCCCGCGAGCTGTGAATCAAGAAACTGAAACTGCCATTTTTGAAGTGTACTACTGGCCTTCTTTTGTTTTAATCAAATGGAGCTCCCATATGATTTCTTATTTTAATCCTCCTGAACCAACATGATACCACATGCATGTACAAATTGAATTCGAACTTATTGCTGGCAATTAAATAAAATAAACATTTGACATTAAAATAAATAAATAAATAAATGAGATTTTATTTATTTACTTAATTTAAAAGATCAAATATTAATTTATTTTTCCAAACTTAAATATTGATATTAAATTAAATAAATAAATGATTTGAGTTTCATTTTTTCCTTTAAATAAAAATCAATATTTATTTATTTTAGAATCAATTTAATATAAAATTAAATAAATTAATTAATTAATTTCCATTATTCATTTAATAAGAAATCAGTCCTTGATTAAAAAATAAATCCAGTAAGTTCTCGGGTTGTACTCCTCTGTATCTGCAGGCCTTCTAATCTCCGGGATTTTGTACCTGAAAATATTTCCAGTCTCCTCGAGTACAAAAATCATTTAACATTATTTCTAAAAAATAATACTCCATTTCCTTTCACGGATCACTGACGTCTAGTGCACGGGTCTGGTTCACAGATGACTAGTTCCGCTCTCAGGCCTTCGTATTATACCCGTACAAACCACTATTAAGTCTTCTACCAAATATAACCAACACTAGGAACCTTTGAGGTCTTCACACTGATTCTGATAACTGCTTCGAATGACTCCAACCTTATTCCTCCGATGCCGGAATATATTAATGAACTTCATACGGATCGTTGTTGACGTCTTCTTCACTGCAGCTAACAAAACCTTTTGTACATGTACCCAATAAAATAATTTGTACTGATCCTAGTGGAACATAGATTATTTCAAAGTCCTTGTTCTATATTGAGTTATCCAAACCAGTATTGTTGAGTTATACGTACAGCTTCAATCTTGATTAATAGAAGGAATTGATTATGATGAGACCTTTGCTCCAGTTGCAAGACTAGAAGCAAAAAGGATCTTTCTTGCATTTGTTGCACACTCCAATTTCAAGGTATATCAAATGGATGTGAAGAGTGCATTCCTTAATGGTGAGTTAGAAGAAGAAGTTTATGTGCAACAGCCACTTGACTTTTAAGATCCAAAATTTCTAAATTTTGTATACAAGTTACTAAAGGCTCTCTATGGACTAAAACAAGCACCTAGAGCTTGGTATGACACATTGTCAGAGTTTTTGATTAAGCATGGATTCACTAGAGGTACTATTGATAAGACTCTCTTCTACAGGAAGCATGGTGATGATATGATCCTAGTTCAGATCAATGTGGATGATAGTATCTTTGGTTCTACAAATGAAAACCTTTGTCAAAGATTCTCCAAGCTTATGCAGAGTGAATATGAAATGAGTATGATGGGGGAATTGAGTTACCTTCTTGGACTTCATGTTAGTCAAAGAAGTGATGGAATCTTCATCAGGCAAACTAAGTATGTCAAGGATTTTTTGAAAAAGTTTGGCATCATTGATTGTTCACCTGCATCTACACCTATGTCTACAGCTACAAAGTTGGATGAAGATAAAAGGGAAAAAGTGTAGATATTTTAAGCTATAGAGAAATGATTGGATCTTTGATGTACTTAATTGTAAGTAGACTAGACATCATGTTTGTAACATGTCTGTGTGCAATATTTCAAGCCAATCCAAAAGAATCACATTTGATGGATGTGAAGAGAATTTTTAGATATTTGAAGGGAAATCCAAACTTGGGATTATGGTATCCTAAGGGAACTGATTTTGAAGTTGTTAGATACACAAATGCAGATTTTGCTCGATGCAGGGTTGACAGAAAGAGCACTAGTGGAAGCTGTCAGTTTCTTGGACAAAGACTTGTATCCTGGTATAGCAAGAAACAACAATATGTGTCAACTTCCATAGCCGAGGCTGAATACATAACTGCTGGAAGTTGTTGTGCTCAAGTGCTTTGGATTAGAAATCAGCTAATGAATTATGGCCTAGTATTACAGAAAATTCCAGTTATGTGTGACAATACTAGTGTTATATTTATTGTGGCTAATTCAGTTAATCATTCTAGAATTAAGCATATTGATGTAAGGTACCATTCCATTAAAGAACATACTGCAAATGGCACCATTGAGATCATTTTTGTTCCAACAGAAAAACAATTAGCTGACATTTTTACTAAACCTTTGGATGAAACAAATTTCAGTAGACTTGTAGGTGAAATTGGAATGTTAAATTCTTCATCCTAAGGCACGAAATCGGCTAATATTTTGCATCAGATTATTTTCTAGTAAATCAAAATTAATTTGATTTAATTGGAAATTAACTGGAATATGAATTATAAATATTTCAGAAATCTCTGCATATTTATTTTTCAAAATTCAAAATTTAGCTTGGAATTTTTCAATTCTAAAAAAATTGTCTAAATGTTGATTTGCATTTTCAATATGTAAAATTAGCACAAGGTAGAATCAAAGTAATCAAAAGTATAGAGAGAACTGAGTTCTAGATAAGTCTAACTGACTTATCGATAAGTCATTTTAAGACTTCTCGAGTGAGTTTTCGATAAGTCAATTTCCTGACTTCTCGAGGGACTTCTCCATAAGCTTCATTATGACTTATCGATAAGTCATTTTAGAGTTCTCTATAAGTGTTAACTTATAGAGTTCTCTAGAAGTACAATTTTAGACATATAAATAACTCAGAACTGAGATAATTTAATCTAATAAATTATTTTGGTAAAATACTTTTGACAAAATCATTCGGATTTTATTTAAATTTATTCAAATAAAAATTGGAAATAATTCAGTCCAAATTGGACAAACTGAGTATTTATTTGACATCTCGATAAGTCAATTTTAGTTCTCTAAAAGACTAAACTATAATGACTTATCGATATGTAATTCACTCTTCACAATGACTTCTCGATAAGCAAATTCCAAACGTTTATTTTTGAATTCTCAATAAGTCATTTGCTTTTACTATAAATACTCAGACATTTATACAAACAGTTCTTTACGCTTTCAAGAACTCCAAGTGACCTAGAACTCTCAAATCCAAATCGATTTCTCTCTCGTTTCGAACTCTTTCTCTTAAATTTCTCTTACCCACTAAACCTCAAATACTAATCAACGGCATCAAACATTATCGTTCCCTTTATCCCAAAGGAAACCAACTTTCTTGCATTTTTAGATACAAACTAGGCTCCTAAAGCTTTCAAAAGCTTTGTAAAGTATCTGTCAGAGACATACCTTGCGGGGGCTCTTACTGCAAATCACATACTCTACTTGGATGTTCTAAGGGATTTCTGGAGCTGTGACCAGTACAGTGGTGCATGACAATCAGGTTGCTTTAATTTTTGTAAACTGTTCAATCAAAGGCCAATAGGTGGAGATTTCTGAGGGTGCTGTCAATATGGCTTTGGGCATCCCTACTGACAAGCTGGTGGAGGTTCCAACTCAGGAGGAGCTTTATGAATTCATGGACTTCATCAATCATTCTGAGAAAATTAACTTGGCAAGCCTGAACAAAAAGAACCTGAGAAGGGAATGGTCCTTTTTCTTTGATTCAATAATAAGGGCATTCACCTGCACAAAGTCGGGGTTTGACAATATTTCAAGTGTTGTCCAGAAGCTGGTCTACTCAATGGCTCACAACAAACATATGCTAGAAGGTATAGATAGATCAAGAGGTAAGGAAATTTTTCTTCCTAGGTTTATTATATCTACTTTAAATCATAAAGTTAATGACATACATATGCTAGAAGGTATAGATAGATCACTAATAGGCAATTATAGACAAGTATCCAAAATCCTATTTGGATCACTTACTACAAAGAAAAAGGTATAGGTAGGGCTTAAATTAACTCCATTCATGTTGGAGAGATTTAGAACCTATCCTTACCTCATGCCTGATATGAGGATAAATATTGCACAATCTAGTATAATAATGGTCCCTGAACCTATGGAAGTACAAACACAGACACACCAACAGGGACCTTCCCATGCTGAGACCATTCCTTCTGTACCATTAGCTGTTAGGAAGCCAACCACTTCATCCTCTCAAGAGGGTGAAGTGAGTAAAAAGAAGAGAAAGCAGGAAAACCTGACAATCATAAATGAGAGTGGTGAGGAACAAACAGAAACTGAGTCACCCTTGGTAAAAAAGACAAAGAATGCTAAACAATCTGAGCTGACCACTGAAGCCACCTCTTCATCCTCTCAAAAGGATGTAGTTGTAAAACAGGGACAAGAATAGACTTTGGGGGCATCCTCTCAATAGGGTGTCTCTATTAAAAAGAGCATTCTCCCTAGTACACCCTGTAAAGAGTCTACACAAACACTTGAAGCAATTCAAGTGTATGGAAGGAGAAATAAGGATGGAACGCATAAGGAGAACACATCTCTTGAAGCTCCCTCATTTACTCAAGGGAGCTTCCAACACTCAATACTAACATTCAAAATCTTATATCTCAAATTTCTTCTTCCTACAATGAAGCTCTTGATTCTGGTTCTCAAGGGTTTCCAACTTTAAGTGACATGGTTCTAGAAACTGTGATCACCACCCAGGAACCACAATTAGTTGGTGAGAGGCTACATGCTTGGGTAGACCTTGATAACACCAACACAAACACAGGGATTTCACCAGTCCTTACTGCATATCCTGTGATGGACACAAATTCACCTTCATGTGCTTCACAGGTTGTTAGGTTTGAGGGTAGTACTCCTGAGGGGGAGCTATCTAAATCCTCTCCAATTCAATTAGAGGTTTCTCTTGTGGGAACAACTCTCCTCACAACCCTAACAGAGATTGCTATCACAATTGAAGCTAGGAGTTCAATTGTCAATGATCCTACTATAGGGGAGGCAAGTTTAGCACATTCAAGTGCAAGCTCACTGTAAAATGAGCAAGGGTTTGAGGCTAGAGTACATAACAGTAACCTAGCTAACTCCCCTCCAATCCAAATGGAAGTTCCCACTACAAGTGTGGAATAACAAACTGGCATTACCACAATTCAGGCTATGAGTCAAACTGTGACATCTGTCACAGGTGGTTCTCATGATGCACTTCCATCAACTTTAACTTCTTCACAACAAATATCTCACCCCATCCAACAGTGGCTGCAGAATACTCAAGCATAATCAAACACTGTGGATGATCTCCTTGTTGATCAAATTTCTGGTCTAGCCAACATCTCATAGCACCTTCTTACCTCAGATATGAGCAACCAAGACTATCAAGATATTTTGCTAACCTACAATAAAGAAGTTGAAAAGCAGAAGCAGAAAATAGTTAATGAAGCTGAGCAAGATGGAAATGTAGATTCCTGGTTATCTAAGGACTTTTCTTTGGAGATGGATCAGGTCTTGGCCAGGTTTAGAGATGAATATGTAACCATACTGGGAAGCAATGCCAAGGTCCTGACTCTTCAAGAGGTCTATGATGCAGTCAATGAAGTTTACAAAGCTCCACTCAAAGCTTTTCACCTATTTGGTAAAGCTCTAGAATTAAAATTGACTTGTCATGAAGAAAAAATTAGAAAGCTGGTGAGAGAGAAGATGGATGAGATTATTCCTTCTCAAGTCAAGATCACTTCAAAATTTCAACATTTGTTGATCAAATGGCAAGATTTGATCTGACTACTGTAGAAAAGGATGTCAAAAATCTCAGACAGTCTTTCATAGCTTTGCATGATGTGGTTCAATAACAAATTACAAGTTCAAATGATACAAAACTCAAGTTGAATCAACTCCACCAAAGCAGGTATGAGCCATCTACTCTTCTCATGGAAGGAATCAAACAGGATGTGCAAGATACCTTTGGTACCTCTCTTCCCTCAAGTTCTCAACAACCCACTTCTACATCCACAAACTTACAGGTTCAAGCTCTCCAACAACAAGTTTCAACTCTGCAGTCTTCCAATGATTCACTTACAGCTCAAGTGCAAGTTATCACTACTCTGGTGCATAATCAACAGGCAGATATACAGACCTTGGTGGACTCCCACAAGCATTTACAAATGCAAAACTCTGTAACTTTGGGAGCCATCATGGGAAAACTTAACATTCCATTGCCTGCACATCCTGAGACTGTGAGGCCAAAAATATCAACTCTCCTACTCATGCCTGTTCCCAAGACTAAGGGGGGATAGAAGCTAGGATTCAACAATCCAGGGATGCTGGTAAATCAAAGGAGCCTAGAAAAACAACATCAACTACTCAAACTAGTCAAATATCTTCTAAAGCTCAATTATCAAAAGATGTTAGGAAAGATAGAATTCTAAAAGGTGCAGAAGGACCCTGTCAAGATCAAGAATTCAATGAACTACTGTCAGTCTTAAGGGTGTCTCTCCAAAACAACTACATAACCTACAAAAGACCATTGGCCGACAACATTAACTTTGTCAGAGTGGTGATTGTCAAAGTTGATAACTTTCTGGAGAAGAGGATTGTAGCAAATATGAATGACTATGGACTAGATAGATGTCTATAGGTGTCTCTCTCCAATATTCAAAAATTGAGAGCATCTGAGCTGGATGTAGTGATTGATAAAGTACATGCAGTAATTCTAGAGGACACCCAATTGCTACATGAACTCAAGAAGGCTCAGGTAGATGCTTTTCCTGAAGCCTATCTCTATCCAAGCAAGGAGGTGGCCTACATCTGTCATCGGTCTAAGAAATGCAAACTCTTCATTGTTCCTATGAATTATGTATGAGGAAACATGAGGCTGATAATGACTCTTCAATCTGATCTGAAATGCAAAAAGAACAAGAAAACTGAAGTTGAAGAGATGATCAAGAGTTTTAACAGATACCTTGTGAATGTTGATACCATGTTTTTAAACCTACAATACAACTTAAAGGATGACAAGGATGATGATGAGCATAAATAAGATGATAAACCACCTTCTCGCTCAAATCCAAGTCAAACTTGTAGAGCAACTCGTAGCAAAGAGAAGAAGCAGGATGAGAAGAAGGGAGATGATAAGAAGAGGGGGTAAGAGAGAAGAAGGAAGACGGCACAGAACCACAAAATCAATCCCTCCCAATCCAAATCAACAAAGCTCAACCCTCTAAGCTACCAAACTCAAATACTAGACCACCTCAAACCTCAAAGCCCAAATTCTTGTACAAACAAACTACCAATACCTTAATGAAAATACCAATCACCTCAAGCCAAACCTATCTAAATAAAATCTCAAATCTACCTTCTGTTAAGCCACCAACCAAAATTCATTACAAATTTGTTGGGAGAAAACTAAAGAAACTGCAAATAACTGAGAGGGTCATCTTGAACTAATTTAATCAAAGTGATTTTCTACCTCTGAATTGGTGCATCTCAGATGAAGACTACTTTCAACAATTAGCTGAAGAAATGGTCAAAGTTTGGGTTGTAACACTAAGGGAAGTAAGAATCTACTATCAGGATGGAACCTTCACATTTCTTGGCAGAAAATTAGTGACACATTTTCACCCACAGAGATAAAAATGGTGATAAGCTTACTGAAGGACAAGGATACTGTAACTAAGGCATGAAGATCTGTTTTGGCTGAATGGTTGGTAGAAATGGAAGAAAAGAGCAAGAGAAAAGGCTGAAAGTGAGGAGAGGAAAAGAAAGTATATTGAGGAGATAGAACGTATATACAAAGACCTGAAGAACTCAAGGCAAAGGGGATGAGCAGAATTACCAAAAATGGACAATTTCTAAATATCAAGGTTGGCAGATTCTCAAGAATTAGGGTTGGTTTCTTGTACAGTTATCCATTAGCTGATAAACTCAAACTTGTAGAATCTCTAAGAGGGACACCAATCATAGAATAACTGGAACTACTTGTAGAGTTAATGGACCTCATTAGAAAAGGAACAAGAGATGAGATATTTGTCTGACGAATGTATCTGTCAAACTCAAGAAATCACCTATTGTATAAAAGTTGTACTTCTGTCAATTTTTTATGTAAATTTTTATTGCTAATTGTAGCTTGGGGTTAGTTTTGTTACCAGGCATGAATTTGTGATAAGCAATCTTCTCACAAATTGGGGGAGATTGTTGTGCAAGACATGTCTGTACTATAACAAGACTAAGTCAAATTGACAGCCCTAAGTAAGTTGTATGATAATCTAAGTTTGTATATTTTATTGTATTACTTAATTCTGTAAAAGTGTCAATAGATTAGACTGGAGTATTTTTCTGTAAACAGTCTCAAGCCTATGAATAAACTCCGGAAGAAGATCATGAAGATCAGCCTCAGAGACAATGTGAAGAAGCTTGGAGTTGAATAAATCTGTTTTGAGAAAAACATTCTAAGTCAAGAAATCTACAAGTCACGAATTAAGTCTTATAGAGAAGTCATTCGAGAACTCCAAAATGACTTATCGACAAGTTAAAAATAGCTTATAGAGAAGTCTCAGAGATATCGACAAGTCAAATGAAGATATGAAGATTGGAGATATAGACAAGTCATTTCTGCAATGGAGAATTCAGAGATATCGACAAGTATTTTTTACATGCAGAAATTCAGAGATCTCGACAAGCCAAATTCTCTTCTAGAGAACTTAGAGACTTCGATAAGTCAAACCAACTATAGAGAAATAAGAGATCTTGATAAGCCATTATACTTATCGAGATGTCGAGTTCTCTATATAACAAACTGGAGATCTCGATATAAACCTCAAGTACAAAATACAGATCAGTTAAAGATCCAAAATTATCAATCAACAAATAAATCAATCACTGATTTGAAAAGTCTACAAAAGCAGCTTGAATAGTACAAGATCAAAGGTCAAGATTAACTGACAAAGTAAAGTCACAGACATGCACGATTTGAAAAGATACACTAAGCCAGATATATAAAGTTTTAGTTAACTTAAAGTAGGGTTTAGTACGTGCTATTGCATGCTGTGTAAAACATGTGTTTACTGTTCTATAAAGTAAACACTGGATGCTTTGTTTTAGTTGTAACAGATAGATCTAAAAATCTTGTAATTTTTTCAAGAAAGAAGTTGAGTTCTTTATCAACAAAGAACCCAGAAATTTGGAACAAGACATACTTGATTTTAATATAAAATTAAATGAGTTTTGAAGATAGTGTGTTCATGTGCATGTTTTATTATTTCTGTTAAAATAATTTATCTCTACAAGTTAGATCACTTTGTTCACCATATCTATAACAGTTCAAAAAGCTTAAAAATAATTCAAAACACATTCACCCCCTTTGTGTTTTATTTATTACCTAACAAAGGGACACACTCTTTGATATACTCGGTTCTTTTCATTTTCGATTGACTGACTACAAGATTTTCCCTAATTCGCCTTTGTGAACACATTCTATTATCGACAAGGTTTAACACGGATCTGAATAGACCCGATCTTTTTATGTTCATTTATGTTTTTAAAATATATTTTACTTTTAAAAATAATAAAGTATGTATTTAATTTAGGTTCTAATGTGATATTAAGGTGATATTAACGTTTGATTAACAAAGTAGTATAACCTGGACCAAGTCATTTTTATAATGGTACCTCTTGTAACTCAAAAAAAATCGGTGCTAATATTTGGAAAAGTCAAAACCAGGAGGGTACCGATCATAATGTTCCAAATTCCTATATCCGTTTCTTTCTTGAGAAATGAAGCAATGGTCTTCCAGTGGCGCTACTATTACATTTGATCAGAGAGAGTATGCTGCAAAACTCTTCTCTACCAAAACTTGGTTCTGCATAGCTATTATATTCTACTCCTTGTTATAATACGGGAATACCTAAATGAATTGTAATTAGAAGTCACTAGGATAGTATGAAAAACTCTATTTGAAACAGTTAAGTAGAGCGTGGAATACCTAAATGAATTGTAATTTATATATCTACGGATATATTTCAGGGGAGAACCAGAATAAGTGTGAGAACCAAAGGTTGTGCACAACATAAACCTAAGGCTCGTTTGATAGTGCAATGGCAGAAGATGAAGATGGTCCTGCTGGTGGAGGCGCAGGGACAAAGATTGAAGAAGTTGATTGAGCTTGTTTTTGTTGGTTATTAGTTACATTTCCTGTGTTTTTGGTCGATGCTTAAGTACTCCCTTTCTGGTGTGGGGCTGGGAAATGTGCTACCTATTATTCTGGTAATTGCTGGTAGTAATGAATTGTGTTTTTTCTGGGCTCCCGAGTTTTTCTGGGAGAGAAGAGAAGAGAAGAGATGGGGAGAGAAGATAAGAGAAGAGAAAAAGTGGAAGAAAATGAATTTCTTTCGTGCTCCCGAGTTCAAAAGAAAGAGTTTCTCCTGTAATCTTTCTTATGCTCCCGAGTTAAGAGGGAAAGAAAGAAAATTTTACTTTTTACCACAATACCCTTAAAATAAATAAAATTATATATCCTACAAATTATCTGCAACATTCATTCCTGTTAGATAATTATTGTAAAATCCTTCCCACAGAGGTTGCAAACACTGGGGAATTCTAACGAAACTGCTACTACAATTGCATGTAAAGCCCTTATGTTCTTTTTTTTTGGGTAAATGAGGACTAAGCGTCGTAAAATATAAAAGAACGAAAGAATATACAAAGAGTCACATCTCTTGGAACAAACCACCAAAAAACTAAACTCGGCCTAAACTAAACAAGGCAAAACCAAACCAAACAAAACAAAATTACAAAAACAAATATACAAACTTCCAGGAGCAAATAAAACTCCATGAAATAACCGAAGCAAAAACCCACCCCAGTCCCAGGATTCCAAAGAAGTCCAGAAGTAGAGCAAAATAACATAGCACTCCACAGCAAGTCGAAAACCCAACATAGCTTCCAAATCTGCAAATCCCAAAAAAATAATCCAGCAAAATTCAACTCCAGAATCTGAAATATTTTGCCAAGGATCCATGCACAAAACTACCCAGAGACCATCCCCTTTATTGCTCAGACAAAAAGAAACTGCAGCAACAACATACTCTCGAAGCCACCTCGAACCAGCAGAAACAAAAACAAAAGTCCAGGTATAAAATAAGCAACCCCAGACTTTGCAAAACCAGCCAGTCATTCTGCAACAACTCAGATCAAACCAAAAACACTTATTAAGTAAAGAAAATGTCACAGCATTTTGGAACCTGCTGACAGAAACTCATCTCTGTAAGTAAAAGCAGGGAGATGTATATTGCCTTCACTGAAATAAATGGAAATACAAAATTTACTCCAACACAGATTTTAGTTTCCTCCAAACCGATAACTTGTAACTCATTATATATTTCTTGTTCAGTGTAAATACGTTGTCGGGACCTTTCGAGTATGATGTTACTCTCTTTAAGTATGGCATGTCCTTCCCTAATAGAATTCGCGACATTCTCGAGAGACATCACTATTTTCTTATTTACGTCTTCTTCCTCCTCCAACTTCTTTTTCTTTCCTTTATTTATGTCCTCCTCCTCATTATACTTCCTTTTTTTACCCTTAGCTTCAGTTGCACTATTAAATGCCTCGTGAGGTGATTGCGTAGCAGCCACAAACTGAACATCATCATCATTGTTTAAACTTTCCAGATTTACATTAGACCCCGTTAGTAAATCATTTATGTCATCAATTGACTAGTCCGTAGAACTTGTACTCAACCTTCTTTTATTTTTTTCCTTGGCCGTTTCAGCTCCAGCACCCGTCGCCCTGTCTTTTGCAAACAACTCCTCCAATTTGTTATAGTTTAAAATTGTCTTGGTCTTCCACTTAATAGCATCGGGTTTTACCTACAAAAATAAAAGAAATGAAGTATACAATATTAGTAGAAATAAAGAGATTAAAAAATTAATGAAATTATATAATTAGTATAGTTAATATTTACTGTTATTAGTTGATCCCAAACATCTTCTGTTTTTAACAATTTAGATTCTGAATTCCAAGAGAAGCCACTCAAACCTACTCCGTGAAATAAATCATAGCATTGAGCAAAGTGATCTTTAAGAGTTTTTAATCGATTCTTTAGATGTGCTTTATTCAGTTCTATATTGAGCTTTTGCCGCATCTCAGCTACCATATTAACATAAGCTTGAGACGTGAAAGTCTCGTCAATTCTGTGGCCTTCGTATTGTTGATTAAGCATGGATTGAATAAAAGCACTGTCCATCATAGGGGTCCATATCAACTGTTCTCTCTTTACTGCATCTCCGTCCTTCACTGTTTTGCCCATCTAATATAACATAATAACAATGATAACAACAGAAGTTATATATTTAAAACCTGAAAATTGACATAGTTAAACCTGAAACACATTTAACATATATTTAAGAAACTTTGACATTTTAGATGTCCAATATGTATAACCAAAGCATGTTAACATGAAAAAAAATCGTATGATAAACATCTTCCTTAAGCAATTATAAAGTTAAAACTTCAACTTTATTTTGGTAACTAGAATTCTAAGACTAAAACTAATGTCAACGAAATACACAATCAATAATAACATTTACTCTCCCATATCAGATTCATTGTCTTGTTCGTGCAGTGTATAATCAGCCCACATGGAATTTGCTATTCTATTTCTTATTTCATCGGCAATAGCACCAGCTTCACTCTTGTCCCGTGGTGCATAATAAGGTACCTCAGGATCTTCCTTTTCTAGCTCTTTTATCACTTCTTCTTTAGCAGCAAGATCCCGATCTTTGACTTGTAAAAAGTTGTGCAAGATACAACATGCAAGGAATATGTTTGATTGTGTTTCACACGAATAAAATGGTTCAGTCGTACTTCTAATAATAGGAAACCTTTTTTAAGCACGCCAAATGCTCGTTCGATAGTATTCCTCAATGATGCATGACGATGATTAAACAACTCTTTTGCATTCTGAGGTCCATGAGCTGAGTACTCTTTCAAATGGTAACGGACACCTCTAAATGGGGCAATTAGTCCAATTCTATGAGGAAGACCCGTATCAACTAAATAATATTTGCCTATACAAAAAGAAATTTATTATAAAATATTAAATTAAAAAACAAAAACTTATGTTTAGTATGTTTAATAATCAATACCTCTTGGAATAATTAATTTATCATCTCTCGACAGTGCATCTTTAATATCATCTCTCGACAGTACATCTTTAATAATCCTGGAATCTGATGATGTTCCTTCCCAACCACTTAAAAGATATGTAAATTTTAAATTGAAAGTACATGCAGCTAGTACATTTATAGTTGGATATCCCTTACGCCCACGATACCTTGGAACATCTTTACTAGGCACTCTAACACGGACATGTGTTCCATCAATAGCACCAACACAATCCTGAAACATTGTTATTTAACATTAATATATTTATTAAGTTTTATAAATATAATAATTTAATAAGTTTTATATGAGTCACAAGTACCTTAAAATAGGGAAAAAAACCTTCTCTTCTTACGAATTTCTTGTGGAATTATTTGTCTATTGGGTTGTTGAAGAAAACGATCCTCTACAGTTAATATTGCTTTTAAAACTCTGTGAAAGGTTCTACTTGTGGTTGAGGAAGATCGACGATATACCCAAGCAATAAACTGATTCCTCTCATCACCCCCTTTATATGTAAAAATCTAGCAACTTGCTCTTCAACTGACATTTGTTGGGTTAGTCGTAGGCCTCCATCACTTGTTAAAATTTTACATAACTTCAAGAAAGCTTCTTTATTCATTCGAATTGTATCACGACATTTAGCACGATTAGATAGATCATCCATCACTTCTTCTCGCACTCTTTGTCTATGTTATCTAAGCTCCCTACTAGGCAAATTCACATACTTTATCCACTGATTTTTGCGATGCACAAGTAATACCACAACAAGACAAACCAGTTGAATAGCAGCTAATTGTTGCATTTGTACCCAACGACGAATTTGATTTACCCTCTCAAGTATAGTATTGTCCATCCTTACATGTATTAAACAATTAAGTCATATGAGTAACATATCTACTACTAACAAAATTAACAAAAAAAATTGAAGATAAAATCACACACAACCTGTATCATATATGAATTATGATACATCAATACTCAAATTTACATATCATTATCATATATACGTATAAAGATACATATTACTATCAAAAACATTAATTTTGATAGGAAGCTAATTTAAATACATATAGGCAGAACTATGTACGCCCATATAGCATCTCTAATTTTGAGAAGAAGAAAATTACCTACCGATTTTTTTTGCTGGCACAGGGAAGTAGAAGGAGCAACTGTTTTTTGCTGGCACAGGGAAGTAGGACTCCAGAATAAGGTGATCGTGGACTCTTGGACTCTTGTTTTTATTTTATGCAAATAGATATGTATGGGTATTTTTGGAATACTAAAATAATTGATACAAAATTGTTTCTCTTCCATCCCAATCTTTCCAATTTTAGAGAGAACGTTTTGTAACCAAATTTTATCATATCTTCTCTCCCCTTCTCTCCTATAAAAAACTCTAAATTTTAAAATTTTCTTCAAGGATCTCTTCTCTTCTCTCCTAATTTTCGTCAAGGTGGGTTACATTTAGTAAGTTAATGCAAACATGGGATGTAAAGATCTGTTATGTGATCACATGTTCAGTAAGTATGAAGTTGAATGAGTAGATGAAAAATATTTGTAATTAAGTGACAAGATATGAAATGAGTACGTATGAAATTTTGATGATTTTTATGCTGCTCTTTCCCATTCATGCACGGTTTAATTAAAATTTGGCTGTTTGCTGTCATTTTTTGACATAAGGTTTTAAACAGTGATACACCTCATTATTTGATACCGCAACACTTAATAGTTAATTCAAGTTGTTATAAACACTGCAGACTGTAAACAAAAATTGAAATGGTCCACTTGAGAGCTGCAGTTTAGTACGTAGAGCAATCTTTGGTTTTTGTGGATGGCATGGAGATGGGCCTTGGATGATGGTAAGATGACCTAGAAACACACACATGTAAAAAGGTGATAATTGGATCCTTCTAGTTTCCCGATCGAGGTACTAGTTCGCAATAAGATAGATGCTCACATGACTATACTAACACTAGACTTCAAACATGTAACAACAAAATATTTAAACACTTGATCTCATCATTTGTGATGATGAAAGCTGCTGACCAGCTCTCTATTGCCTGCAAAATTTGCACATAAGGGGTGGGACACTAAATCCAAATAAACTGCATCAATTCCTGTTTGGTAACATGTTAGCCATTCTACATGAAACACTCATTAGCTTAAGGCGTTCTAGATGAAACACACACACATGCTCATTGCCACTTACAATTGTCCAAAAGTCCCGTTATAAGAATTATTCGCTTCAGGGCTAGTTCTATGTAAACCAGAGGTCCAGAAGGCTTCTGGTCAAATTTTTATGTTATGATATCAGCTAACAGTTAGCGGCATATATTGCCTATATCATCATTATGCGTCCTGATTGGTACAACTTAAAAAGCAAGAAATAAACTATTTCAAACTATAAAGATTCCAAACATATGCATTTCTCAAGCAAACGTGTATAGGAACATAGCGGAAAGAGCGTTCAAGCTAATTGTAACAAAACCAAATAATTTGACTAAAGTGCTAAAGTTATCAAAGCCAAACACAGCATCTTCAATGTACACCCTCAATCAACAAAATCAAACTAATTTTTATACATTTCAAATTACCAGTCTCATTGATCTTTAGTGAAACCTCTGTCTCTTGCCAGCTACAAAATTGTTGACATTTCCAGACGACATCGTAGACCTTCCACTTCCAACACATGAACCGGGTGTCCCGTTTCCGTAATTCGCCACAGACATCGGAATCATTTGTGAAGTCACACAAGACATCTCAATAGAAGATTTTGAGTTCATTGGTACAAGGGAATAACTTGAATTCTCAGACACCCTTAGGCCTAAATTTTCCACATTACAACCTTTTATGGAAACCGGAGGAATATGAAAGGGCTGCAGTGGTGGCGGATTTTTCCATTTTGGCAGTGGGCCGGCCACAAGAAGTGTCTTAAGAAGTGGCCCTGCTCCTAGTACAGATTGCACGAGATTACCCTTTTGAGGCAATGTTTTCCCTTTCACAAGATTATCAATAATCAAAGAACCCTGATCAACTTTCACAACTACTGAAGGAACATTATAGTCTTGAACAAGTGGCTCATAATTCATAAATGCCATGTTACTTGGATCAACAATCTGGTGGTCATTAAGGTTTGAAAAATCAGGTGATGTCACCGCGTCAAAAAGGGATTCAACTGGGGAAGAATTTTGTGTATGGTAATTGTATGGTTGATCAGAGAAGCTGTTGGATTCTGTTATACTTGAATTTGCTCTGGTGGGCTTCACTAGGGTATTTTCAGGGGAAATTCGAGGCATCGCAGACAATATTTCAGTCGTCGGTTTTGCTGAAGGAATCATGAGCTTGTTGACTAGCTTGTCCAGTTGATCTCTAGCTTCATTTCTTTCCATAATAGTTTTCTCCAGGAGTTGAATCATTTGCTTCATTTCCTTACTAGCTTGTGATTTTACAGACTCAAGTTCAAAACTAGCGTAGAGGAGCTTCTGCTTCAATTCATCCATACTCTGCAAAGCAACACTTGAGATTGTCATAAAAATTACAATTTACATCTCCAATTACTAAACAATACTCTTGAGAATCTGGTTTTGTGTTTCTATCATGTCACATAATCTGTCCTAAAGGCTACAAGGCAAACAAAATCTAGTGTCTTTAACTGCTGCAACTTTAGTTCCATATACTTCAAAATAGCTACAATATATCATATATGTTTGACCATAAAGAAGGAAGAGTAAAAACATAAAGGTAAAGAAACTTTTTAGTTCACTTCGATAACCAAACTAAAACACCATGATTCTGTACATAACTAATCCAAAGGAGAAAGGACTAAAAATTCAAATAATGGGCCCATTCAGATCAAAAACATTTCAGTCAAATCAGGGCATCTCAACCATACAAAACTATTTCTCTCTTCTGCCTATACATATATAAAAGTTTTATTGGATTCCCACCAAAGTTGTTAAATTTAGGCAATGGCTCCAATTGAGTATTTCACAAGGGGATAAAACTACTTAACATTTTGGAAAGCTTTTTCAACTTGAAAAGGTCTGCAATGATATCTCTTTTTTTTACTTTTAGAGTAGAAACAGCATTAGATCAACCTTATCAAACAAGTAAAAAACAGAGACTGTGATCATTACTCATGGTAAGATTCTATTCAGTTGCATGTACATATAGATTCACACACATACAAGTAAGATCTACCAACATTAAAACTAAAGAATCTCACAAATATGTTTGTGAAAAAATGACTTCTTCTGCAAAATACTCCAGCACTTACAGAAGAATGTTATGTCATTTGGCAAAAAGAAACATCTAAACAAATGAACTAAAGGATATGAAACAGACTTCTGGCATTTTAAAAAAAAAACCTAGTAATTTCAGAAAAGAAACGTGATATAGATAAAAAGATCAAATACAATAAACTTAAGAAAATTACCATGAGAATAAAAATTTAATAACAGAACAAAAAAGGAGAGAGAGTGGAATTAGAATCATAACTTCCATTGGATTGAATTGCACTATATCTAGAAAAGCACTAAAGAACGTCAAGATATGGTACTACGATAAAATGAAATGATTGAGAAATCTAAACTAGAAAATATTAAAATAATAATGACACACCTCTTGATAATTCCATAAAGAAGCCATATCTTCCATTTTAAGGTTGTGCAGAACCAGACTTCTTAAAGAGAGTATGGAGAGGAGGGGAGGGTTAGGAGAGAGTAAATACACAAACAAGAGAGATGCAAAGTGTCTTTATATATATAAAGACAGGGGGAGAGTAAATGGCTTTACCACAAAGCTCTAAAAAAGCCAATCCACATCAAACAAAAACTAATTATGGAATCTCTAACACCTTCCAATTTTAAGTGTATGTGTGTAACCATTTATCTCTCTGTTATAAGAATTAAATTTTAGAATTAATACAGACTTGCTTTCCACTCTTCCAAGCTCCTTGTCTATTACCATAATAAGAAAAATCTCAGCCTAGATATTAGTATATCTTGTGCATGTAATGTTTGCATATATTACGGGGACTCGCTTCTTTTTCGACGAGTTTAATATACAAAGTAGTAAATACTAGAGGTATAATAATATTAATATTAATTTCTATAAATTTTTTTTTTGAATAAAAGCGAACTTGCATTAAACAATCAAATCCAACTCCAGTACACGCATTAAGAAATTAGGCGGAGTGACATACCACTCCCCTACGTCTGACATAGAACAAGTAACTTGTGCAAGCACATGAGCTACATTATTCGCAGAACGATAAACGAAATTAACTAGCACTTGATTTATGTGCTTAAGCAGATGAACACAGTCCCTTACAATAGTACCAAATGAAGCTCTTCCCGGATTTCCATTACAAGTATCAGTCAGAGCATAAGAGTCTGTTTCAATCACACAATGTGTATAGTCCCGTGCAGTAATCATTGAGAGTGCTTCTTTCAAGCTGATAGCCTCAGCTTCTCTCTGCTTCCATGCTCCTGCTAACCTTAAACACCGAGCTCCAACAAAACACCCTCGATCGTCTCTAATCACAGCTCCCACTCCAATCGTTCCATTCATGGACACAGCCGCATCTACATTAACCTTGAGCCACCCAACTGCTGGTAACGACCAGACTCGATCACCAACCTCTCCTCTAATTTTTCTGTTTTCTGTTTTCGCCTGAGCTTCTACCCATTCACTATGCAGATAATTAGCAGCACTCCTTACTCCAAACACTGACCCATTTGCACGGTCCCAAACCCACCTGTTTCGACGATTCCATATGCTCCAACAAAGCATAGCAACCTCAACAGACTGAGCCTTTGTGCACTGCTCAAAAACCCTTTCAAACACTACCCCTGGATTTTCATACGAAGAACAATTAACTCTTTGACTCAATCCTGCTGTGGTCCACACCGTCTTTGCAAAGTCACATAAAAACATAACATGAACTCCTGTTTCTGCCTCACGATGACACCATGGACAATCAGCCCCAATTTTCACATGTTTCGTAACCAACGCTACATTAGTTGGCAAGCATCCCTTGCACAAATGCCAGACAAAATTTGTCACCTTACTAGGAAGTTTCATATCCCAGATTCTTCTCCACAACCTCGACTGATCACTCCTACACTCTCCTTGTAACCCCCTATAACAGCTTTTGACCGTAAATTCCCCTTTTTCATCTAACAACCAATACCAAGAATCATTATCAGCATGCATAGATAGAGGAATTCGTTTAATTAGAGCAATATCTCTAGCATCAAACAGGTCCTCCAACAATTCAGTATCCCACTTTCTTTCACCAATCATCATTAAATTACTCACCTTAGCACTGGCTAACTGAGCATACTCAGCTGTATCCACATAACCATTTTCCTCATCTGGTAACCAAGGTACATGCCATATCATCGTATCCTCACCGTTACCAATCTTTCGTCGTGCACAGTTTTAACCGCATCTAACACTGCAAAAATCTCCCTCCACACATAACTAGGATTACACCCTAGTTCAGCATTCAACAAATTCTTTCCTGCATAATATTTAGACTTCATAATTGCACTCACTAGCGGGTTAGCCTCTGTAAGAAGTCTCCAACCTTGTTTGGCCAACATAGCCATATTAAACTTCTTTAATTCTTTTAAACCCAGCCCTCCAAACTCTTTTGCCATACACAATCGTTTCCACGTAATCCATTTTACTCCTCTATTATTTGAGCCTCCTCCCCATAAAAATGCATTCATTTTTCTTTCAATCTCATCACATAATGAATCAGGGATAAGAAACAGACTCATCCAGAAATTTGGAGTTGTCTGCGCCGATGATTTAATCAGAGTCAACTTCCCAGCTTTAGATAAATCTTTATTACACCATGCTTGCAACTTTCCTTGAATTCTATCACTGATGAACTCAAAAGCCCCCCTCTTACTTCTGCCCACAAATATAGGCATACCCAGATACTTTCCTGGCCTTGGCTTCTCATTAAGCCCCAAAATTTCACAAATCTGACTCCGTTCCACTGCACACGTATTGGGACTAAAAACTATATCAGACTTTCCAAAATTAATCATTTGTCCCGATAACCTTTCATACGTCTGCAAAATACTCCTCATATGACGTGCCTCTGTTTGCTCAGCTTTAAAAAATAAATAACAGTCATCTGCAAAGAGCAGATGTGTTATTCTCGGTGCACTTCGAGCCACATTGCACCCATGAACCAAACCACTTTCTTCATACTTGCTCAGGATCCCTGTCAGCCCCTCAGCACACATAATATATAAATACGGGGAGATTGGATCTCCTTGTCTAACACCTCGATAGGGGCGCACATCTCCAAAAACTTTTCCATCCCTCAAAAAAATATAAGAAACTGTCGTAACCAACTGCATAACTCGACTGATCCAAACTGGTGGAAACCCAAATCTATTCATCATCAACTCCATATACCTCCACTCTAACCTATCATAGGCCTTAGATATGTCAATTTTTAACGCAGCCTCCCCAGTACCTCCCTGCGTTTTTCTATGAATATGATGATTAATTTCAAATGCAAGCAGCGCATTATCCGTAAGAAGGCGTCCTTCTACAAAAGCACTTTGATTATTTGAGATAATCAAATTCAAACATGTTTTCAGTCTATTGGCCATAACTTTAGACAGAATTCTCACTAAGACATTGCAAAGTGATATCGGTCGCAAATCAGAAACCTGATTAGGATGCTTCACCTTTGGAATAAGACACACAAGGGTCCTATTTATCTCGTCTGGCAATTCACCATGATCAAAATACCTCCTACAAAATTGAACAACATATTTATTCACCACGTCCTAGTAGGCTTGAAAGAAACACGGATTCAACCCATCAATTCCTGGTGATTTCTCAGGATACATGGCAAAAATAGTTGCTCGAACTTCCTCCTCTGTTATATCTTGCATTAGCCCTCATTTTTGCTCCTCTGTTATGCACCTAAAATTAGTCATCTCCGACATTTGTTCCTCTGTTTCAGTAGCTGTAAAAATATTTTCAAAATACTTAACAATAATATTTTGAATCCCATCCTCAGTTTCTTGCCACTCTCCATTCTCATCCTTTAACTTCTTAATTCTGTTATGCTCCTTTCGTACAGATGCAAATTTATGGGAAAAACGGGTGTTATTATCACCATCCTTGAGCAAATACTGTTTAGCTCTTTGCTTCCAAAAAATCTCCTGCTTTTCCAACAACCTTAAATAATTCCATCGCGCTTCATTATACTTCCTAACCCCATGAACATCCCTTCTTGATCTCAATCTTTGCATTTCTCTTCGACAATTCGACAGCTTAAACTTCAAATTTTTTATTAAACCCCCACCCCATTCCTCTAGTCTCAAGCAACACCTAGCTAATTTACCCATTAACTCAACTGATCCCACCTTATTCCAGCAATCCTTTACAATATTCCTACATTCTTTTTCATGTATCCACATATTTTCAAACCGAAAACATTTTTCACGAGGCATGTATACCTGTTTATGTAACTGAAGACATAACGGCATATGATCTGATGTAGAAACCTCATGAACTCGAACCTCAGCATTTGGAAATAACTCTTTCCAAGCCGTATTCGCCAAACCCCTGTCCAATCTTTCAAGTACCCACCTATCAGTTCCCCTGAAACGTTCCCAAGTAAACTTATCTCCTGTATACCCCAAATCAAATAAGCCACAATCACTTACAGCTTCCGAGAAACCATTCAACAATGCACGAGGGTGACACTGACCTCCTTTCTTCTCATCGACTGTCATTAGATCATTAAAGTCGCCAATAATACACCATGGCAACATAGATGCTGTAGCCAAATTTCTCAACATATCCCAAGCCTCAGTCCTTCTACCCCGTTCTGGAAACCCGTAGTAACCTGTGTATCTCCATCTACCCAATTGTTCATGCATCACCTCAAAATCAATAAAATTATAACAACTATTGATCACTGTTATACCTCCCTCATTCTTCCAAAATAACGCCACCCCTCCTCCATGTCCACGAGCATCTACAGCAAAACAACCTATAAAACCTAATTTTTTTTTATTCTTTCTACTTTATCTTTTTTAACCATCATCTCACTTAAAAATATAATACTGGGCCTATAGAAATTATTTATTTCCTTCAATAATCTAACTGTCCGTGGGTTGGCCAGCCCACGACAGTTCCACGCAATAAGACCCATGACCCTTGGCGGGCCTGGACCACAGGACCCGCCATTCGCAAGTTTAAAGGCACGATTATCTGGTTTTCCAAAGTTACTCCATCCTGATTTCCCTCCTTAGTTTCTGCCTCCTTATCCTCTATTCTCTTTCTTTTTGAATCAAACACAATCTTAGTTGTTTCCATATTATCCCTCCCCACATCCTCGTTTGCATTATGCCCATCCGTTATTTTCATGATCATATCCTTCTCATTCGCCCTAGGATCACGCCCCTTAACTGCAACCCCACCAGTTTCCCCGTTAATTTCTCTAACCACTCCATCCACCTCCATGAACCTTGGTTGCTTCTTCCCTTCACCGTGACCTGTATGTGCCATTGATTCCTTATTGTTCATCTCATCCATGAACTACTTCCATCACTCGTAGTCCTCAACCATCTCGCACCAGCATTACTTTTTGTAGCATTTTTCGATGGGGCACGTAACCACACCCCATAAGCTTTATCCACTACCTTATCTGGATTCTCATTGATGATGTTGCAATCTCGTTCTGAATGACCCAGAATACCACATACAAAGCAGAACGTCCCCAGTCGCTCATACTTGAAATTAACCCAATTCCAGCTATCTCCCTCTCTTTTAATTTTTAACCTCCTTTTCAATGGCTTTTCCACATTTATCATTACTCTAATACGTGCATAGGGTTTCCAGACTCCATCCAATGCGTTTGTATCCATACGTATAAACTTACCAACTAAATTATCAACACTCCTCAAAATATTTTCAGATAGCAAACCCCTCGGGATGTCATAAACTTGCACCCACATCTCCACATCCTGCAACTTAACTGCGCTTGGATCCTCTCTTGTTACCAACTGATGCAAGACCAACGTAGCTTGTTCAAATGACCAAGGCCCCCCCTCAAGCACCTTCTGGACATCCATTTTATGAAAAAACACAAACGAATATCTCAGCCCCCCAATGTCATGCACTTTCATACCCTCCTTTGGTCTCCATAACGTAGCCATTATATTCTGCATAGCTTGGAAATTGATATTTTTCTCCGTTAGAAATTTACCAATCAATACATAGGATTGTCTCTGTTCTACTATCTCTGTATTCGCAACCACTATTCCACCTTCATCCTCTTCTTCAAGAACAAGTCCCGCATACATCTCCTCCAATGACTTTTCCTGTCGTGCCATTAGTACATTCTGCTAAACAAACTTTTAAATGATTTGTGATTGAATGAAATGAAATGAATATGATTAGGAATGATTGATTAAAACTGATATAAGACACCAAAAAACGCAAACAACTGTTATCAGGGACAGAGAGAAAAAACTGTCATCTTGACAGACTTTATCACTATTAATTTCTATAATAGTTATAAAGCGACAGTCAGAATTTCGCTAGCCAGACTTATATAGGCACTATGTATTTACACTCGTAGCATAAATTAAATTATTTCACATCATTACATTATCTCTATCACGTGATTTTATTATAATTTTTTATAACTTTCTTTATATTTTTAGCATTATTCTACAAAATATTCACGCAACTTTGCAATAATTATTTTTAAGGTTTTTTTTGTCGAAGTGATAGTTTTATTTTCTGTAAAAAAATTATACCTGCCTCAACTCTGTTTCCCCTCTTTTGACTTTTGGTTAGGATATATTTATTAATTTTTTATAGCTTCTTATAAAAAATTGAAAGTGGCGATGACTAATTATTTGAATTTGGAAACACACAAAAGTAAGCTGTAAATGACACTTCTATAAAGCTACGGGCTCTCCTTTATCAATTTATTTTGTAACTGTAATTATAATACTAGGTGATATTATATCTCATATAATTCTAAGATTACACTATTTTAATAAAAAATTGATCCACTATACATAAATTACTCGGATATTTTATCACGATATCCACTTTCAATTTTCAAATATCAAAAAAATCCAGAATGTGTAATGCGGCACGAAATATTTATTAGCAAGATGTGTTTTCATATTTTTTAAATTTAATATAGAGCACGCATTTTATACACTCGTTTTCCCTTTTTTGTTTAATCGAATATGTATCCTTGAGATGCGTATTCTTTTTAAACAAAAAGTGACACACATGTGTGTAATGTGTGTCCTTTATGAAATTATTAAAAAGAAACTCAAATAAGTGTTTCTCTGATACATATATAACGGGTATTTTAGGAAGTGTCCAGTATTTTGAGATATTTTGGATAATCTAATCTTACAATAAGTTATTTTGATCATTCTTTCGAATTTATATAAATTTATGATGAATTAAAAAATAATTAATTAATCAATATACTTATATAAATTAGAAGACGACGTCATTTATGTGACGTCTTTTAGATCGACGCAATTTATTTTTTGAATTTCTTTCAATTTTTTGAATTAAATATTAATAGGAACTACAATTATACTATACTCTTTTATTTTTCTCTTCAAGTAAAAAAAAATTACTAATAGAGGAAAAATAAAAAGTTTATTTTAGAATTTTTCTAAATATTCTCTCCAAGTAAAAAAAAATCTTGCACAATAAGTCATTTTTTTTATTATAAAAGTCGTGTTTATGATATTCAAATATAAAAATAAGGGGTTTATTATGGGAAATGAGTTTATACATAATGAGAGTAAATGCAACAATGGTGAGTAGTCTTATTCAATCTCTTTTTGTATATTTGTACATATATGTGTATGTGTAAGTATTTTTCTAAATTAAACTCTTAATTTATTGATTATTTTGTTTTCATGGTGTGATTAAAGCTTTAAACGTACTAATATTTGTATTATATGATTTGTGCTTCAGCTTGCGAGTCTATGCGGTCTGTTGTTAGGATTCATAGTAAGGTAATTATGTTTATAATTTAAGATTATTGTTTAATTTTTAGAATTGTTCTAATACTTATGGTGTATTGTGATTATAAACAAACACGTAACATACAATTCAATCAGATTTATACAATTCAATCAGATTTATGAATGTTGAGAGTAGAACACTAAAACCCGAACTTAAATTTGTTGCGAAACACGATATAGTAAACACTGCATCATAATCAAGAGTTTCAATGGTAAAAATATCGTAGAAGAACGGCTTATTGAGAGTAAACATGTTTAGTTCGAGGACATTTTTTAGAATTCTACAATTATTCAGAATTTAAGAATGATCAATAAGAAATCAGAAATTTTAAAAAATTATAATATTAGTTTAATATTTTATATAGGGGTGTAAATGAGCCCAATCGGACCGAACTCTTAAGTGTTCATATTTCTACTCGTTAAAAATATATCGAAATCGAACTCAAATCCGAAGTTTAGCGAATCAAAATTTCTGTTCGTGTGTCGACTCATCAAAAAACAAAATTGTGCACAAACATGCTCACAAATATATAATAACGAATAACTCATGAGTGTTGTTCACTAACGCTTAATGACCGACAACTAAGTTTAAGAACTCGTTCTCACAATTTCAATATTTTTTTGATAAACAATTTCCAAATTTTGCTTAGAAAAAAAACAATTTTCAACATTTTGACTGTGCTTCACTTGTTTCTTATTTAAAAAATAAATAAATACTTATCACATTCAAATTTTAATAACCTTATTATAAATCAAACATATAAATTTGAGTGTTAAACAATCTATTTTTTATTAAACTATGTTATTAATATTACTAATTAAATATATGAACAAATTTTTTAAAAGATAGTAACATATTTACCATCTAGCATGTATTACAATTTAAATCATTTGTAAATAATAAATTTATAAATTTAGTAAAAATTAATAGTTGGATTGGATTAATTGCTAAATTTATTTTTAGATAAAAATATACATAATTATTCAATAAGTACTATTTGATAAGTGTGTGTTCATAGTATGTTTACGAGCATATCTATACTAAACAATAATAATCGGAATGAAATATAATTAGGTTCCACTTTGATTTTTCCATCTCAAGATTGTCGAATCTTCTTAATCAAATGATCATAATAGTTAAATTTAAATATTAAAATATGTAATACTCAAGTGCACACGTTGCAATCCCTCCAACAACAAATATTTATATTATTATTTATAGAGATACAAATAAATTTTAATGTTCGAATTCACTAACAACAATCATTATTCAGTATTAAAATAATATCCTTCCCAAGTTTTCAAATTCGAATCCCTCCGACAAAAAAAAAATTATACTTCTCATATTTATGTTTTTATCGTAGGGAATCCGCAGCCGCTACGCTTCGGGTGCGCACTGGATAAAACTCACGGGCTCACGCAATAGCCTGCAAACCACGTAAACCAAAATAAATTGCACTTAAGCGACAAATTCTGATTCAGGAGGTATAATCATAAATTCTCCTACCGTGAGATTCGAACTTGTGACCAAGAGGATAATTATCGTCTCTCTAACCAACTGAGCGAACCCTTGCGGACACATTTCATATTTCAATCACACCATAACGATTTATATTATTTATAATTTTGAAAATAAAGTTAATAGTTTAATTCAATTATATACAATTATATTGTCTATATACATTCAAATTAAAATAATATTCATATAATTATTATTAAATATTTAAATATTTATATTAAATTTTTAATAAAATTTGTATAATATAAATAAAAATAAAAAATATTAAAGAAAACCATGTATCGCACGAGATTTAAGCTAATATAAGTAGTAATCCATATAAGTTATATTAACGAGTATGTTCATGCATAATACTCACAAACCAATTTAGGAACTTTTTCACGAACATTATAATCCAACTTGTTCGCAAGTTGAAATGTTATATTAACGAGCATATTCATTTGAAATGTTAATAACCTCCGGACTAGGGTGCATGCCACAGTGGCACGAACATGCCAAGATGGACATGTCATGACGTCAATTAGCGAGACATGCCTTTTCATGATTCACCATGTCTTTTTACTATTTTTTTAATTTTTAATAACTATTTTAATATTAGAAATATCCAGAAATAACAAATATAATTTTAAAATATTTATATATATTTTAATTATATCCTTAATAGGGATCTTATCCAAATATATGATAGTTATGATCCTGTACCGCCAAAATAATCTTAATCGTTGGATCATAAAGATAACATCCTAGCCGAATAGAAAATAATTACATTGTTCTAAATTTTAAAAAACCGTGCATCGCACGGGTTATAAGCTGGTATCTAAAAAGTTACTAATTTAAATAAGTACTATGATGGTATTTGGTTGTTGCTGTCAACTAACTTTAATTTTATATTCAAATTCACTATATATATTAGTATAATAATTATTTATTAAATTTTATTATATTTAATTGATAAATGACATGGCATTTGGGCATTCTTTTTGGCAAAAAATATGTCTATAGACATGCTTTCGGAGTAAATGAATAAAATATTTAATAGGGTCATTTTCATGTCATTAAATGAATTTTGAGACCGAAAAGTGTAATATGAAAAATGGTTGCGCGGGGGAGAATTTGGTGTGGACGAGGGGAAGGTGTGAATTTGATTTTATTCACCAAGATGATCAGCACAAGAACAGCACCGTCAACTTAATAAACCATAGGCTGGCTTTCTAAAACATGTGCTATTCATACACAGTTCATTTCGAGTCGTCACTCGTTAGTTAATACTCCCTCTTTCTGTCCCATTGAATTCTATACGTTATTTTTCAGCATGTTTTTTAATGCTCATTTAAAATATAACTTCACAATATTTTTTTTCAATTTTTTTTTTCTGAATAAAAGTTTCATATTTTTTTTATTCAAAAAAAAAATTAAAAAAACATTATCAAACTATATTTTATAGAAGCCTCAAAATACGTGTAAATAGTAAACGTATAATATTCAACGGGACCGAGGGAGTAACTAATAACTGCCATTTTGCTTTCACATTGTTGATTATGTACATTTACATTTATATATTAATCACAAGCGCAATTAGGACGCCTTGTATTAGTTAATCCCCGTAATCTAGCTCTAATTACCCTAAGCAATAGTCCAGTAGTCCAGTGGGGTCAGTTACTAAATTTATTAAACCTTGCGTAAAAAGTCACTTTCGGTGTTTTTTTAAATACTTGAGGTATAAAATTGGTTCCCCAAAATTTAGATAAAAAAATTGATTCTTAAAATTATTATAAAATTGTCACTTGTCAAAGTTTTAATTTTCCTAAATTAAATGCATCATATTAATAGGATATTTTGTTCGTGTCGAGAAAACGGAATAAAATGCAGAGAGGGAAATGCATAGAATGGGAATAAATGATCCTGAATTATTTTGCTTATTTGGTTCAGATCCGGAAATGAAATTAAAAGTTACATAATTATGTTAATATTGATTTTTCTAATATCTTGATATGTAAAAAGAGATAAATGAATTTTTATTTATAACAATATAATTTATTCACTTTAAGATAAATTAATATAATTAATTTATAACATCTTAATTTTTTTAATAAATTAAAATATAAATTATACATCAAAATTATTTTAAATTTATAAAAACTAAATAATAAATTCTTTTTATTTATAAAAACTAATTTACATATTAATCTATTTTATGGATTGTAACATGTTAGGTCACACACACTGTAGAAGGGGGTTGAATACAGTGTATAGCACAATCAAATCGAATTCAAATAACACAAGTAACAGAAAACAGACTTTATTCAATGCAATAAACTCTGTTACAATATGGAACTGTCCTCTCTCAGTGATTAACAAATATCACGAGAGCTGCTAGGGTTACAATGAATAATATTCTCGATAATGATAACAATTATAGTGTAAACCCTATGTCTGTGTTTATATATCACACAGTTACAAGATAATCGCTAATTGATATGGAATATAATTCTACTTCCTAAAATATATCAATCAGTTATCTTTTCTTCCAAGTATTCCATTCTTCATATAATTCCTTCTTTATGCATATCTCTTCTTACGTTTGTCTTGATCTTCTTTCCTTTCAATCAGCCGCCTTCCTTATCTGAAAGTTTCCTTTAAGTCCTGATATTATCTCCTGATAAATATCTCCTGATCCTTAAGTACTGATAACTTTAGTTCTGACTTCAGTATAAGTGCTGATTTCAGTTAAGTACTGATTTGTCCTGTTTAAGTAAGATCTGAAAACTAAACATAAATCATATTAGACATGACATTATCAAATATATCTAACAATCTCCCCCAACTTGTAAATTAGCATAATATACAAGCTTAACGGATATTTGATGATGTTAAAAATATTAAGTACAAATGAATGAGAAATTGACTAGATAACTACAACTTACAGTCCTTAAAGCTTTACCAACTTTAACTTCTGATAACAACTTCAGTCTGTATACATATCAGAATTTGAGCAGTTGTAGATCTTGACTTGGCTTCACTATCTGATCTCTTTGATGTCAGGAGTTGTTCTGAGATAGTTCTTTAACAAACATCTCTCAGCATATCTGAGTTCATCAATCATCCTCCTTTTAGCATCTTTGAGTACTGCAGTATCTTCACCAGTTTGGAAGATAGCATATCTGAGATCATCAATTTTTGTTTTTCTCAACTCCTGATCTAGTCTTATGACATAGGCTTTGTCAGACTCTCGATTGAATTCAAGTCCCTTAATACCAAGATATTTTCTAATCTGTGCAGTATTAGGCTTCATATCAACAATATCACCCTTGTGATCTCTGTACTTTGGACAGTATGTGATGTCAGACTTTACAAAATAAAGCCTTTTCCGTCTCTGAATTTGAGTCTTCAAATAGTTTGCAGCACTTTCTGTTATTCTGTTATTCACTTGAAGTAAGAATAAAACATGTTCTAGTTCTTCAAAATACTTCAGCGGTATAGTATTTTCCCTTATATGGTAAACCCTACCATCTGTCATGAAATATAACAAAATGTGTTCTTTCAAGAAGGTATGATAGACCATCTGTACAGATTCTAGTTGATTTAATCTTTCAGGAGTTGCTCCAACACCTGGTTCACTTAAGGAAGTTGGATCATTGGTTGTGTTCTGCACTCTTCTTTCATCAGCACTACCCAATCCAGACTTATCTCTTGCATCCTTTCCAGTAACCACTCTTGCTTCAAAACCACTTGTTGCAGTCTTCAAAACTTGAGTCTGTTTGGCTTTAGTGAAACCTGGTAGGAGTAACCTTGAGGATTTAACATGAGCAATGTCAGAGGTTTCCTTTTACTTATCTTCTGATATCAAGTCAACTTAAGTTATGTAAGAGGTTGCTTGCTTCATGGTTATATCAGAACTAACTATATCTTGACTCTGAACAACTTGAGCCATGTCAGAGGTTGTCTTAGAAATCTTCCTTGAAGTCAGAGTAAAATCGGTATCTTCAACAGAAATTTCATCCATAGGAGGCACATAAACCTTTATATGTTCACCAACTTTTTCTTTGCCCTTGGACCTTGGATCTATCTGCAATTGTGATTTGGCCTTGGTTGCCACAGGATTTGTCCTTTCTTTTATCAATGCCTTTAGCCGTAGGAAGTTTCTTTTTACCAACAGAAGCTTCAGATTTGGAGTTGACTTTTTCTGACTTAAGTCTAGCTTTTTCTTCCATTAGACTTCCAAATTCCATTCTTGGATTTTCTTTCAGAAATAACTGTCTTGAAATTTCTTCATCAAGATCCAAAAGTTCATCAGAACTTATCTTTTTATCAGTATCAGAAATTATTCTTCTCCCAGTATCAGAACTTGTTCTATGACTTATAGTTCCAGCTCTTCTTGATGAGAGACCTCTACCTTGACCATGACCTCCACCCATTCCAGAGTTTCCCGGGTTATTACCATCATCCTTTTTCTTCAGTGTCTTATCAGGTTTGCATTTGGACTTAATTACTTTCTCCCCCTTTTTGGCATCAGCAGGTAAAAGAAGATAGACAAGTAACTCCATCGAGGATTGGATCTCATTGAGTTGAGTTTGCTGAGAAACTTGATTTTGCAAAATTTCATCAATCTGAGATTGTTACTTCTCTTGGGTTTTCTCAATGTAGGCAACTCTGTCAAAGGTGGGTTTGAAAAATCTTTTCTTTTCAAGTTTCATAGTTGTTTCTTGCTTGAGTAAAGCTTCTTGAATTTTATGCACCTCGGCATGAGTTGTTGAGTGTTGACCTTGAAGATGTCTAGTACTCAAAGCAATAACTCTCAGCTGTGTTTTCAAATTATCATTAACTAACATCTCATCAGCTTTTGCCAAGTGATCAGCAAGAACTTTTCAGAAGGAATAAAACTGACTGAGTTCCATTTCTTAGTCCACTCCTGTCCTCTAGGAGTTTCACTCCAAGATACTGGTGTATCTCCTCTAACAAACTTTTTAACTAGTTCAGCTTTTGAAGGAGCTTGTAGAGGTGCATGTCCAAAGGACCAGCTTTATCAGCATCTGCATTTGTAGCAGCATCACCAGTATCATCAGCATTTCCAGCATCAGAACTTACAGAGTCAACATCCTCTGATAAAAGAACAGTATGAGAGGCTATGGAGGCTTCAACATCATCCTCTAAGTGCTGATCTGCTTCCAAGTTCTGATCAACAGCCATATTCTGATGCTCACTTATAGTCTGATCTTCAATGTCTAGATGCAGAGAAAGTGTTGTAGACAATTCTGGAGTTTCATTAGCATCAGGAATTGGTGTTGTTGATGGATTGATTGGAGCTGGTGGAGCTTCTAAGTAGAGAACCTCAGGCACACTTAGGTTGTGAATATCAATCTCAGCACTTGTGCCTGGGTCTGCAGTGGATACCGGTTCATTTACAGGAGTCACAGGTGGTGTAGATACTTTATCTTGAGTAGTTTCCTGAGTTGGTGACAATGGAGGTGTAGATGCAGTAACTTCAGCAAATTCTGGCTCTTTTGAGATCAGAGATTCATGATCTCCTTCCTTAGCTGCTACTTCCTTATCCTCTGAAACTGACTCAGCCCTGTACCTTTGTGCTCTATGTTTCTTGTATCTCTTTGAAGGTGGAGATTCCTCGGGAGTTTCATCAGAATACATCCTTCTAAGCCTTTTGAGAAGCTTAGACCCCCAATATCCTTCTGAGAAGAGACCTTCTCAGCTTTTTTGACAACAGGTTCTGACACAGGAACCTGTTCCTTACTGTCTGACTCATCTCTCAGAACAATCCTCCTTCTCTTCTGTTGTATCAGAGCTAAAACGGTCATCAGAATATGGGTAAATCAGGATTTAAAAATGCATCAGAATATCAGACGACTCAGAGATAAAATCTTGCATAAATATAAAATTTCATTAATATATTGAGCAAATACATTCCATGAAATTTAAATTACATCACAGAATTACAAGATTGTCCTAAGCTATAAATCCTAACATCAACAACTTTTGTCCTAAGCTAAGAAACCAGACAAAGCTGACGGTGAAGAAAGACAGGGAGCAGAAATTATTTCTTCTTCCTACTCTCAACAAAAAAGAACAGCGAGACCAATGATTCGCTCCTGCTGTCGGAGATGACGGAGATGCAGATCTCTTCGGACTGTCAACAGATCATGTTTAATGATCTCTGGAAATTGAATCCATAGATTATGAGGAATGTTGTTGATATGGTATGGAGTTGAAATTTCATTTAGAAAAACATGTACAATCTCAGTGCCATAATTGTAAAACCAGCCAAACGCAGCCATTTGTGATGATAAGAATAGGACGAGAGTGATTTTGTGAGAAAATGAGAGATGTGATTGCTGGATATGAGGTGTGGGTTTATATAGCCAATAGAATGTCAGGAGACGTAAGGAAAATTTAATGATTATAGGTAGAAATAATTCTACCTCGTCTCCCTAGACTGATGAGAATAAAGACAACCATTGGAAGTTTAAAATAGGATTTAATGCGCACATAAAACAAGTAAAAGTTATTGTGCATGGACGTGTACCACTAACCCTAATTGTATTGACTGTTAATATCTCACCCAAACATATTCTGATTTTAAATAAGACTGTTCAGATTTTAACCACAAATAAGTCAAGTAAAGAATCAGAGTGTAATATCAGAACTTAGACTTTTATCAGAACTTAACAGTCATTAGAACATGATTTCTTAACTCGAAAAAATGAATGCCTATTTCTGCAATTCTTCACACAAATTCTGATTTCATTTCTTCAGAACTTAATCATCAGAACTTCCATCATAACTTGTCCTCAGAATTTATGCAATCTGACACATTAACTGTTCATCTAAAACATCATTTACCACCACATTAATTTTCATCATTCATATGGAGTGTATGTGTATGCAGTAAGCTAAATATCAGATAAAGATTAAAGTCTGATTCACTTCAGTTCATCTTAAAAATAAGGCATAACTAAGAACTTTTCTCAAAATCTGTCATGCTTTTGAAGTATACTTTAGAATGAGTTCATGCATGAGTCCACCTCAACTATTTTGTGCTCATTTTATGCATCTTTTGAAATTCCATTTTACAGTGGCTTCTCAGTGTAAGTGAGTCACGACTGCTTATCAGAATTTATGCTATTATCAGAGTATTTCTCCAGTAATCATAGAGTGTGAAATGTCACCAAGAAAAATATTTATTTTTGCTTTTCTGATGCATATTACTTAATACCAGCAATGCACCTGGGTCTTCCCTTCCACAGTTTTTACTCTAGATCTCAAAGGAGTACCTGATATTTATTCTTTTTCTTTTCCTTTTCTTTTGATAAGTGAGGCTTATCAGCACTTAGTACATTCACCAGATTTACTAACATCAGAGCTTAACAGATGAGAAGCATTATTCTAGTTGTTGACTTAGTAATAAGATAGACAAAGTAAACTTAACTAAGCTCAATATCAGAATTTGCTTGTGTCAATAGATTTCCACATAAATAATTACTTCTAACATGGGATTTGTTAGTATATTAAAGACTAATAGGTCAGCATCTAGCATATTTATCCTCATTGGATTGAATAATCACAGAAACATTCATATCACTATCAGAGTTTAGAAATTCACATCAGACAACAATCAGTACTTAAGCAATTTTCAATTAAGAACAGAATACACAAAGATAGTAATATATGTAAATACTGATCATAAAGTCTGATGCATCAGAACAAAAGCTAAGCAGATTTAGAGAAAGAACCTGAAACCATTCCAAGTTCATTTACCAATCTTGTAAAAGTAGCTTCACACAGTGGTTTTGTGAAGATATCTGCTAGTTGTTGATCTGTTGAAACAAAGTGCAATTCCACTGTACCTTCATCCACATGTTCCCTTATGAAGTGGTACCTAATGCTGATGTGCTTTGTCATTGTAAGTTGAACTGGATTACCTGTCATAGCAATAGCACTTTGATTATCACAGTAAATAGGGATTTTAAAATATGTTAACCCATAATCCAGTAACAGATTCTTCATCCAAAGAATCTGTGCACAACAGCTTCCTGCAGCAATGTACTCTGCTTCTGCAGTTGATGTGGAAATTGACTTTTGTTTCTTGCTAAACCAAGAAACCATTCTGCCTCCAAGAAATTGGCAGCTTCCACTTGTGCTTTTCCTGTCAATTTTGCAACCTGCAAAATCGGCATCTGAGTAACCTATTAGTTTAAAGTCTGATTCTCTAGGATACCATAATCCCAGATCAGCTGTTCCCTTAAAATACTTGAAAATTCTTTTCACGGCTGTTAAGTGAGGTTCTCTTAGATCTGCTTGAAATCTTGCACAAAGACATGTAGCATACATGATATCAGGTCTATTAGCAGTTAGATAGAGTAGAGAGCCAATCATACCTCTGTAATCAGTAATATCTACTGATTTACCAGTATCCTTATCCAATTTTGTTGCAGTGGCCATGAGAGTGGATGCACTTGAACAATCTTGCATTTCCAAATTTTTTCAGCAAATTTCTGGTGTACTTGGTTTGACAAATAAAAGTGCCTTCTTCATTTTGCTTGACTTGAAGGCCCAGAAAATAGCTAAGTTCCCCCATCATACTCATTTGATATCTTGACTGCATCAGTTTGGCAAACTTCTTGCAAATTTTGTCATTTTTAGAACCAAAGATGATATCATCAACATATATCTGAACCAAAAGTAAGTCCTTTCCATGGTTGAGGTAGAACAGTGTTTTGTCTATAGTTCCTCTGTTAAATCCACTTTCTAGAAGAAACTGAGCTAAAGTCTCATACCATGCTCTTGGAGCTTGCTTAAGGCCATAAAGTATTTTATCAAGCCTGTAGACATGATTTGGATATTTAGGATCTACAAAGCCTGGAGGTTGTTCAACATATACTTCCTCTTCCAATTCTCCATTGAGAAAAGCACTTTTGACATCCATTTGAAAGACATTAAACTTTTTTTGAGCATCATAAGCCAAAATTATCCTTATGGCTTCCAATCTAGCAACTGGTGCAAATGTTTCATCATAATCAATTCCCTCCTGTTGAGAATATCCTTTTGCAACCAACCTTGCTTTATTCCTTGTAATTATGCCATCACTATCAGTTTTGTTTCTGAACACCCACTTTGTACCAACAACAGATCTGTTCTTTGGTCTTGGCACTAGGGTCCAGACTTTGTTTCTTTCAAATTCATTTAATTCTTCCTGCATTGCTTGCACCCAATCAGCATCTTGAAGAGCTTCTTCCACTTTCTTTGGTTCAGTCTGAGAAAGAAAATAATTATAGAGATATTCACTTGAAGTAGTTGTTCTAGTTCTGACACATGCATCAGGATTTCCAATAATTAAGTCAGGTGTATGTGATTTAGTCCACTTCCTTGCAGATGGAAGGTTTTCTCTAGAACTGGATGCTCCCCCATGATCCATGCTAGCTTCATCAACATTTTCTGATGCCCCCCTGAAACTATGCTCTCTGAGTTGGATCTTTCAGAATTTAAGTTTTCAGAACTATCAGAACTTGGCTTATCAGAACTTGACAAATCAGAACTTGAAGAGCCAGTTATATATTCTGATGCTTCTTGAGATGTGGTGTATCTTCAGTATGCTCCCCCTGCACAGGTGCATCTTCCTTTGACGTAGTCACCACAGTTTCAATAACATCAGAGTTTAATCCATCAGGGTTTGCAGTATCAGGATTTAGACTGTCAGGATTTTCAGTATCATTAATTAAGTCTTCATTGTCGAATCTCAGCTGATCATGATCATCGAAAACTTTAAGTCCAGTAATCTTCTTATCATCAAAGGAGATATTGATAGATTCCATGACAACCCTTGTTCTTAAATTGTAGACTTTGAAGGCTTTTGTGGAAAGTGGATATGCAACAAAAATTCCTTCATCAGCTTTTAAATCAAATTTGGATAGCCGTTCAGGGTGAGTCTTAAGAACAAAACACTTGTATCCAAATACATGAAAATACTTCAGATTTGGCTTCTTTTTCTTCACCATCTCATATGGTGTCTTTCCATGCTTGTAAATGAGTGTTGCATTCTGAGTAAAACAAGCAGTCTGCACAGCTTCATCCCAAAAATAGGTTGGTAGCTTTGCTTCATCAAGCATAGTTCGTGCAGCTTCAATAAGAGTTCTATTCTTTCTTTCAACAACTCCATTTTGTTGTGGAGTTGCAGGAGCAGAAAATCCTGCTTGATTCCATGGTCTTTGCAGAACTCTTCCATGGTCAAATTCTTGAACTCAGTGCCATTATCACTTCTTATGATCTTCACCGAATCTTTGACCAGTTTATCCAGTTGCTTGACATGATCAATCAAGATAGATGCAGTTTCACTTTTTGTGTGAAAGAAATGCACCCATGTGTATCTGGTGAACTCATCCACTATGACCATAGCATATTTCTTCTTTGCAATAGACATGACATTCACTGGACCAAATAGATCTACATGAAGTAGGTGATAAGGCTCAAGAATTGATGATTCAGTCTTGCTCTTGAATGAAGATTTTCTTTGTTTAGCCTTCTGACATGAATCACAAAGGCCATCAGGAGCAAATACTGATTTTGGCAGTCCTCTCACAAGATCTTTCTTGACCAGTTCATTTATATTTTTGAAATTTAAATGAGAGAGTTTCTTGTGCCAATTCCAGCTCTCTTCAATTGATGCTCTACTCATCAGACAAATTGCAGAACCATCAGTACTTGTTGAAAGCTTAGCTTCATAAATGTTACCACGCCTGTATCCTTTCAGAACAACTTTGCCTTTAGATTTACTTACAATTTCACAGTGTTCTTCAAAGAAATCCACATGATAACCTCTGTCACAGATTTGACTAACACTCAGCAAATTGTGTTTAAGTCCCGAGATCAGAGCTACTTGTTTAATGATGACATTCCCAATATTGATATTGCCATATCCCAGTGTTTTTCCAATGTTGCCATCTCCATAAGAAACACTTGGGCTAGCCTTCTCCATAAAGTCTGATAGCAGGTCTTTATTTCCAGTCATATGTCCTGAGCATCCACTGTCCAGAACTAGGATGTTTTTCCTGTTGCCCTGCAATCACAAAGACCACTAATGATTAGTTTCAAGGACCCAGACTTGCCTGGATCTTTTGGCCTTATTAAGTTTGTTAACATTTGCAGCGGATTTAGCATCAGAGTTTATGTTAACATTTTTCTTATCAGCATTTACACTATCAGACTTTGTATCAGAATTTACACTAGAAGGAACAATGCTAACTTTCTTTAATGAAGGTTTTATTTGATAATAATCATAGTACAAACTATGATATTCCTTACAAGTATAAATGGAATGCCATAAACTACCACAATGAAAACAAGGATTTTGTGGCCTATATGTAACAGACTGACTCTTAACTCCTGACTTTGAAGGTAAGGAGTTTATGTTCTTATTCTTCCTGTAAAAAGAAGCCGGATGGTTAGAACTTCCACAGTTATGACATGTTTTTCTAGGAGCATTAGGAACAGGCTTATAATCATTGCTTTTATTTACACCTTCCTTTCCATTCCTATTTTTCCTAGGTGACTTTACCTTGTTTACATTCTTAACTTCTTTCAGCTTATGCTTAAGCTGCTTCTTTGTCATTAAGCCTACATTTACTTCAGTTGTCCTTTCCTGTTTTAGTTTGTCAGAAGTTAATTCCTCTTTAACTTCTGATTTCCCATTATCAGACTTTACAGCTACAAATTTAACAGGTCTTAGCTTTGGCTTTTGTTTAACAACTATAGTCTTAATTTCTACAGTTCCTTTATCATTCTTATCATCTACATAACCTAAGCCCTCTTTCCAGTTTCCACTACTTAACAAATTCTGAGTTGTTCTGCCAAAGTTAGTCCAAATCCTGATAATCTCTCTTTCCTTTTCTAACTTAATTTTTAGAGATTCATTCATTTTAAGTACTTCATCCCTAACATAGAAAGCATCATCTCTATCTTTCTGAGTTTGATGGAACATGACTAACTCTTTTTCTAAATAATCATTCCTCTTTTTACAAGCAAGATTTTCAGAAGTTAATCTTTCACATGTTAAAGTTTGATCTCCATAACTAATGAACATGGTTTTAAGATATCTTCTCAACTCATTAATATCATCAGTATGAAAGGCATAAGTAGTTTGAGGTACCTTTAACTCAGCAGCTACAGGACTGCTGTCAGCATTTGTCGTATCAGCATTTGCCATCAAGGCATAGTTCTCCTTGAAACAGATATGTCCTAAGTCCAATCATGTATGAGGATTTAGGAATAACTTTTATGTAATCTGTTTTGATTTCATTGAAATTAATAAAAGACTTTTTTTGTTTTTATTGCGGGCTCTATCTATTTAAATGTTTAAATAAGATATACCACAATTTAGAGTAAAGATTTTTTATGGATTTTGATGAGATCATAATAATGAGACCTAAAAGATGATAACTCTAAAATTAAATAGTTCCTGGTCGTAGGATTACTAACTGGTAATTAATAATTCGTAAAGATCGGTACATACTATGCTTGCTTCATTATGAAGGATGTCTGTTCTCATAGACATTTGTGTGGTGACACTATAGCTAGTATGTAGGTGCTTATTATAGAATAAGTTCACTGAACATGACTCACACAGCTGAACAACTGATGGAGTTCACTCACGTGTCAGCAGTTGTTCACATAGTGATAGTTGTACAAGTATCCTTAGACTTGAGGTCATCATAGTCATCTTGTGTACACTGAACTATGCTTTGGTTTAGTTCTTAGTCTCAAGGGACAATTATAAGGGCTCTACTGGGTATAGGAATTTGTACACGAAGATAGTGTATGATCAATAAAGGATCTACCCCTTCCAGTGTAGGAAGAGAATGTTCAATGCTGATCCACTTATGTTAGTTCAGGAATCTCTGGCCAGAGTGAATGAAATTAGAAAGGAGTTTCTAATTTACATTAAATAGAACTAAGTATAGTGAATGGGAAAGCAAGTGATTAAATAAGATAGGCTTGACACAAGTTTCATGTCTTGTATTTAATCGTGACATTGAAGGGTAAAAGGAATTAATTGTACGGTAACTAATCACTAAATAGGTTCTTGGTATTCTAAGCAGTGAATTCGTATTATCCGGATAGTCGCGATATGCTGAGAAGTATCCCTCACGATGTAGAATAAATATGATTAATTAATTAATCATATTTAATGAATTAGAGAATTTATATAAATAATGATAAAATAGTTTTATTATTATTTATTTCTACTACCGGCTTAATATTGAACCTACAGGGTCACACCATAAAAGAGAATAATTTAATGGTGGAGAAATTAATTAATAATGGGTGATAATTATTTATTTATTTCATAAATAATTAATTGGAAAATTTAATAATTGATTAAATGAGATTTAATTGATTATAAATTAATTAAGAAAAAGTTTTTAATATTATTAATTAAGAATTTAATTTTTGGAAATTAAATCAAGTGAGAGAATTATTTCTAAAGTGTTTAGAAAATGATTAATAATTAAAAGGTGTTTTAATTATTAGTGAGAATAATAAAGGGTTAATAATAATAATATTTTATGGGAAAATTTTCAGCTGAAAATTTTGCCTATAAATATACTATTATAGATGCTATTTTTGCCTCAACCAAAAAGATTTACAAAACCCTAATTCTCTCCATCTCCTCCTCCTTCATTACATCGTTTTCTTGGTGGATACCGGTGGAGTGCTTCACACTTGAGGAGCAGCTGCTAAGGATCTCCGTTCATCATTTTTGGATCGCCATTAAAGACCTCCATCTTTCCATTAATGTAAAGCTTCTTAAGGTAAACATACGGAACTACGAATTAAATATTATTTTTCTCATGGATCCTGCGGAGGGTTTCATTTTTTTTTAAGATTTAAATTTACGTTTTCGTTGCGTTTATGTGCTAAAAACCCTTTCAAAGGCATTAGAGCTACTTGCGAAAAGTTTTTAATTCGTTTATGTGTTTAACTGTTTTCGATATATGAGCATGTACGTGATTCGCCATGATTTGATGTTGATATAATATGCTTATATATGTATGGTTTTGAATATATGATATTAATGTGAGCTGTATAATCATAAGATCATTATGTAATCTGTATATATACTGATATATACATGATTTATGTTTGTTCTAATTATGAGAATCATATTACATACGGATTCTGAATTGGCTGCTGCAGATTTGCTGAAATCTGGGTTTGGTGTCCGATTTACGTAAACGAATACCCTATTCCGTAGGTAAACGAGCGTCTGAACAAAACTGATAGCTTAAGCTATCAACGACTTGTCTGTAATGCGTTTGACGTTGTTTACTGCCCGTAAACAGTGATTCTTGTTTTTCTGATTTGATTCTGATTTTTCTGTTTTTTGTCATATTTTCTTTTTATGATTAGATCATGGATAATATGATATGTTAAGATCAGATTATGTGTTTTAACATGCTTTTATGTGTTGTATGAGCATGGTGGATGGTTATGGCCTTTCGACCTTAGTGTAATGGTTTTGGTTTTGGTTTTGGTTTTAAATATGACTTGCATGTCGTCAATCTTTGTAATAATAAATCTCGAATGTAACTCGAGTTATTCTTGTAAGTTCATTAGATTAGTTTTACTTTCAATCATGTAATGTAATTGAAGACTCAAGAAGGCTATCCAATGGAGGTGATACAAAGAAGAAGACGAGGCATACAAGAAGTCTAAACAAAGAAGAAGACTTATGTAATAAGTAGTTGTATTTATTTCCATCACCATATTAAATTGACCTTGATCTTTATCATGAGCTTGATAAAGATCACATAGGATGGGGCCATAACCAAACACATTTACTTTATTGCACTTTACATTTACTTGTTTATTTAATTTTATATATGAGATATATGCCTATGTTTACCATGCGGCGATAGATTTAGGTGAACTTAAATCAATATAAGGCGTGCTCTAGAAAATCTAGAATATGAATCGTTTCTTGCCTTAAAAATAAATATTATGAATACGATCATGACATTCTTGTGTTTATGAAACACGTAATTGAATATGAATTTTCAATATTGAGAGAAAGGATGATTCTGTCAATAACAGATTTCTATCTTTAAGAAAGGGTTATTAAGTGACGCCTCTTGACAATGCTCCACCCGATGTGGGAATCATCTTATTATCGATTATTGATTTGAAATATTTAATTTAAAAGGAAGAATCTCTTTATAATATGATTATGATTGTAACGTAATATAATCCCTCTAAAATTAAATAATATCAAGTAGTAATTGGCCAATGACACAACGGGCTTGTGTCGGTCATAGCCTTCCAACATGGTAGAAAGTGGTTCTTATTTTTAAATCATTGTCGTTTCATGCTACAACCGAGGGCTTTGATTTCGAAATAAAAAATACTTGTCTATTACATAGAGATGTGTACATTGAATTAGAATCTAAAGGTCGGTACGTGCTACAGCCGTGGGCCGTTGGAGACTGATTCAATTGTACGAAATGTTGGTTAAACTTGACTTAGAATATTGAGTTTGTCGTGCTACAGCCGTGACTCAATTATTCAAGAGGCTAAACTTATATTAGGGAATAACATAAGATGTAATTAACAAGAGTTGTCTGCCTATTGAACATCACATGACGTTTTGTGCCACAGCCGAGGTTGTGTGATGGAATGTAGGATCCCTATTCCCACTAGCATTATGAATGCTTAATTTTCACTTAGGGGGTTGAAAAAATTAGATAAACTAGTGGGAGACACTTATGAATAAAGACCCGATTCATATAGTATTTTGAAATGAAATTGAATATTTGCTAAGTGTTGTTATGTGTTTATCATTTACAGATTTACTATATTCGTCATGTCTTCTGCACTATAACTCCGGAGCATACTAGATGCTCACAAGTTGACTGGTCCTAATTTAGCTGTTTGTTTTCACTGGAACAAGTTGGGGCACTAGAAGAGGAACTGCAAGGTTTACCTTGCAGAATTGAAGAAGAAGAAGGGTAGTAAGACTACCGCTTCTGATTCAGACATGTTCATGATCGAAGTTAATATGTCACTAGGTCAAATTTCTACTTAGGTATTAGATACCGCCTGTGATTCTCATATTTGTAATTCGTTGCAAGGACTAAAGGGAAGTAGGACTCTTGAAAAAGATGAGGTGATTCTACGTATGGGCAATGGAGCAAGGGTTGTGGCCATATCTGTAGGATCATTTAGTTTACATATGCCTACGGGCAAGACTATTATTTTGAATAATTGTTATTACGTTCCCTCTATTATGAGGAATATTGTTTCTATTCCTATATTGGATGTGGATGGTTTTTCATTTATTATTAAGAATAATGAATGTTCTATTCTTAGAGATAATGTTCTTTTTGGACGTGGCATTTTAAATAATGGTCTGTACGTATGTGACGTAGAGCATGATTTACTTCAGATTGAACAAACTAATAAAAGAAAACGAGATGATGAAAATCTGACCTATTTATGGCACTATAGGCTAGGTCATATTAGTGAAAATGGACTGCGGACATTGTATAAGGAAGGGTTACTTGACCCCTTTGATTTTGAATCATATCCTACATGCGAGTCTTGTCTATTGAGAAAAATGACCAAATCTCCATTTAGTGGACATGGAGAGAGGGCTGCAGATTTGCTAGGATTGGTACACACAGATGTATGTGGACCAATGTCTACGCAAGCCATGGGTGGATTTTCGTACTTGATTACTTTCATAGATGATAGATCTAGATTCGGATATGTGTATTTGATGAAACACAAGGTTGAAGCCTTTGAAAAGTTCAAAAAATATAAACATGAAGTGGAGAAACAAACCAAACACAGTGTTATAACTCTTTGATCAGATCGAGGTGGTGAATACTTGAATGGAGAGTTTCTAGATTATCTCAAAGAAAATGGTATAGTCTCCCAGTGGACTCCTCCATATACTCCACAGTTAAATGGGGTATCTGAAAGGAGAAATCAAACTTTGTTAGACATGGTTCGGTCCATGATGAGCTATGCGAACCTTCCAGTATTCCTATGGGGTTATGCATTGAAAACCTCAGCATATTTACTGAATAAGGTGCCTTCCAAATCTGTTCCTCAAACACCATATGAGATATGGAAAGAAAGGAAACCGAGTCTTAAACACGTTAAAATTTGGGGATGTCCAGCTTATGTCAAGAAAGTTGACCCAGATAAGCTGGAATCTCGATCCGTAAAATGTAATTTTGTGGGATATCCTAAAAAGACTTTGGGGTATTGCTTTTACACCGACCATCGGGTGTTTGTCTCCAGACATGCTACCTTCTTGAAAAAGGATTTTATCCTTGAAGGAAACAGTGGGAGCAAAATTGAACTTGATGAAGTTCAAGAAGCACAAACTACTACGGATCAAGTGGAAACACCTGTTCAGACTCAACAACCTTCTGTGGAACAGCTGTAAGTCATATGTCATAGACCTATTTGTATATTCGAGGATTCAACTCAACTCAAATAAGAATGTAATAAGTAAATAGTGGATCTACCGTCAGAGAGATCTCGCAAAGTAATATCTGTCAAAGGATTCAGAAACAAAGTTCATCTACAGACTTGAGGAGTTAATTCACTGGAAGAAGTTCAAGAAGTTGATCATGCCTCAGTGATATAAATCAAGATCGTGGATTTAATCAAGTGACAGAGATCTCGTCAGAGTATCAATTAATTACAAGGATTTAATCTGAAGAAAATCAAAGTGTCAGAGTCAAGACATGAAGAAACGTCACGGAAGTTAGTCACTCATGAACCAGACAGTACATCGAGTGTCAACGTTGAAGTGGTGGAATTGATTCATAATTTTCAGTGATTTTCAGAAGATTTGCAGAAGAATGGTTGCTGCTCAAGACTAGAATTAATTCTCTATTAATTAATTAATTCATCTAATTTAATTAAGAAAATAAATTATATCTGCGAAGAATAATTTATTTATTAATTGAATTAATTGATTAATTAATTCAGAATTAATTTTAGGAATTTTCAGAATTTTAATTGGATTAAATTCAAGTCTTAAATCAGCAAGACAATTGAAAATGAACTAGCATGACAATCAGGATTGTCATACCGATTGTCATGCTAGGCCATTTTCAGTAGTCTCACCGAAAGTTACACTGAGAGGCAGATTGTCTTGCTAGTTCAATGAGATAGTCTTGCTAGTTCATTTGATAGTCATACTAGCTCAACTGATTGTCTCACCGAAAGTCTTGCTAGTTCAAAAGGATTGTCATGCCAGCTCTATTCTATTCGGTTGATTACAAAAAGACAGAAGCAGCAATACATTCACTATCAAGAATATCAAATACAGAAACCAATCAAGAACAAAGAAGCAGCCGCCTTAGAAATATTTCATTTTCTCTGCTGCATTTCAAAGATCAAATTTCTAGCTTGTAAAGTTAAATCCAATCAACTAGAAATCTTTATCTTGTTCTTGTGTAACAATCTAGCGGATCAAAATCCCTAGAACTTAATCTCAAATTGCGTTTAGCATTTGAATCTTTTTATTACAAAAATAGAAAAAGTTCATGTCGAATTTATTCTAGATTTGTGATAATTAATTTGAGATTAATTCCTTGTAATCGATACAGTTGTTGTAACACCTTTCAAGTTTAATAATATTTTTATTTAACTTGAATTTTGTTTCACATTTTTTATTCCGCATTTAATTCGATTATTCGGTACTGTTTGTATTCAACCCCCCCCTTCTACAAACTAATTGGGACCCAACAATTGGTATCAGAGCCTTCTGATTAACGAACAAATCAAGATCCTAGACTTTTGTGATTTTTCAACTCCTTGAATTTTTATTTATTCAAAAATTCATAATGACTTCACATAAAGTTGGAACCGTTAAAATTCCACAATTTGATAAAGAGAATTATATCATGTGGAAGAAGAAGATGCTATTATTTTTACAAGTTGCAAATCCCAAATATTCAAACTTGTTAAAGAAGGGTATAAAAACTCCGATGGTTATTGAACCGGAGGTAATAATAGATGGTGTGGTGACTACTGAAGCTAGAACCTATCCAAAAGAGCCTGAAGATTTTACTCCTGCTGAGAAGGAAGAAGCCTCCTTGGATGCCAGCCTTCAATTAATATTAATTGATTCCCTTGATCCCTTGATGAACAGACATGTGATGAACTGTAAAAATTCCAAACACATGTGGGAAACTATTGAGGTGATTAATGAAGGCACAGAGGAAGTTAGGGAGAACAAGTTGGAAATCCTAACCTCTGAATATGAACATTTCAAATCAAATCCAGGAGAAGGAATTACTGAAGTGTTTGAGAGGTACAATGCGTTGATCAACAACCTGAACATCAATGGAAAGTATTATTCAATCAGGGAGGTCAACAAAAAGTTCCTTTTAACACTGCCAGCTCATCTTGAACATAGAATCACTGCCATTAGGGAAGCTAGAGATCTGAGTGAGATTTCTTTGGACAGGCTCTATGGAGTGTTAAAAACCTATGAGTTGGAGCAGATTCAACATAAGGAAGTCTACGGGAAGGATAAAATGGTCAGCACATCTACTGCACTTGTAGCTGAAGGTCAACAACAACAACAATCTCAACAGTTAGAAAGAATGGTACAGTTTTCCAAGGGTGAGGAAAATGAGTTAGTAGCAGAATATGATCCTCCTACTACAAATCAATCAAGTGATGATTTTTATTCCTTGGAAGAGCTGGAGCAATTGGAAGATGAATCAATGGCCCAAATTGTCAAGAGATTCTCCCATGTCAGATTCAGTAGGAATCCCAAGCTTAAGTACAAGTCCAACTACAACAAATTCCAGAAAGGTGGATCTTCATCCTCTAACACCAGCAGTGGTGGGTACAAAACATGGATGGTTGATCGAAGCACCATTAGATGCTATAACTGCAATGAGTTGGGACACTTTGCCACAGAATGTAGGAAGCCAAAGCAAGTAAGAAAGAACTCTGAAAGGGCTTATCTGGCAAAGGGAAGAAGCTGGGATGATACTGACAGTGAAGATGAAGATGAAGGAAATCTTGCTCTTATGGCTATTGATGGAAAAGCTTCATCGTCAAGAATAGAGGTAAAACTTTCTGATGCTGAAATGGTTTATCATCTAAGAGGTAACTTAGATTGTGCACGTCGTGATAATGAACTGTTAAGTTTAAAGATCACAGACCTTGAGAAAGAGGTCAATGAATTAAGACTTGTGCATATTAATCAAGACAAATTAAAAGAACAGGTATCTTTTCTAGAGAATAGAGTTGACTGTTATAGAAAACTCGAAACTATTCTCAAAGACAAGATCACCGGTCTTGAGACTAAGGTTAGAGCCTACTTCAATTCTTGTTCGAAGGCTAAAGAGTTCTACAGTAAGCAAGCTGTTAATCAAACATCTGGAATAGGTTATGATTACAATGCTGCTATTGGAGAATTAGGCATAAACTCCCCTCCTCATGTATGTGCTAAAGGGAGGGAAGTACCACATGTGCTTAAGGGTGTTGATGAACCCCTCTATAAAGCATCAATTGCTGAACCATTTGATGCGACCTCTTCTGTTATTCATGAAGAAATACGTGCTGAAGATCATGCTAATGAGAAGATTGTTTCCAAGTCAAGTGAGTCGAAAGTTCCAGTCAAAGTTGTGAAAGCAACTGAGACTAACTCAGACACACATGAGTTGGATAACAATAATGCCATGTCTACCATGCATAAATTACCTGCTATTAATCACTCTCATAAAGCATGTGGTGTTGCTAATTGTATGTCTTGTGCTTTTAATATGATGTATGCTTATTTTAATGGTAAGCATGTGTCTAATGATAAGACTACTCCTCGTCAGCATGTGAATAACAAGAAGCATGATAGGTCTAAGACTGCTAGTCCTTCTAAGGCTAGAAAGGAGACATTTGTGCCTAAGCTTAAACAGAAATTTGTTAAGGCTGTTTACAAGGTCAAATGTTCAGTCATTGAGAATGTTGAGACCATTAAAATTAAAAATGTTGTTTTGTCTGACAAAGGACAGTTCTACAAGTATGCCGGGCCCAACCAAGTTTGGGTTCCGAAGAAGGTCTAATCCATTTGAAGTGCAGGGCAGTATACAGGTGTAACCGGTAGTGTGGATTCTTGACAAGTGGATCATCAAGACATATGACCGGAGATAGAGCCCTGCTATCAAATGTGGTTGAGAAAGCTGGCCCCATGGTTACCTTTGGAGATAACAGCAAAGGTTTATCCGAGGGATATGGCTGTTTGCAAGCTGGGAATGTTATCATTGTAATTTTGTATTTTGTGCTAGGTTATTATCAGGAAGCAGTATCTAACATATAGCACCAGTGACGAGACTTGAGAATATTACGACATATTAGACACCTGCTGCACATTACACTTGGAATTGTACTCTAGTAAGATGTGTACAAGTGTACTCCTGATTGGTAAGTCAAAAGAGGAAGTCAATGCACCACAGTTCATGGACTTTGCAGCTGCAGATCTATTGGACTATGCAATTTCTTCTTCACAATCTCACTTCAGGTTGGTATGAACTAGTATACTGCTCAAGCAATCGTCAAGGACATGGTATGGCACTCTAACAGAAATTGTAATTTTATATGAACTAGTAGAGTCGTCATAATTATGCAACATAACAATTAGTATCTAAAGTACTTGACAAGTATCGGTCAATGATATGTTGTTAACATTATGTTGCAGATATTTGTAAGCTTTTGACATGAATGAGAATTACTTAGACTTTACCCTAAGTGATCAATGTTTTATCAAAAACTCATTCATAGTGAAAAATAAAAATTAAACTTCTTTCTACATTAGTGATTTCTTATTTCATGTAAAATCTTTTGAAATCACTATTGTAAATCATTTTCTCTCTATTACCATATGTTCTATGATACAGGTTCAGTCTCCAATGACTTTCTTTCATTGACAGTCATGAGGTTGAAAACCCACAACGTCTATCCCAGACTGTAAAGACAAACACAAAAACAGAACCAACCAACACTCTCTTACCACTAAATGTAGTATGAATGAGCGTGAGGAAGATAGTGCCTTAGTGCACCACATAAGGAAGGTTCTGTAGTCAACCCAGTAGCTCTGTCTCCTACATAGATGAGTAGTATTTAAACCGAGACAACTGCTAGCCCCCATACATCTTCTCAAAAAGATGTAATGGCTGAAAAGGCACTAAATCAGTTACTAGATTCATTCTCTCAACAGGGTGCGTCTATTGAATTTTGCCTGTCGGCCAAGGTATCCGATGTAGTGTCACCACTTCAAACATAAACAATTCTTGATGCACAAGGAGAGGTTACACACACAAAGGATGAGTTGACGGAAACAAGAGTTTCGACCATTTTAAGGTCAGATTCGATTGTTCAAGGTTCGTTAGTGGACCAATTGCCTTTACAGGTGTTAGGAGAGGATACTGATCCAAAAGCCATATGTCAGTGGTCAGTGTCTACCTCCCCAGGCTTAAATCCCCTGGATGCATCTGCGGATAGTGGATCTGACATAGGTGCAGATCGGCAACTTGTTGACAATGATTCAGATATTACCTGATGAGTCACAAGGAAATGTCTTCACAGACATTAGAAGGGAACCTTGATCTTTATGCTAAATTCTTTGGATCATTGTTTACCTTCCCAGAATTCAAATCTGGAACCCTAAAAGGGAAACTAGCAACTTGTAAATTATGACTCAGATTCATCTGACGAGTTTAACAAGGATGGGGATTTGTGAACTCCCATTGCACCACCTGTGACCTCCTTTAAGGATGGCTAAGGTGATTTTTCTTGCAGGTACAGCTGGATTATGGAGCTATGAGAGAAGAGTGATACACTTGTGAGAATGAGTGTAAACACGAGTGGAGAGAAGAGTGAAACACATGTGAGGTACACTAAATAGAATCACACACTCACAGTGAGGTAGAAAGAGAAACTACTTGTTATTTCTTTTCCAACCAAGTGAAATATGAGAACTCCTTCAGACGACGGCATACATTCCTTCTTTAAGGGGGAGATAAAAGCTTAAAGTAATAGTTTGGAGGATTCCTCAACTAAGGGGGAGAAATAGCAGGGAGGAAGAAAAAGATCCTAAAAATGTACACTACACCACACCATTGTTGTTTGTAACTACGGATCCTATTGTACGGGAGAGGTGGTAAACACAAGGTGATTTCCTAGTAAGGGAAGAAGCTGTTAGGGGAGTACCATTGGTTTTTATCTGCGGATCCTATTGTACGGGAGAGGTGGTAAAACGAAGGTGATCTTCTTTAATCAGTTGATTCTCATAGGGGGAGAAGCAAGAGAGATATGTGCTTCTCAACAGGAAATGTGGTTGTACAAATGAAGATGAAACTACTTGAAGATATGTTCAGTCTAGAGGAACATCTACTTGGAATCTGGAAAATGTTAAATCTCATCCAGAAATTTTCTGCTATTTACTTTGCATGTATGTTTATATCTTTTTCTTATTTGTTAGTTGAGTTATCCTCTAGGTATTTGTTTATTATGATCCTATTGTACGGGAGAGGTGGTAAACACAAGGTGATTTCCTAGTAAGGGAAGAAGCTGTTAGGGGAGTACCATTGGTTTTTATCTGCGGATCCTATTGTACGGGAGAGGTGGTAAAACGAAGGTGATCTTCTTTAATCAGTTGATTCTCATAGGGGGAGAAGCAAGAGAGATATGTGCTTCTCAACAGGAAATGTGGTTGTACAAATGAAGATGAAACTACTTGAAGATATGTTCAGTCTAGAGGAACATCTACTTGGAATCTGGAAAATGTTAAATCTCATCCAGAAATTTTCTGCTATTTACTTTGCATGTATGTTTATATCTTTTTCTTATTTGTTAGTTGAGTTATCCTCTAGGTATTTGTGTGTTATTGTCTAACAAACAAATAGGGGGAGATTGTAAGTCATATGTCATAGACCTATTTGTATATTCGAGGATTCAACTCAACTCAAATAAGAATGTAATAAGTAAATAGTGGATCTACCGTCAGAGAGATCTCGCAAAGTAATATCTGTCAAAGGATTCAGAAACAAAGTTCATCTACAGACTTGAGGAGTTAATTCACTGGAAGAAGTTCAAGAAGTTGATCATGCCTCAGTGATATAAATCAAGATCGTGGATTTAATCAAGTGACAGAGATCTCGTCAGAGTATCAATTAATTACAAGGATTTAATCTGAAGAAAATCAAAGTGTCAGAGTCAAGACATGAAGAAACGTCATGGAAGTTAGTCACTCATGAACCAGACAGTACATCGAGTGTCAACGTTGAAGTGGTGGAATTGATTCATAATTTTCAGTGATTTTCAGAAGATTTGCAGAAGAATGGTTGCTGCTCAAGACTAGAATTAATTCTCTATTAATTAATTAATTCATCTAATTTAATTAAGAAAATAAATTATATCTGCGAAGAATAATTTATTTATTAATTGAATTAATTGATTAATTAATTCAGAATTAATTTTAGGAATTTTCAGAATTTTAATTGGATTAAATTCAAGTCTTAAATCAGCAAGACAATTGAAAATGAACTAGCATGACAATCAGGATTGTCATACCGATTGTCATGCTAGGCCATTTTCAATAGTCTCACCGAAAGTTACACTGAGAGGCAGATTGTCTTGCTAGTTCAATGAGATAGTCTTGCTAGTTCATTTGATAGTCATACTAGCTCAACTGATTGTCTCACCGAAAGTCTTGCTAGTTCAAAAGGATTGTCATGCCAGCTCTATTCTATTCGGTTGATTACAAAAAGACAGAAGCAGCAATACATTCACTATCAAGAATATCAAATACAGAAACCAATCAAGAACAAAGAAGCAGCCGCCTTAGAAATATTTCATTTTCTCTGCTGCATTTCAAAGATCAAATTTCTAGCTTGTAAAGTTAAATCCAATCAACTAGAAATCTTTATCTTGTTCTTGTGTAACATTCTAGCGGATCAAAATCCCTAGAACTTAATCTCAAATTGCGTTTAGCATTTGAATCTTTTATTACAAAAATAGAAAAAGTTCATGTCGAATTTATTCTAGATTTGTGATAATTAATTTGAGATTAATTCCTTGTAATCGATACAGTTGTTGTAACACCTTTCAAGTTTAATAATATTTTTATTTAACTTGAATTTTGTTTCACATTTTTTATTCCGCATTTAATTCAATTATTCGATACTGTTTGTATTCAACCCCCCCTTCTACAAACTAATTGGGACCCAACAACAGCCCATTCGTAGGACAGGGAGAGTGTCTCGCCAACCTGAGAGGTATTATGGCCTTGTCATTGAGAATGACAATGAGTTGTCAATCATTGATGATGACGACCCTGTGACCTATAATGAGGCTATGAGTAGTGTTGACTCAGAGAAATGGCATAGTGCCATGAAATCCGAAATGGAATCTATGTATACCAACCAAGTATGGACTCTGGTTGAGGCGCCTGAAGGTGTTAAGCCTATTGGGTGCAAGTGGGTATACAAAAGAAGGATTGAAGCAGATGGCCAGGTGGAGACCTATAAGGCCAGGCTCGTGGCAAAAGGATTCAAACAAAGGCAAGGGATTGACTTTGATGAAACTTTTTCGCCTGTAGCCCTGTTAAAATCAATTCGGATTTTGCTTGCGATTGCTGCTTACTACGACTATGAGATCTGGCAAATGGACATGAAAATGGCCTTCCTCAATGGGGAACTTGAGGAGGAAGTGTATATGACACAGCCAGAGGGTTTTCTTTCCAAGGGAAATGAACACCTAGTGTGTAAGCTGCTGCGAACCATATATGGTTTAAGGCAAGCTTCTCGTAGATGGAACATCCGTTTTGATGAGACAATCAAAGAGTTTGGTTTTATCAAAAACATAGATGAACCATGTGTCTACAAGAAGGTTAGTGGGAGTGCGGTAACATTTCTTGTATTGTATGTGGATGACATACTTCTTATAGGAAATGATATACCGATGCTACAATCACTCAAAGTATGGCTATCAAAGAACTTCACCATGAAGGACTTGGGAGAAGCATCCTACATTCTCGGTATGAAGATCTATAGAGATAGATCTAGAAGAATGATAGGTCTTACCCAGGGTACATACATCCAGAAAGTGCTTAAAAGGTTTAGCATGGAAAACTCCAAAAGAGGTCTCATACCGATGAGTCATGGAGTGTCCCTTTCCGAAAAAATGTCTCCTAAGACACCTGAGGAAAGAGAGCGTATGAGTAAGATTCCTTATGCTTCAGCAATAGGATCTATCATGTACACGATGTTGTGTACAAGGCCTGATGTTGCTTATTCAATTACTGTGATGAGCAGATATCAGTCCAATCTAGGTGAAGACCACTGGAAAGCAGTGAAAACATCCTTAAGTACTTGCGAAGGACTCAGGACATTTTTCTTGTTTTTGGTGGTGAATCTGAGTTGAAAATAGAGGAGATGTCAACGTCGAGAGAGTTGACACATATAACAACGTAGCAGAACCACTCATAAAGCCACTTTCTCAGAGTCACTTTGATCGTCATAAAGATAAGATGGGTATTAGATACCAGAGTGATTGGCTTTAGTACAAGTGGGAGATTGAAAGAGATATGTCCTAAGTCCAATCATGTATGAGAATTTAGGAATAACTTTTATGTAATCTGTTTTGATTTCATTGATATTAATAAAAGACTTTTTTTTTGTTTTTATTGCGGGCTCTATCTATTTAAATGTTTAAATAAGATATACCACAGTTTAGAGTAAAGCTTTTTATTGATTGTGATGAGATCACAATAATGAGACCTAAAAGATGATAACTCTAAACTTAAATAGTTCCTGGTCATAGGATTACTAACTGGTAATTAATAATCCGCAAAGATCGGTACATACTATGCTTGCTTCATTATGAAGGATGTCTGTTCTCATAGACATTTGTGTGGTGACACTATAGCTAGTATGTAGGTGCTTATTATAGAATAAGTTCACTGAACATGACTCACACAGCTGAACAACTGATGGAGTTCACTCACGTGTCAGCAGTTGTTCACATAGTGATAGTTGTACAAGTATTTTTAGACTTGAGGTCATCATAGTCATCTTGTATACACTAAACTATGCTTTGGTTTAGTTCTTAGTCTCAAGGGACAATTATAAGGGCTCTACTGGGTATAGGAATTTGTACATGAAGATAATGTATGATCAATAAAGGATCTACCCCTTCCAGTGTAGGAAGAGAATGTTCAATGTTGATCCACTTATGTTAGTTCAGGAATCTCTGGCCAGAGTGAATGAAATTAGAAAGGAGTTTCTAATTTACATTAAATAGAACTAAGTATAGTGAATGGGAAAGCAAGTGATTAAATAAGATAGGCTTGACACAAGTTTCATGTCTTGTATTTAATCGTGACATTGAAGGGTATAAGGAATTAATTGTACGGTAACTACTCACTGAATAGGTTCTTGGTATTCTAAGCAGTGAATTCGTATTATCCGGATAATCGCGATATGCTGAGAAGTATCCCTCACGATGTAGAATAAATATGAATAATTAATTAATTATATTTAATGAATTAGAGAATTTATATAGATAATGATAAAATAGTTTTATTATTATTTATTTCTACTACCGGCTTAATATTGAACCTACAGGGTCACACCATAAAAGAGAATGATTTAGTGGTGGAGAAATTAATTAATAATGGCTGATAATTATTTATTTATGAAATAAATAATTAATTGGCAAATTTAATAATTGATTAAATGAGATTTAATTGATTATAAATTAATTAAGAAAAAGTTCTTAATATTATTAATTAAGAATTTAATTTTTAGAAATTAAATCAAGTGGGAGAATTATTTCTAAAGTGTTTAGAAAAAGGATTAATAATTAAAAGGTGTTTTAATTATTAGTGAGAATAATAAAGGGTTAATAATAATAATATTTTATGGGAAAATTTTCAGCTGAAAATTTTGCCTATAAATATATTATTATAGACCCTATTTTTGCCTCAACCAAAAAGATTTACAAAACCCTAATTCTCTCCATCTCCTCCTCCTTCATTACATCGTTTTCTTGGTGGATACCGGTGGAGTGCTTCACACTTGAGGAGCAGCTGCTAAGGATCTCCGTTCATCATTTTTTGATCGCCATTAAAGACCTCTATCTTTCCATTAACGTAAAGCTTCTTAAGGTAAACATAGTGAACTACGAATTAAATATTATTTTTCGCATGGATTCTGCGGAGGGTTTCGTTTTTTTTAAGATTTAAATTTACGTTTTCGTTGCGTTTATGTGCTAAAAACCCTTTCACTCCTCACTTTCAGAATCTGAAGTGTATGTCCAGCTTTTCTTCTTTGTGACAAGAGCCTTGCCTTTGTCACTCTTCACTTTCTTGCAATTAGGAGATATGTGGCCTTTCTCACCACAGTTGTAGCATTTGACATTTGTGTAATCTCCTCTGTCAGACTTCCCTCCTTTGCCTTCAGATTTTCTGAAATTCTTCTTATCAGAACTTGCACCTTTCCTGGAAAGCCTCTTTCCCTTCCCGAACTTTCTGTATGCAATCCTTGTGATTCCTTTCACCATAAGAGCACACAGCTTCATCATCTCTTCATCAGCATCCATCTCAGGCAAGCTTTCAGTTTCCGAGTCATCATCACTATCAGAACTTGATGACTCAGTATCAGACTTTGTGATGAGCGCTTTTCCTTTGTCTTTCCTTGATGTAGCTGCCATGGGGGATTCTTCTTCAGCCTTAAGAGCAACTGTCCTTGACATTCCTCCTTTCCTCTTCCTTCTTTGTTCCATCTCAAGTTCATGAGTCTTGAGCATCCCATAAATTTCATCAAGAGTTGTTTCTTCAAGATTATAATTGTCTCTTATAATTGTTCCCTTCAAATCCCAACTTTCAGGAAGAGCTAACAGGAATTTAAGGTTTGAATCTTCAATATCATACTCCTTATCAACTAGTGACAAATCATTCAAGAGTTTGACAAATCTGTCATATAAATCAGTCAATGACTCATTAGGCTTTGAGTCAAAGTGTTCATACTCTTGAGTGAGCATTGTCTTCCTGTTCTTCTTAATCGAATCAGTTCCCTGGTACCTTGTCTCCAAGGCATCCCATATCTCCTTTGCAGTCTTGCAGTTAATTACCCTGTCTGACATTACATTATCAATGGCACTATGCAGCAAGTGTCGTACCTTAGCATCCTTAGCAATTGATGCAATATCTTCAGCAGTGTAATCACTCTTCTCCTTTGGTACAGACTTTGCTGCTTCACCTGCAACTACAACAGCGAGTTTTGTTGGCTTGTGAGGTCCTTCATGGATTCTGTCAAGATATTCTGGATCAGTAGCTTCCAGAAACATAGTCATCCTCACCTTCCATATGTGATATTCAGATGGCTTCAGTATGTGAACTCTAATAGCCTCATATCGACTATGGATTTGAGTCTTTGGTGGTTCTTCAGTTTTGGTGGGCTTGGTTGGAGTTTCTGCTTCAGACATGATTGTTTTTGGATCTTAAACTGTTTGTGTGTTAACAGATAGGCTCTGATATCACTTGTTAGGTCACACACACTGTAGAAGGGGGTTGAATACAGTGTATAGCACAATCAAATCGAATTCAAATAACACAAGTAACAGAAAACAGACTTTATTCAATGTAATAAACTCTGTTACAATATTGAACTCTCATCTCTCAGTGATGAACAAATATCACGAGAGCTGCTAGGGTTACAATGAATAATATTCTCGATAATGATAACACTTATAGTGTAAACCCTATGTCTGTGTTTATATATCACACAGTTACAAGATAATCGCTAATTAATATGGAATATAATTCTGCTTCCTAAAATATATCAATCAGTTATCTTTTCTTCCAAGTATTTTATTCTTCATAGAATTCCTTCTTCATGCATATCTCTTCTTACGTTTGTCTTGATCTTCTTTCCTTTCAATCAGCCGCCTTCCTTATCTGAAAGTTTCCTTTAAGTCCTGATATTATCTCCTGATAAATATCTCCTAATCCTTAAGTACTGATAACTTAAGTTCTGACTTCAGTATAAGTGCTGATTTCAGTTAAGTACTGATTTGTCCTGTTTAAGTAAGATCTGAAAACTAAACATAAATCATATTAGACATGACATTATCAAATATATCTAACATAACATTTAAATTATAATTAAAATAAAAAAAAGTTGGAAAGGGAAAATAAATACCTAAGATGAGGTGCGGAATGGGATTGAGGGATTTGGGATAAATCTAAAATTAAAATAGAGTAAAGTGAATGATAATTTTTACTAAACAAATATCGAAAAAAGGGAATGAGTGTAATTGATTCTTTTTTACCTATTTAACAATGTCACATCAACCATGTAACATCATTTTGTAATAATAATTTTTTTTATATTTTCTTCTACCTCTAGCATTATTCTTTTTTTTTTATAATCAATTTATTCATTAATTAAAGAAAAATGCTAAGATTTCAAAACAGTTATAATAACTCGAATTTTTGAGACCCTGTAAAACGTTTAATGAATAGTAACCCTGACATACGGAAAAAACTTTTGAGCCCACACTATATAGTGCATAAGAAAATGAGTTTCGGAATCGATATTACAACTATACATACCAAATAAGTGTATGTAAACGCTATTAGTTTTCGAAGAAAACGAACTTTGAAAAATGACCGTAATTACGACCTATCAAGGACTACGGGAATCACAATATAATTACGAGATTAAAATCCTATGGATTTATATTCAATTAGGATAAATAAAAATATAAGGACTAGAAACGAAAAGAATTACATTGGAACCATTTACGAATAAGTATTGCGGAGAACGTTTAAGTAACCGAGCGAACGCGTAAACGATTAATTAAACGTAACGCACTAACTAAACCATGGTAAGGAAGTAACCATGGTTACTTCATCAAATAGTGAGCTAACCCTAGGATGACCAAGCTAGCTAGCAAATAGTGTGCTAAGGAGCTAACCTTGTAGTTTAGCTTGTAAGCTAGCAAGCTACAAAGATTTGTCCATGGATTTGGAGACAAGGAATAAACCTAAGCTATCCTAGGAAGAATAAAGATCAACTTGCAAAGATATCAAGCCACCTTTCAAGAAGCAACCTAGAAATCATCCAAGAGAAGCAACCAAGTGCTATAAATACTCCCCCACCCCCATTTAGCTCCATTCGGCTATTTTGAAGAAAAAAGGGAATTGCAATTCAAAACTCCAAGCTCTAGTTCTGGTAAAATCACACAATTATTTCCCAAGCCTCCTAGCAACTAAAATAAGGTAAGAAAAATCTTTCATCTCTTTTTATCAAGGTTTGATGGGTGGAATAAATTCAAGAAACTCACTAGTGAATAGTGTGAATAGTAACCTCTCTTTGGTTTCTTGATTTTAATGGTGGTTTTAGGTTCCAAAAATCATACCAAGCACTTCCAAACCTCCACCATCCTCAAGAACACATCTCAAGATTTCAGGAAAGGTAAAAATCTTTGGCCTAACTTTATTTAAGATTCATGTTTAAGATCCATTTAGTGGATGTTAGTAAACCTAGCTTACTAAGTGTTGTTGATGAAATCTTGATGATTAAGTTGAGTAGATTTAAGGTTGGTTGTTTTTGCCTCAAGAACATGATGTTCTTGAGAGGAGTTTGTGTGTTGATGATGATATGATGATTGTTGGTGGTTGTGTTGATAGTTAAGGCGTAAACAAAACCCCGATCGTAAACGTAACTTCGTTAAAACCAACAAACCGTAACTTTAAGTTTCTGCAGAAAGTCTCGAAGTTATAAACTGTAGATTCTTGATAAATAACCTTTTTTAAGATATACAATGTTATAAGGATCGTTTAGGCGCTTGAATTGCTTAATTCCAATTTACGGATCAAAAGTTATGATCGTTTTAGTAAAAGTGTTTTACGCGACAAAAACTGCTACGAATCACGAACTTTGAAAATATAAAGGATAGACTTAAAAGTATTCATAAATCATGCAATTTTTACAGAGAGTAACATGTGGAGTTTCCTAACTGTCATAAAAATTTCAATTGAAAATAATGATTTCTCAATTTTATAAAAATGTCGTAGCCGAGACCGCGCGAGTAGAAACTATAAGAATTCTTAAGCGGAGCCGACAACGATAAAGAGAATGAACTCAAGATACTTAGGAAAATGAAGTGACCATAAAGTGTTTATGACTTAAAAGAAATGTTAAGGGTAGAATGAGTTGAGAGGGTGTATAATTAGTAGCACATGAGTGCGAGTTACCGTGAATTAGGACGGAACCTAACGAAATGAAATGTGTTTATGGTTATAGATTTCCGAGCGGAACCTAGAGCATCCTCCACCTCGAGATACCCAGGCAAGTTTACAAACCCAACTCTATTTTACTGTTGTGTTGTGAAAGGATTGTTTTACTATCATCGCATAAATACCATGTTTTCCACGATACGTAGTTGTTGAATTTTCGCATAATATAGCGATGTTGTACGATAAGTATATATCGTGAAATGATTATTTCGCTTTAAGCCTGATGTATCGTATAAGACCGAGGGTCGGTCGGGGATTATGATAAAACCCGGGAATCGTTCTGGAGATATTATAGGACGGTTATACGTCCATAGTGGTACGTTTTAAAGGGACTCATCGTCCACTTACGAAACATTAAAATACCTCGAACTTTTAAAACGATTTCCCAATGAGCATATTCCCTCAACTATATTTTATTGATTCGGATATTAAATATTATATACGTATTCCCTTATAATAGGAGTAGTATACTTCAACGTTTATTTATTTCAAACCTGATTGATCATTATAGATTATTAATTATGTAAACACAAACTAGTTGAGGAATACTATTTAAATAAATCTTTTAAAAGAATAACTCATTCGAGGTATGATTAATATCAATTATCATTTAATTATTTATAGACTACTATTTAATTAATGATTATTTATTTAAGGATTTTTATTGATTTAAAGATCATAGATCCTGATATACCTTTTGATTTAGAAGTATCATTCGAATAATTTCAGATCGTCGGTGAATATTATCCCGACTTATTATTATATTGAATATAGTTTCAAGAAGAAACTTTTCCCCTTATTAATTATCTGTTGACAACGGTCAACACACATCCCTAGTACTTCCTCCGAAATTCTTGGAAGTACGTATATACATATATATACACTTATATTTTAAAAGATAAACTATCTCTATCAACAAGCAAAACGCTTGGGGAACTTCGATGTGGTTTAAGTTCCCGAGATTGATAGATATATATTGAAGGACAATGGAGGGGTAGACTCTGGTACTACGTGTGCTGGATGGGCTACCAAAGGTACCGCAGGCGAAGGTACTTTGTGTACTCAGGAACTTGTGAAGTATGTATATACCCGAAAATGGGACACATAGCCCGAATGCGGCCAGGGTGATACCCGAGAGATGACGGTATTCGTCCTTTTACTAGTAAAGAAGGTTACTTTCCGTAGGACGACTGATCATCGTATGCGGTGGCTCCTATGAGATGTCCAAAATCTTCCAATTGGAATTGATATGCAATACCGTAACCCAAGCCTGGGTGCTGAGATTACTATTAAGGTATTCGCAGGTTATAAAACCCCCTTAAAAAAATTGTTTTCATAAGAAGGTGTGGGACACCAAGAAATCTACTTTTAAATAAAACATATATATAATATATGATGTTATTATACAGTCATTTTCATACTGTACATTATTATGCTGAGCATCTTAGCTCACACTTGTTTTCTTAAATTGACACAACACAACAGTGAATCAAGATGCCTGCCATGAGAACCACAGCCAGGAAACAGGTAGGAAATGGCCAGCTGTTCCGTAGATTGTTTGGCGCAGTAACTCAGGTAGTCGGAATAAGCTGGATTAGTTTTCAGTTGTTTATAGTTCGTCTTATTTATAAGTATGGTTTATGTAAAATAAGAAATAAGAAATGTATATTCGGTCGGCGGATTAACCTTACTTAAAGGTCACCCCCGGTAAGACTAATTACATTTGGGTGTAATAAAATTTCTCTAGTAATGATGGTTCGTTTCCAAGACAATAATCTGTAGTGTGTGTGTGTGTGTGTGTTAAGTGTGGGGTCGTGAAGCGTGAGTATTTATATATCGTAGTGTGAGTTGTGTAAGTTTAGATAACGTGGCTTCCGAGACTCCTAACCCCGGGTTTTGGGGCGCCACAGAAATAGTATCAGAGCCTTAGGTTATCAAATCTTGGAAACGATAGGATATAAAATATGTAGACCTAAGAATAATAAAACGATCAATTAGAGCTCAAGTCGAGTTCGTCGTCGGGCTACACGGGTAGTCTTGACTGTTTTACCCTCAAGGGAATTCCAACTCTAAGTTAGTAACACCTTGCCTATTGTGTCAGGTACCAGTGGAGCCTAGGAGGGAGGTTAACCCTGTTGATGATGTCATGATTCCTGAGCATAACCCTATTCCCGAGCCAGAGAGCCCACCCATTGATGATTCAGACGATGACCCTACTGAGGATGTCCTAGAGGAGGAGACTGAGCTTCCTGTCCCTGTAGCTAATGGCGTAGTATGGAGAGATGTAGAGATGTACCCACACCAGGCTATTCGCTCTCCTACACCACCCCCATGGATCCAGAGCCCTATGTCCTATACTGATGACGATGATAAGGAGGCGATACGCGCACAGTTCCATGAGGTCCATGACATATCCTCTAGCGACCCAGACTCACCTCTACCACCACCGGCGACCATGCATGTAGCCGTACACGACTGGGTAGTGAGTCAGCTTAACGCTGAGATCACAGCGGCGTCTACCCACATTGCTGAGTTATGCCAGGCACTAACAGCTGAGAGAGCCACCCGACTAGGATACCCCGGAGATTTCAGAGCTGCTTCCCCAGCCATAGCCCGTAGAGAGATCGATGGGATCGAGCTCCGTACCAGGGTTCAGATGAGGATGACATCAGTGGGAGGATACATCCCGGTAGTCGATGCAGAGATGATGATTGCAGGAGCGATGAGGAGGGTGCGTGACCTCACTCGCAGTGATAGTGACTGAGAGATTAGTGACTAGATGTAGACCTTGAAGAAGGCTGAGTGACTTGTTACCAATTTTGATAGGATTGCTAGTAGTAGATAGCGTTCCTACCCTTTCAGGGTACACGGCTTATGTATTTTCATTTCAGTATTTAGAACTAGCAGTGATAGATTGTAACCAGGCATGTATGAACTCGGCTAGTTGTTTCATCCCCAGGATATAACTGGGAGATCTTATGAATATATATCTAAGCATTTATTAAAGAATTGATGTCTATATTAATGCACTTTATAAAACCTGTTAAGTAATAAATGACATGCTTATATATGAATAAAATAGCCTAACTGTTATAATCATGTGACCAATTTTCCTTATCAGAATAATGTCACCCCATAGAAGAGGAACCAGGGCACAGCCCGCAGAGTCTGTTAACCAACAACGAGGTGACCCAGTAGTAAATGAGGAAAGTGAAGAAGACATAGACTATAATGAATATGATGAGGAAGAATATGTAGAAGAAGAGGCTGAGGATACCCATCAGGGAGGGAACCCCGTAAATGAATTTATGGAACTGCTGAGAGCAAATCTGAACCAACAGCCTATTACACCACAGCCCCCTGCTGCCCAACAGACTGTAGCTACTGTCTTTAGAGCCTTCAAGTCCCTCAAACCCCCAGAGTTTCTAGGATCTGCTGACCCCGTTGAAGCACGGGCCTGGCTCAAAGAGATAGAAAAGTCCTTCGAGATACTAGGAGTTGAGGAACGACATAAGACCATTTTCGCTTCTTACATGCTGAAAGGAGAAGCTAACTATTGGTGGGAGTCCAAATGAAACCTAGAAACTGATGCTGTGATCCCATGGGATAGATTTACCCAACTGTTCTTAGACAAGTACTTCCCTAGGTTTATGGAAACCCAGATGGAGATTAGGTTTCTGGAGTTGAAACAGGATAAGATGACCGTGGCAGAATATGAGGCCAAATTTACTGAGTTGTCTAGATTTGTGCCTGAGTTTGTGAATACCGAAGAAAAGAAAGCGCGAAGGTTCCAGCTTGGTCTGAAATAATGGATACAGAACCGAGTAGCAGTGTTAGAGCTGACAGACTATGCCACCTTAGTACAGAAAGCCTCGATTGTTGAAGCTGGTAGTGAGCAGACTGTGAAAGAAAAGGAGAATAGGAAGAGGAAGATAGGAAGCCAAGGAATAGGAATCGGAAACAGGAGCCTTCCAAGTAGGTTCGTCAGGGGAATGGTGTCCCAACCTGCAAGGGGCCCCGGATTCAGAAAGGCCCCAAGTGAGAGCGTTGGCCAGGGCGGCGGACAATCTAGGGCAACATTTCATAGCCAACCACGTGCCCCAATACCAGAATGTCAAACCTGTAAGAAGAGGCACCTTGGAGTGTGTAACCAGAAAAGAGCCCCTCTGAGATGTTACCTGTGTGACCAAATTGGGCACCTTGCCAACAGTTGCACCCGGCCCAAAGTAACGTGTTTCCAATGTGGGAAGGTAGGACACATGAAGCGGGATTGCCCAACGTTGAAGCCCCCAGCCTCAGGAATGAGTAGAGCTGCATCTAACCGACCTCCAGCCGCTAGGACCTTCAACATGACTGTTCAGGATGCTGTCCGAAATACTGACGTGATAGCAGGTACCCTTTTGTTAAATTCCGAACATGCAAATGTCCTATTTGATTCTGGAGCAACCAAGTCTTTTATATCTCAAGATTTTGCTAGCAAGTTAAAACTTAATGCCATACCCTTACGTGAGGTATTACGAGTGGAAATAGCAAACAAAGAAATAATTCTTGTAAATCAAATATACCCTATGTGCAAGCTGAAATTAGAAGAGAAGATCTTCGAGGTCGACTTACTACCATTCGCGTTAGAAGAATTTGATGTGATCTTAGGAATGGATTGGTTATCCAGTAACGGAGCACAAATAGATTGTGAACAGAAGAAAGTTAAGATAAGAGTGCAGAATGATAAAGAAGTAGTGTTTAAAGGTAAACGACAGAACCAGAAATTTTTGACCATGCTTCACGCAAAAAGATTGTTGAGGAAAGGTAACGAGGTCTATTTGACTTATGTAATAGATACCCAGAAGGAGGTCCCCAATATATAGGACATACACATAGTAAACGAATTCGAGGATGTATTTCCAGAAAACTTACCAGAATTGCCACCTGACAGAGAAATAGAGTTCGCTATAGAGTTAGCACCAGGGACGGCACCAGTATCCAAGGCCCCATATAGGTTAGCCCCAGTTGAGATGAAAGAACTAGCTTCTCAACTGCAAGAATTATTAGATAACGGAATGATAAGGCCCAGTGTGTCACCATGGGGAGCACCAGTACTATTCGTAAAGAAAAAGGACGGCATCATGAGATTATGTATAGACTATCGAGAGCTGAATAAGCTGACTATAAAGAATAGGTACCCTCTTTCCAGAATTGACGACCTATTCGACCAACTCAAAGGAGCTGTACATTTTTCCAAAATAGATTTAAGAACAGGATACCACCAGTTGAAAATCAAACCAGAGGATATACCAAAGACTGCTTTTCGCACTAGGTATGGACACTATGAGTTCTTAGTCATGTCGTTTGGATTAACCAATGCACCCGCAGCCTTTATGGATTTGATGAACAGAGTGTTCAAAAAGTACCTGGACATATGTGTGATAGTTTTTATAGATGATATTCTGATCTACTCAAAGACAAAGCAAGAACATGCAGAACATTTGAGGATAGTCTTAGAAATCTTGAGGAATGAGAAATTGTATGCCAAATTTTCGAAGTGCGAATTTTGGTTGAGAGAAGTTCAGTTTTTAGGACATGTGGTGAGTAGCAAAGGAGTTTTAGTTGACCCTGCCAAGATAGAGGCGGTATCCAATTGGGAAAGACCAGCAACCCCAACAGAGGTTAGGAGTTTCGTGGGTTTAGCAGGATATTACCGAAGATTCGTGCAAGACTTCGCTAAGATAGCCGGTCCACTGACTAGACTTACCCGGAAGGCAGAAAAGTTCGTATGGACGGAAAAGTGTGAGGAGAGTTTTCAAGAACTGAAAAAGAGGCTGGTGTCAGCACCAGTGCTCGCTCTTCCCGATGGAAAGGGAGAGTTTGTGATATACAGCGACGCATCACTTAAAGGATTAGGATGTGTACTAATGCAGCACGACAAGGTTATAGCGTATGCCTCTCGACAATTGAAGGAATATGAGAGCCGATACCCTACGCATGACCTAGAATTAGCAGCCATAGTATTTGCCCTAAAAAATTTGGAGACACTACCTATACGGTGAGAAATGTGAGATCTACACTGACCATAAAAGCCTCAAATATATTTTTACTCAGAAGGAACTAAACATGAGACATATGAGATGGTTAGAGTTGATAAAAGACTACGACTGTGAAATTTTGTATCGCCCGGGTAAAGCCAATGTGGTGGCTGACGCCCTTAGTAGGAAGGAAAGACTCAAGATGATAATGACATCGGAGGAATTAGTTAAGGAATTTGAGAAGATGGAAATTGATGTAAGAATGACCAGTAAGGGAACGAAAGGATTATTTGAGATTAAGCTAGTACCAGAACTAACTGCAAAGATACGAGTATGTCAGGAAAAGAAGATGAGTGAGGAAAAAGGGACATTGACCGGTGAAGAAGTGAGATGCGAGAAGGATGAGGAAGGGATCATGAGGTATGCGTCCCGGATTTGGATTCCGAATGTACAAGAATTAAAGGACGAGCTGTTGCATGAAGGGCACAGCTCTAGATATTCAATCCACCCAGGAAGTACGAAAATGTACCGTGACCTTAAGGAATATTATTGGTGGCCTAACATGAAGAGAGAAGTAGCGGAGTGGGTTAGCAAGTGCTTGACATGCCAAAGAGTGAAGGCAGAACACCAACGACCTAGTGGACTGTTACGACCCCTAGAAATTCCGGAATGGAAATGGGAACACATAGCCATGGATTTTGTGACAGGCTTACCTAGGACAAAGACTAATCACGATGCTATATGGGTTATCATTGATAGACTGACCAAGTCCGCACACTTCCTATAAATCAACGAAAGGTACACCGTAGACAAGTTGGTAGATATTTACTTGAAGGAAATTGTAATAAGACACGGCGTTCCTGTAGCCATAGTGTCAGATAGAGACCCGAGGTTTAATTCCCGATTTTAGAGAAGCTTCCAGGAATGTGTAGGCACCAGACTAAATATGAGTACCGCTTACCACCCCAGACGGATGGACAAAGCGAAAGGACTATACAGACCCTAGAAGATATGTTGCGAGTATGTGCCATCAACTTCAAAGGAAATTGGGATGATCACTTACCCCTGATAGAATTTTCTTACAACAATAGCTATCACGCTAGCATAGGAATGTCCCCGTATGAAGCTCTTTACGGGAGAAGATGTCGCTCTCCCCTGTGTTGGGATGAAGTTGGAGAACACAAGCTATTAGGACCAGAGTTAGTCCAGCAGACCAGAGAAATGGTAAAACTCATCAGGAAGAGACTGGTAGCAGCCCAGGACAGACAAAAGAAGTACGCCGATCAGACCAGGAAGGATAGGGAATATGAAGTAGGAGATTCTGTGTTATTGAAGGTATCTCCGTGGAAAGGAGTGATGAGATTTGGAAAGAAAGGGAAGCTGAGTCCCAGATTCATAGGACCCTTTGAAATTTTGAGGAGGATAGGACCTCTAGCTTACGAGCTCGCCTTGCCTCCTAATTTGCAACAAGTACACAACGTGTTTCATGTATCCATGTTGAGAAAGTACCATGTCGATGCCCGTCATGTAATAGAGTACGAGCAGGTAGATTTACAACCAGATCTAACCTACATCGAGCAGCCAGTTAGGATAATGGACCAGAAAGAACCAGTGCTGAGGAACAAAACGGTGAAGCTAGTTAGGATCTTGTGGAGAAATCAAAATGTTGAGGAATCAACTTGGGAACTTGAAGACACCATGAGGAATAGATATCCCCACTTATTTTTTAGTTGATTCCGGGACAGAATCCTTGTTAGAGGGGAAGACTGTAATAACTCAAATTTTTGAGACCCTGTAAAATGTTTAATGAATAGGAACCCTGACAGACGGGAAAAACTTTTGAGCCCACAATATATAGTGCATAAGAAAATGAGTTTCGGAATCAATATTACAATTATACGTACCAAATAAGTGTATGTAAACGCTATTAGTTTTCGAAGAAAACGAACTTTGAAAAATGACCGTAATTACGACTATCAAGGACTACGGGAATCACAATATAATTACGAGATTAAAATCCTACGGATTTATATTCAATTAGGATAAATAAAAATATAAGGACTAGAAATGAAAAGAATTACATTGCGAACCATTTACGAATAAGTATTGCGGAGAACGTTTAAGTAACCGAGCGAACACGTAAATGATTAATTAAACGTAACGCACTAACTAAACCATGGTAAGGAAGTAACCATGGTTACTTCATCAAATAGTGAGCTAACCCTAGGATGACCAAGCTAGCTAGCAAATAGTGTGCTAAGGAGCTAACCTTGTAGTTTAGCTTGTAGCTAGCAAGCTACAAAGATTTGTCCATGGATTTGGAGACAAGGAATAAACCTAAGCTATCCTAGGAAGAATAAAGATCAACTTGCAAAGATATCAAGTCACCTTCCAAGAAGCAACCTAGAAATCATCCAAGAGAAGCAACCAAGTGCTATAAATACCCCCCTCACCCCTATTTAGCTCCATTCAGCTATTTTGAAGAAAAAAGGGAATTGCAATTCAAAACTCCAAGCTCTAGTTCTTGTAAAATCACACAATTATTTTCCAAGCCTCCTAGAAACTAAACTAAGGTAATAAAAATCTTTCATCTTTTTTTATCAAAGTTTGATGGGTGGAATAAATTCAAGAAACTCACTAGTGAATAGTGTGAATAGTAACCTCTCTTTGGTTTCTTGATTTTAATGGTGGTTTTAGGTTCCAAAAATCATACCAAGCACTTCCAAGCCTCTACCATCCTCAAGAACACATCTCAAGCTTTCAAGAAAGGTAAAAATCTTTGGCCTAACTTTATTTAAGGTTCATGTTTAAGATCCATTTAGTGGGTATTAGTAAACCTAGCTTACTAAGTGTTGTTGATGAAATCTTGATGATTAAGTTGAGTAGATTTAAGGTTGGTTGTTGTTGCCTCAAGAACATGATGTTCTTAAGAGGATTTTGTGTGTTGATGATGATATGATGATTGTTGGTGGTTGTGTTGATAGTTAAGGCGTAAACGAAACCCCGATCGTAAACGTAACTTCGTTAAAACCAACAAACCGTAACTTTAAGTTTCTGCAGAAAGTCTCAAAGTTGTAAACTATAGATTCTTGAGAAATAACCTTTGTTTAAGATATACAATGTTATAAGGATCGTTTAGGCACTTGAATCTCTTAATTCCGATTTACGGATCAAAAGTTATGATCGTTTTAGTAAAAGTATTTTACGCGACAAAAACTGCTACGAATCACGAACTTTGAAAATATAAAGGATAGACTTAAAAGTATTCATAAATCATGAAATTTTTACAGAGAGTAACATGTGGAGTTTCCTAACTGTCATAAAAATATAAATTGAAAATAATGATTTCTCAATTTTATAAAAATGTCGGAGCCGAGACCGCGCGAGTAGAAACCGTAAGAATCCTTAAGCGGAGCCGACAACGATAATGAGAATGAACTCAAGATACTTAGGAAAATGAAGTGACCATAAAGTGTTTATGACTTAAAAGAAATTTTAAGGGTAGTATGAGTTGAGAGGGTGTATAATGAGTAGCGCATGAGTGCGAGTTACCATAAATTAGGACGGAACCTAACGAAATGAAATGTGTTTATGGTTATAGATTTCAGAGCGGAACCTAGAGCATCCTCCACCTCGAGATACCCAGGCAAGTTTACAAACCCAACTCCATTTTACTGTTGTGTTGTGAAAGGATTGTTTTACTATCATCGCATAAATACCATATTTGCCATGATACGTAGTTGTTGAATTTTCGCATAATATAGCGATGTTGTACGATAAGTATATATCGTGAAATGATTATTTCGCTTTAAGCGTGATGTATTGTATAAGACCGAGGGTCGGTCGGGGATTAAGATAAAACCCGGGAATCATTCCGGAGATATTATAGGACGGTTATACGTCCATAGTGGTACGTTTTAAAGGGACTCATCGTCCACTTACGAAACATTAAAACACCTCGAACTTTTAAAACGATTTCCCAATGAGCATATTCCCTCAACTATATTTTATTGATTCGGATATTAAATATTATATACGTATTCCTTTATTATAGGAGTAGTATACTTCAACGTTTATTTATTTCAAACCCGATTAATCATTATAGATTATTAATTATGTAAACACAAACTAGTTGAGGAATACTATTTAAATAAATCTTTTAGAAGAATAACTCATTCGAGGTATGATTAATATCAATTATCATTTAATTATTTATAGACTACTATTTAATTAATGATTATTTATTTAAGGATTGTTATTGATTTAAAGATCATAGATCCTGATATACCTTTTGATTTAGAAGTATCATTCGAATAATTTCAGATCGTCGGTGAATATTATCCCGACTTATTATTATATTGAATATAGTTTCAAGAAGAAACTTTTCCCCTTATTAATTATCTGTTGACAACGGTCAACACACATCCCTAGTACTTCCTCCGAAATTCTCGGAAGTACGTATATACATATATATACACTTATATTTTAAAAGATAAACTATATCTATCAACAAGCAAAACGCTTGGGGAACTTCGATGTGGTTCAAGTTCCCGAGATTGATAGAATTCTGTTGAAGGACAATGGAGGGGTAGACTCTGGTACTACGTGTGCTGGATGGGCTACCAAAGGTACCGCAGGCGAAGGTACTTTGTGTACTCAGGAACTTGTGAAGTATGTGTATACCCGAAAATGGGACACGTAGCCCGAATGCGGCCAGGGTGATACCCGAGAGATGACGGTATTCGTCCTTTTACTAGTAAAGAAGGTTACTTTCCGTAGGACGACTGATCATCGTATGCGGTGGCTCCTGTGAGATGTCCAAAATCTTCCAATTGGAATTGATATGCAATACCGTAACCCAAGCCTAGGTGCTGGGATTACTATTAAGGTATTCGCAGGTTATAAAACCCCCTTAAAAGAATTGTTTTCATAAGAAGGTGTGGGACACCAAGAAATCTACTTTTAAATAAAACATATATATAATATATGATGTTATTATACAGTCATTTTCATACTGTACATTATTATGATGAGCATCTTAGCTCACACTTGTTTTCTTAAATTGACACAACACAACAGTGAATCAAGATGCCTGCCATGAGAACCACAGCCAGGAAACGGGTAGGAAATGGCCAGCTGTTCCGTAGATTGTTTGGGGCAGTACCTCAGGTAGTCGGAATAAGCTGGATTAGTTTTCAGTTTTTTATAATTCGGCTTATTTATAAGTATGGTTTATGTAAAATAAGAAATAAGAAACGTATATTCGGCCGGCGGATTAACCTTACTTAAAGGTCACCCCCGGTAAGACTAATTACATTTGGGTTGTAATAAAATTTCTCTAGTAATGATGGTTCGTTTCCAAGACAGTAACCTGTAGTGTGTGTGTGTTTAGTGTGGGGTCGTGAAGTGTGAGTATTTACATATCGTAGTGTGAATTGTGTAAGTTTAGATAGCGTGGCTTCCGAGACTCTTGACCCCGGGTTTTGGGGCGCCACAACAGTTCCCAAAATTGTTTCCAAATTTTGACGTGGGAAGAAGATAATTTGTAAGTTTCATGATAATGAGATGAACCCGCGTGTATTCATATGCGTCTGTAAATTAAAATGTGACAAATGTCACGTCACATAATTCGAAATAAATTTGGGAGCGAATTTAGGTTATATAGTACTACTTTTAATTAAAGGTCATACAATATCTAAATAATCGCCTGCAAGAGTGGGCTTAGTTGGTTAAAGAGGGGAATAACTATCCTCTTGGTCATAGGTTCGAATTCCACGGGAGGAGAATTTATGATTATGACTTCTGAGTCAGAGAATGTCGCTTAAATGCGACTTAGCTTGATTCACGTGGTCGGGTTAGTTATAATAAAAAACATCTAAAAAATCAAAATTGAAGAAATATATAATTCAAATTAGAGTCATAAATGCTACAGGTACAAAAATAACACCAAAATAACTCTCAAAATGAGGTGGCAAGGCTGATTAGGATTACATGTCATCGCCTTGTATTTGTTTACTAAAATATAAATAATATTATTAATAAAAGATTTGAAGTTCCTTGTATCTCTCTTAATTATAGGTGTCAACTGTGAAATACATCTTGAACATCTTCCATGAAGACTACTGTTCATTTTACCATCTCTCGGTGTTAGTTTGATCTCTAAATTAATTTTCTTGTATATCTTAATTAAAGAGTTATGTATCATTACTTCTTTCAAATTTTTATAAATGTAACTATCATATTAGATTGCTTTGGCTAGTTTGTCCATACAGTTTCAATGTATTTGACAAATTTACTCAATAAACAAGTGAACAAAATAGTGAAAATCCATTGCTCAGCGTAATTCTCAAAATACTGAACAAGTGATTCATATGAATAAAATAACATACACTTTTTAGGATCTTATGTCTCATCTACTGTATTCTGAACTTCAATCTCCGTGATTGATTTTATCTTATTATTCAATCTGTCATCACGTTCTCAATATTGGTTTCTCAGTTGTGTGTACGTGTGTATTGACAAACAAATGAAGGAGGGGGTAAAATTTCGATATAGATAACGATGAAACCTATTGGTATTGGGAGATATATGAGGAAACACATATCTTTAATTAATTTATTACATTTTTATTTTAATCTTAATGTATAAATATGAGCGATACTTGTAATCACATACGGTCTTGCCACATCATTTTTGGGAGTTATTTTGGGATTTTTTTTGTACTCCTATTACTACTCTTCATCAAAACTACGATATTGTTAATCAATTTTTCAGTTAATATATTATCTGTACATATACTTCAGATTTTTTCAGAATATGGCAACTAAATATGCGGAGAAAAAGTAATTCTAGCATTGAGAATTAGATTTGAAATTACGTATTATATTCTCAAATGGTATTTGTTTTATTTATGATGTTTATATATACGTATTTGGGTCTATTAGATTTATCTCAAAAAAAATTAGTAATTTATTAAGACCTCGTTAGAAACGGTCTGGAATGTTTTAAAAAACCCTAACATCTCTCAAGAATTAAAGTCGATACACGCATTTAGACACCTACTAGAGAATGTTGTTGTATCAAGAAAGGTAGCCAGTTTAGGAAGATTTTGGGGATACTTGAGTCATTCATATAACTTTATATAGAAGTTGTGTGTAATCTTAACTGCGTACGGAATTTTGGACCACCATGGTTAAATATAATTGTCATCGGTCGAATTTAAATTTAATTAAAATAATTAAATTAAATTTAATAATAAATTTAATTGATATTTTTGTACTATTTTGATCCCGTCAAACATAAGGGAATTATCCCACTAATTAAATTCTTTTTTACTCTTAATTATGTCGGTGAAATTAAATAATGTTAAATGCGACCGTTTTAAGCGGTTTTCTTGAAGGGAAGCGTGATCTAGGCCTGTCAAACAGATAATTCAGATACAGATATGTCCGTATCCGCAATCATCTTATTCGTATACGGATAATATCCGCTTTATCTCGAATACGAATGCGGATATTTCGGACGAATATCGGATTTTTTGAATTTTTTTTGTTGCTTCTACCGTTTTGACGATAATTATAGAATATTTTCTACGATTAAATACACATAATATATTTATATATGTATAAAGTAAGTATACAATTATATAAAATTTGTATAAACATATTATTTAATACATTTACACACACTATAAACTAAATAAAATAAATTTTAAATTATATAATTTTATATTTATATAATTTAAACATCATGTATGTATTTAGTTTCGGATTCGAATATGTCAAATTTGGATACGGATAATATCTATATTTTTCGAATACGGATAATATATATATTTTTTGAATATGAATACGAATTTTTTGGATGAATATTTGAATTTTTTCTCAGAGGCCTGACGTGATGTGAGAACTAAAACCAAAGGCTCCTCGTGCTGTAGGGCGGCGTCACATGGGGCATTAGGTGTGACTAACATGAGCGGACGAATCGTTAGCCGTCATGTGTTTTGTAACATAACTCGAAATCTCATTTTACTCGAACACGACTGAAGCTATGTTTACATGCATGATGTATGCATCAGCATGACCCTCTTTAATTAGATGACACGTGGTACAATCATCGTATTGATCATATTGTCCTTAATTAACCATATATATTGTAAGTGCACGAGAGCATTTCCGATAATATCAGAGACTGTTAAATATAAACAATAAGATATAGATTTTTGTGTCAATTTCAACAATATTTTTTATTTTACCTCTTAAATTATATTTTATTCATATTTCAAATTGTGCATGACAAATGTTTGAAATGAAATATGTGCATGTAAATATTTTATTAATAAAAAATGTTAAGAGCTACTCATTTCTATATACTTTTCTTTTTTTATGTCCCATTAAATTCTATACATTTCAAACTTACCAAAAATCGTAAAAATTTAATAATATAAAAATCAACAACATCCACTATTTTCTCCCATTACACTCACTTTATTAATTAAATATTGAATGCTCCCGCCACTTTATCCAACTTTATATTTTTTTTCTCACTAAATTACACTTTTTCTTTTTATCTCATCGCACTACCTTACCAAAACTAATAGTATTTTAATGAATTTATTGTCCTCCGTGCCCAAACCATTCGTATAGAAATGGTTGGGACGGAGGGAGTATCTAATGGCCGTTAAAAGAGAGAAAATAGAAGAGGCTCTTAAGAGCAAGTCCAACAGTGTTTTAGTTGGTTCCTTATAAATATTATAAAATATTTATTCTTAGTAATTTAAGACATGATTTTGAATTTTAACTCCAACAATGATTCTTAACTTTCTTCCTTATTATTATTATATTAATAAATTTGAAAAGATATGGACAAAAAATGAGACACAGAGAGAAAAGTAAAAAAAAAAGAGATAAATGAATTTTTTATTGCTAAAAATGTTATAAGAGAGTACTAAAAATTTCTTAAAGATAAAGAATAACGTGCATGTCTTACTGATTTAAAAAAGTACCAGGACACTATTGGAGCATCATTTTTTATGAAAATCCTTAAAATTGAACTTAAGATCTCATATAAGGGAGCTGTTGGACTTGATCTAAGATTTGTAAGAGTCACTGAAAACTTGTTGGAATTTGATTTTTTGACATGCTCTTTTAAGAGCCAGTTTGAAGAGTCGGAGATGCTCAGAGAGCTAAATGTATAGAAGCATCTCCAAGAGACTTCCAGCTCACTCTTTATAAATAATATAAATTATTAACTCTTAGTTATTTAATATATATCCATCTCCAACAATACCCTTTAAATTAATTCCTTAATCTATATTTTATTATTAAAAATATTTTGAATTCACAAACGAACAAAAGTAGATGGTAAGAGAAAGATAGTGGGGTGAAAAATATATAATATAATAATAGTTAAAAGTGTAACTATGCTCTAGAAGTTGAGGAGAGTGAAAATGTTCTTAGGGATATAAAGAGCCATGAGTGTCTCTTGGAGCAAAAATTTTGTTCTCACTTCTCAAATTTTTAGTTAAGAATTGAAATAAATAGGTTATTGAAGATGCTCTAAAGATATACTCCCTCCGTCTCCCAAATTCTTTACATTCGCTTTAGACATGGAGGTTAAGAAAAAATGTAAATTAGTAGTGAAAAGTAAAGAAAATGAGTAAAATGATGGGACCACTTAATTTGTAATTTATAAATTGGTTATAGTGGAGAAAAGTTATGGATGTAATTAATTTTTATATTACAAAAGTTTACTATTTTAAGAAATTTTTGAAATGTAAAAAAATGAGGGATACTGTTAAAAAAAAGTTGTAAAAAAATGAATGAGATAGAGAAAATGAATGAGATAGAGGAAGTAACTCATCCAAGAAAGTGTGATAAATTATTAGTCATGAAACTGTAGAAATAATGGATAGGGTCTGTGGCGTTTTGTGCCATGAGTCATAAAATTTTAGAAATAATGGATAGGGTCTGTGGCGTTTTGTGCGCCGTCTGCGGTTGGCGCAAATTCATTTCAAGGGAACACAAGGTCATGTGCTTAGTCTTATGATCAAAACACACAGGTAACATTTTTAGTAAGCTTATCTTTGTCGATTCAAATTCTATAATTATTTTGTCCTTTCCTCTGTTGTTTTTTGTGTAATATATCGTCTTGTCAAGGAAGTTCATCGTTAGACTGCAAATGTAAAATTCATCAAATTATTTTTATCAGAAAAATATTAATCTTTTTTTTCTTTTCAATTATAAGCAATTTAAGTTGAAAATAAAAGACATGACTACATGTTTGTCATGGGAGAGAAATATAGCTAAATGTGATCTAGAAGCTAAAATCTTAGCTAGAAATATATCACTTTTATTTTTATGATTACTTTTAAACTCTATATGACTTATGACTTCCGTACATGATATATTTCATACTCCCTCTGTCCCATTAAATTTTATACGTTACTTTTCGGCACGCTTTTCAATACTCATTTAAAACATAATTTCAAAATATTTTTTAAAAAAAAAATTTCTGAAAAAAAGTTTCATGTTTAAACTTTTATTCAAAAAAAAATTTTTGAAAAAAATTTTATGGAACTATATTTTATAGAGGTCTCGAAATGCGTGTAAATAGTAACCGTATAGAAATCAACGGGACGGAGGAGTATCCAATTTGTTATAAAAGTCACAAATGAACTTTTATACGGTGTGACTTAAGAAATTTATTTCTCATATTTAAACTAACTGGTACTTTTAAATCACATCACAAATGAATTTTTATATTTACTATATGACTTTCTAACTGTACCTTCAAATCACATCACATGCAATATCAAATAAGCTACTCTTTTCGTCCTACTTTATCTGACCTTTTATTTTTTTTATATGTACTTGAATGATAGACTTCTATATAATACAGTATATTTTTGCTTTTGCTAAAGAATTTCTCTCGATTATATTAAAATACGTGTAAAATTAAAAAAGACATCTAACAGGAAATGGAGGAAGTATAATATATTCTAACATATGTGTTTTTCTTAAACTAATCCTCGCAAATTGTTGGCTAAAATTTTACAATATCAAAAGACCATCTAATCGAATTTCATATTATTCAACAATTTAATTTGGTGTTACTTAGGATTGCTTATCAGTTATCACTATTCAGTTGTGTACTTGTGGTTGTGTTTCACTTCACGTAATAAATGGAGTCCAAAGAGAATGCAATGCAAGTCAGTTAAACGGGGTGTCTTTGTGGAATTTCTTGTTGATTCCCTCGGTCGCGGGGCATTTTAATTTTTAAAGATCCATCTCATACATACGATAGTACTCTCTCCGTCCATCCCAATTGTTATTATTTCTTGAAGAGTATTCGGAACACATTTTAAGATTAAGAGAAAGTATAATTTTTTAACCATTTTAAAAAATTTTATTTTTCTGAATAAAAGTTAAAACTTTCTATTTTTATAAAGAATTTTTTTTAAAAAAAGTTATAGAACTATACTTTCGATTCATCTTAAAATACGTGTCGGACACTCTCACAGAAACGATAACAATTGGGAGGGACGGAGAGAGTAATATTTTGCAGAAATATTTGTTTGTTGATGGATCAAGGATGTAGGCTTAGAGCAACTCCAAAACATTCCCTATTTGTTATCCTAATGTGTAATTTAAGTAATGAAGCTAAAAAATGTGCTCCAACAGAATCACAATGAGTCCTTATTTCACTAAGATCCTTCTTCCATTACTTATAAATAACTAACCTACCTCTTCTTCTTAGCAAGTGCTAACTTTCATTTAATAATATAATATTAGAGCATTTTTTCTGTCTCTCTATTATGTAGTGTATAGTAATATAATATCAAATAAGGAACCAATATAAGGAATATTGTTGGAACTCAAAGTCCTTATCAATGTTCTAAATTACTAATATTTTATATTTTATATTAAATATAAGGAATGAAATATCACTCTATTGGAGTTGCTCTTATGTATTGGTAACTGCGTGCTCGTGGAGTCGTCGTGTTAATTTATACTAATTTAAATTTTATGCGATATTTTAAAAAATTATTAATTTCGTCATATTATAATTTTAATATATTTATATAATTATTTAATAATTATAAAATTTATAACAAAAATATTATGATAAATTATGTTCATCATTTAATATGATAAATAAATTATATATAGTAATTTAATAATTTAATAATTTAACAAATATATATTACTATATTTTTATTTTTTAATAATCAAAATTAGGTGATAAATCATTTACTCAAATTATATTACATTTCCCTTATAATAATTTTGAACAGACATTCGTACATTATGTGACTTCCAAGTTCCAAGTGAAACAAGTCCTGGTCATTTTCCTTGATGTTTCATCATTGATCAACCTTACATCTTCCAACAATTTTTTTAATAATCTTAAAATTTATCCTCAAATTTTCTATCTCATATTAACTTCTAACCATTATCTATTTTATTAATTTAAAATTTTCTTTCTTTCGTTATCCCTGTTTCACTTCTTTTCCTCCTCTTCTCAAATTTATTATGTTACCATCCTAAGAAGGAATGACTATAAATTTACAAGTAACCTCTACCCTCACCTATTTTATTTGTGAATTAAAAATTCATTTCTCTTCTTTCCTTCATTTTTTTCCTTTTATCCCTTTTCTACCTCTTTAAATTCCCCTTCTTTTTATTATAATGATAATTATAATTATTCTTGCTATTATTATTATTATTATTATTATTATTATTATAAAATAATTATAAGCATTATCGCAGTTGATATATATAGATCACTAGAATATATGATAACTTATTATAATTTATAAGTAACACAATGTTATAATTATATGGGCTTCCTCTTCAGCTAAAATCAATATTAATATTACTTGATATTTCATAATTTTTATCTTATTTGATTTTTTGATTAAAACTTAACTATATTAATAATATGGTTTAAAATAATTATTAAAATTATATCATTAAAAAATATATCTAACATATATTTATATTATGAGATTATGCGAGTACTATATTGTTAGATATATTTGATAATGTCATGTGTAATATGATTTGTGTTTAGTTTTTCAGATCTTACTTAACAGGACAAATCAGTACTTAACCGGAAATCAACACTTTAGAACTTAAGTTATCAGAAGATATTTATCAAGAGATAATATCAGGACTTAAGATGACTTTCAGATAAGGCAGGCGGCTGATTGAAAGGAAAAAAGATCGAGACTAAGACAGAAATATGCATGAAGAAAGAATTTTATGAAGAATAGAATACTTGGAAAAAAAGATAACTAATTGATATATTTTAGGAAGCAGAATTATATTCCATACCAATTAGAACATTATCTTGTAACTGTGTAGTATATAAACACAGGCATAGGGTTTACACTATAAATATTATCATTATCGAAGTTATTATTCTTTGTAACCCTAACATCTCTCGTGATAATTTGTTCATCACTGAGAGAGGACAGTTCCATATTGTAACAGAGTTTATTGTGTTGAATAAAATCTGTTTTCTGTTACTTGAGTTCTTATATTCGATTTGATTGTGCTAAACACTGTATTCAACCCTCTTCTACAATGTGTGTGACCTAACAAGTGGTATCAGAACAATCTGTTAACACACAAATAGTTTAAGATCCAAAAACAATCATGTCTGAAGAAGAAACTCCAACTAAGCCCACCAAAACTGAAGAACCTCCAAAAATCATAGCCCATAGTCGATATGAGACTATAAGAGTTCCCATGTTGAAACCTTCTGAGTATTCCATATGGAAAGTGAAGATGGCTATGTTTCTGGAAGCTACAGATCCAGAATACCTCGACAGGATTAATGAAGGACCACATATGCCAACCAAACTCTCTGTGGAAGTTGCAGGTCAACCAACAAAGTCAGTACCAAAGGAGAAAAGTGATTACACTGCTGAAGATATCTCATCGATTGCAAAGGTAAGACACTTGCTGCATAGTGCCATTGATAATGTCATGTCAAACAGGGTAATTCAATGCAAGACTGCAAAAGAGATATGGGATGCTTTGGAAACAAGGTGTCAGGGAACTGATTCAATCAAGAAGAACAGGAAGACTATACTCACTCAAGAATATGAGCACTTTGACTCAAAGCCTGATGAGTCATTAACTGATTTATATGACAGATTTGTCAAACTCTTGAATGATTTGTCACTAGTTGACAAAGAGTATGATATTGAAGATTCAAATCTTAAATTCCTGTTAGCACTTCCTGAAAGATGGGATTTGAAGGCCATAATAATAAGAGACAACTATAATCTTGATGAAACAACTCTTGATGAAATTTATGGGATGTTCAAGACTCATGAACTTGAGATGGAACAAAGAAGCAAGAGGAATGGAAGAAAGTCAAGGACAGTTGCTTTTGTGGATGAGGAGGAAAGTCCCAAAGTTGCTGCCTCAAAGAAAGGCAAAGGAAAAGCTCTCATCACAAAGCCTAATACTGAGTCATCAAGTTCTGATAGTGATGATGACTCAGAAACTGAAAGTATTTCTGAGATAGACCCTGATGAAGAGATGATGAAGTTGTGTGCTCTTATGGTGAAAGGAATCACAAAGATTGCATACAGAAAATTCAGAAGAGGAAATAAGTTTTCCAGGAAAGGTGCAAGTTCTGAAAAGAAAGGTTTCAGAAAATCTGAAGGCAAAAGAGGAAAGTCTGACAGAGGAGATTACTCAAATGTTAAATACTACAAATGTGGTGAGAAAGGCCACATATCTCCTGATTGCAGAAAAGGGAAGAGTGACAAAGGCAAGGCTCTTGTCACAAAGAAGAAAAGCTGGTCAGATGCTTCAGATTCTGAGAATGAGGAAAACTATGCCTTGAAGGCAAATGCTGATAGCAGTTCTGATACTGCTGACTTAAAGGTACCTCAAACTACTTATGCCTTTCATACTGATGATATTACTGAGTTGAGAAGATATCTTAAAACTATGTTCATTAGTTATAAAGATCAAAATTTAACATATGAAAGATTAACTTCTGAAAATCTTGCTTATAAAAAGAGGAATGATTATTTAGAAAAAGAGTTAGTCATGTTCCATCAAACTCAGAAAGATAGAGATGATGCCTTTTATGTTAGGGATGAAGTGTTAAAAATGAATGAATCTCTAAAAACTGAGTTAAAAAAGGAAAGAGAGATTATCAGGACTTGGACTAACTCTGGTAAAACAACTCAGGATTTTCTTAGTAGTGGAAACTGGAAAGAGGGCTTAGATTATGGAGATGATAAGAACAGTAAGAGAACTGTAGAAACTGAGCCTATAGTTGTTAAATAAAAACCAAAGGTAAATCCTGTTAAGTTTGTAACTGTAAAGTATGATATTGAGAAATCAGAAGTTAAGGAGGAAGTAACTTCTGACAAACCTAAACAGGATAAGCCAACTGAAGTTAACATAGGCTTAATGACTAAGAAGTAGCTTAAACATAAGCTGAAAGATGTTAAGAATGTAAACAAGGTAAAACCACCTAGGAAAAATAGGAATAGAAAGGTAGGTGTGAACAAAAGTAACAATTATAAGTCCGTTCCTAATTCTCCTAGAAAAACATGTCATAACAGTGGAAACTCTAACCATCTGGCTTCTTTTTGCCGGAAGAATAAGAACATAAACTCCTTACCTTCAAAGTCAGGAGTTAAGAGTCAGTCAGTTAGATATAAGCCACAAAATCCTTGTTTTCATTGTGGTAGTTTATGGCATTCCATTTATACTTGTAAGGAATATCATAGTTTGTACTATGATTATTATCAAACAAAATCTTCTGTAAAGAAAGTTAGCATTATTCCTTCTAGTATAAGTTCTAATGCAAAGTCTGATATTGTAAATTCTAATAAGAAAACTGTTAACATAAACTCTGATGCTAAATCCACTACAAATATTAACAAACTTAAAAAGGCCAAAGGATCCAAGCAAGTCTGGGTCCTTAAAACTAATCATTAGTGGTCTTTGTGATTGCAGGGCAACAGGAAAAATATCCTAGTTATGGACAGTGGATGTTCAGGACATATGACTGGAAATAAAGCCCTGCTATCAGACTTTGTGGAGAAAGCTGACCCAAGTGTTTCTTATGGAGATGGCAACATTGGGAAGACTCTGAGATATGGCAATATCAATCTTGGGAATGTCATCATTGAAAAAGTAGCTCTGGTCTCAGGACTTAAACACAATCTGCTGAGTGTGAGTCAAATCTGTGATAGAGGTTATCATGTGGATTTCTTTGAAGAACACTGTGAAGTTGTAAGCAAATCTACAGGCAAAGTTGTTCTAAAAGGATACAGGCATGGCAACATTTATGAAGCCAAGCTTTCAACAAGTACTGATGGTTCTGCAATCTGTCTGTTGAGTAGAGCATCAATTGAAGAAAGCTGAGATTGTCACAAGAAACTCTCTCATTTAAATTTTAACAATAAATATGAACTAGTCAAGAAAGATCTTGTGAGAGGACTGCCAAAATCAGTATTTGCTCCTGATGGCCTTTGTGATTCATGTTAGAAGGCAAAACAAAAAAAATCTTCATTCAAGAGCAAGACTGAATCATCAATTCTTGAGCCTTATCACCTACTACATGTTGATCTATTTGGTCCAGTGAATGTCATGTCTATTGCAAAGAAGAAATATGCTATGGTCATAGTGGATGAGTTCACCAGATACACATGGGTGTATTTCTTGCACACAAAAAGTAAAACTGCATCTATCTTGATTGATCATGTCAAACAACTGGATAAATTGGTCAAAGATTCTGTGAAGATGATAAGAAGTGATAATGGCACTGAGTTCAAGAACTTGATCATGGAAGAGTTCTGCAAAAACCATGGAATAAAGCAGGAATTTTCTGCTCCTGGAACTCCACAGCAAAATGGAGTTGTTAAAAGAAAGAATAGAACTCTTATTGAAGCTGCACGAACTATGCTTGATGAAACAAAGTTGCCAACCTACTTTTGGGATGAAGCTGTGCAGACTGCTTTACTCAGAATTCAACACTTATCAACAAGCATGGAAAAACACCATATGAGATGGTGAAGAAAAAGAAGCCAAATCTGAAGTATTTTCATGTATTTGGATGCAAGTGTTTTATTCTTAAGACTTATCCCGAACAGCTATCTAAATTTGATCTAAAAGCTGATGAAGATTTTTTTGTTGGACATCCACTTTCTACAAAAGCCTTCAGAGTCTACAATTTAAGAACAAGGGTTGTCATGGAATCTATCAATGTCTCTTTTGATGATAAAAAGATTACTGGACTTGAAGATTTCAATGATCATGATCAGCTGAGATTTAAAAATGAAGCTTTAAATTCTGATTCTATAACTCCTGACAGTCTAAAACCTGATACTGCAAACTCTAATGGATTAAACTCTGATGTCATTGAAACTGTGGTGACTACGCCAAAAGAAGATGCACCTGTGCAGGGGGAGCATACTAAAGATACAACCACATCTCAAGAAGCATCAGAATCTACAACAGGCTCTTCAAGTTCTGATTCGTCAAGTTCTGGTGGGCTAAGTTCTGATAATTCTGGAAACTTATGTTCTGATATTTCTGGAAACTCAAATTCTGAAGGATCTAACTCAGAGAGCATAATTTCAGGGGGAGCATCAGAAAATGTTGATGGAGACAGCATGGATCATGGGGGAGCATCCAGTTCTAGAGAAAACCTTCCATCTGCAAGGAAGTGGACTAAAGCACATACACCTAACTTAATTATTGGAAATCCTGATGCAGGTGTCAGAACTAGAACAGCTACATCAAATGAATGCCTCTATCATTCTTTTCTTTCTCAGACTGAACCAAAGAAAGTGGAAGAAGCTCTTTAAGATGCTGATTGGGTGCAGGCAATGCAAGAAGAGTTAAATGAATTTGAAAGAGATAAAGTCTGGACCCTAGTGCCAAGACCAAATAACAGGTCTGTTGTTGGTACAAAGTGGGTGTTCAGAAATAAAACTGATAGTGATGGCATAATTAAAAGGAACAAAGCAAGGCTGATTGCAAAAGGATACTCTCAACATGAGGGAATTGATTATGATGAAACATTTGCATCAGTTGCTAAATTGGAAGCCATAAGGATATTTTTGGCTTATGCTGCTCACAAGAAGTTTAAAGTCTTTCAAATGGATATGAAAAGTGCTTTTCTCAATGGAGAATTGGAAGAAGAGGTATATGTTGAACAACCTCCAGGCTTTGTAGATCCCAAATTTCCTAATCATGTCTACAGGCTTGATAAAGCACTTTATGGCCTTAAGCAAGCTCCAAGAGCATGGTATGAAACATTAGCTCAGTTTCTTCTGGAAAGTGGATATAACAGAGGGACTATTGACAAAACATTGTTCTACCTCAACCATGGAAAGGACTTACTTTTGGTGCAAATATATGTTGATGATATCATTTTTGGTTCTACAAATGACAGACTTTGTATAAAGTTTGCCAAGCTGATGCAGTCAAGATATCAAATGAGTATGATGGGAGAACTTAACTATTTTCTGGGCCTTCAAGTCAAGCAGAATGAAGAAGGAACTTTTATTTGTCAATCTAATTACACCAGAAATTTGTTGAAGAAATTTGGAATGCAGGATTGTTCAAGTGCATCCACTCCTATGGCCACTGCAACTAAGTTGGATAAGGATACTGGTAAATGAGTAGATATTACTGATTACAGAGGTATGATTGACTCTCTACTCTATCTAACTGCAAGTAGACCTGATATCATGTATGCTACCTGTCTTTGTGCAAGATTTCAAGCAGATCCAAGAGAACCTCACTTAACAGTTATGAAAAGAATTTTCAAGTACCTTAAGGGTACAGCTGATCTGGGATTGTGGTATTCTAGAGAATCAGACTTTAAGCTAATAGGTTACTCAGATGCAGATTTTGCAGGATGCAAAATTGACAGGAAAAACACAAGTGGAAGCTGCCAATTTTTTGGAGGCAGATTGGTTTCTTGGTTTAGCAAGAAACATAAGTCAATTTCCACATCAACTGCAGAAGCAGAATACATTGCTGCAGGAAGCTGTTGTGCACATATTCTTTGGATGAAGAATCAGTTACTGGATTATGGGTTAGAATTTTCTAAAATTCCCATTTACTGTGATAATCAAAGTGCTATTGCTATGACATGTAATCCATTTCAACACTCAATGACAAAGCACATCAGCATTAGGTACCACTTCATAAGGGAACATGTGGATGAAGGTACAGTGGAATTGCATTTTGTTCCCACAGATCAACAACTAGCAGATATCTTCACAAAACCACTGTGTGGAGCTACTTTTACAAGATTGGTAAATGAACTTGGAATGGTTTTAGGTTCTTTCTCTAAATCTGCTTAGTTAATATTCTGATACATCAGACTTTATGATCAGTGTTTACAGATATTACTGTCTTTGTATATTCTGTGCTTAAATTGAAAATTACTTAAGTATTGATTGTTCTCTGATGTGAATTTCTAAACTCTGATAGTGATATGAATGTTTATGTGACTATTCAATCCAATGAGGATAACTGTGCTAGATGCTGAACTAGTAGTCTTTAATATACTAAAGATCCCATGTTTGAAGTAATTGTTTATATGGAAATCTTTTAACACAAGCAAATTCTGATATTGAGCTTAGTTAAGTTTACTTTGTGTATCTTATTACTAAGTAAAAAACAAGAATAATGCTTCTTATCTGTTAAGTTCTGATGTTAGTAAATCTGATGGATGTACTAAGTGCTGATAAGCCTCAATTATCAAAAGAAAAAAAAGAAAAAAAATAAAAATCAGGTACTCCTTTGAGATGTAGAGTAAAAATGTGGAAGGGAAGACCCAAGTGCATTGCTGGTATTAAGTAATATGCATTAGAAAAGCAAAATAAAAATTTTTTTGGTGACTTTTCATACTCTATGATTACTGGAGAAATACTCTGATAGCAGCATAAATTCTGATTAGCAGTCGTGACTCACTTACACTGAGAAGCCACTGTAAAATAGAATTTCAAAAGATGCATAAAATGAGCAAAAAACAGTTGAGGTGGACTCATGCATGAACTCATTCTAAAGTATACTTCAGAATAATGACAAATTTTGAGTAAAGTTCTTTGTTATGCCTTATTTCTAAGATGTACTGAAGTGAATCAGACTTTACTCTTTGTCTGATATTTAGCTTAATGCACACACATACACTCTATATGAATGATGAAAATTACTGTGGTGATAAATGTTGTTTTAGATGAACAGTTTATGTGTCAGATTGCATAAATTCTGAGGACAAGTTCTGATAGAAGTTCTGATGATTAAGTTCTGATGAAACCATATCAGTATTTATGTGAAGAATTACAGGAATACACATTCACTTTTCGAGTTAAGGAGCCATATTCTGATGACTTTTAAATCATGTTAATAATCAAGTTCTGATGCTGACGTGACAATATTTATTTACTTGGTTTATTTTTTGTCATTACTTGAACGATAATATTTTTACAGAACATTGGTTAATGTGAGATAAAACAGTCATAATCATTATGGGTTAGTGGTTAGCATGTATGTCTTGGAAACCTGAATGCGCATAGTAATTATTATCATATCACGTGCCCATTAACTCTGGCTTTAGATCTTTTACTGACTGTTATTATTACACTTCAGTCTAGGGAGTCGAGGGGTCATTATTTTTACTTGTAATGTTTAACCAGTCCTCGCGTCCCTTGGTATTCTATTGGCTATTTAAACCAACCATTCATTCCAGCCAAAATATCTTTCATTTTCTCACAAACTCACTCTCTTTTCATTCATACCAACAAAAATGGTCCGTTTCAACATGTTCCTGAACTATGAAACCTTTAACATCGAGTTGAGTTGTGATGAATGGCAACATGAGTGGCATGTTACCGCCATTCCTGACGAGCTTTGGAACTCAGTTCCACAAGAGGTTCACACAGAACTCTTGTTCTTATCAATGGAGTATCATCTCCATCTTGATAGGTTGGTAGAGGAAAGGAGAGAAGCTCTCCGTCAGCAAGAACGGATCATCCGTCTTGCAGTGCTCTTCGTCAGCAGCAGAAGGAGTTAGTCGTTATGTCTTCTTAGACTAGGACTAAGGGTGTTGATGTTAAGAATCATAGAATAGGTCTATCTTGTAATTTTTGCATGTAATTGCTAAATTTCATCAAATGTAATTATCTGATATATCAATGAAATTTTCGTTAATTGCAAGATTTGTTCTTTGTTTCTCAAATTATGTGACTGTGCATGTTTGATTGTAATCTATTAATCTTTACTTCATCGAATTTTAATCTTATTTTGTGATGAATGTTTTGATTAAATTCTGTTGATTTGAGGAAACAACTGAGGAACAAGTTTCCATATCAGAACCTGTTGTTGTAGGCCCCTCAAAAGGTTTCTTCTCAGAAAGATACTGTAACTGGGAGTTCTAGGCCCCTCAAAAGGCTTAGAAAGTTAAATTCTGATGATAAAGCTCCTACAGTCTCTCCACCTTTGAAAAAATTAAAGAAACAGAGAGCTCATAGGGACATAGTTGAGTCAGATTCAGATGTAGTGGAAGCAGCTAAGGAAGGGGATCAGGAATCCCTGATCTCAACAGAACCAATTGTTATTGAATCACTTTCTTCTGCACAACATGAAACTGCTCAAGACAAAATTCCTACACCTCATATGTCACCTATAGTTGATCCAGTACATATTGAAGAACCAGGTACAAGTGCTAAAATTGATATTCACAACTTGATTGTGCCTGAAGTTTTGTACTTGGAAGCTCCACCAATTCAACTTACTCCACCAACAACATCAATTTTGGATGTTGATTAGAAGCTGGATGCAGATCAGAATTTAGAGGATGATGTTGAAGCCTCTATAGCCTCTCATACTGCTGTTTTATCCGAGGATGCTGATACTGCATGCTCTACAAGTTCTGATGCTGCTAATAAAGAAATTACTGGTGAAGCTGCTGCTAATTTGGATGCTGATGCAGCTGGTCCATCAGGACATGCACCTCAATAAACAATTACTAAAGCTGATTTAGTTAAGAAGTTTGTTATAGGGGAAGCACCAGTACCTTGGAGTGAAACTCCTAGAGGAAAGGAGTGGACTAAGGAATGGAACACAGTTAGTTTTGTTCCTTCTGAAAAGATTCTTGCTGAGCATCTGGAAAAAGCTGATGAAATGCTGATAAATGATGATTTCAAGGCACAGCTGAGAGTTACTGTATTGAGTACTAGGCACCTTCAGGGTCAACACTCAACAACTCATGCTAAGGTGAATAAAATTCAAGAAACTTTGATCCAGCAAGATATGAATGTGAAACTTGAAAAGAACAGATTTTTCAAGCCAGCCTTTGACAGAATTGCCTACACTGAGAAAACTCAGGAGAAGCAACAAACTCAAATTGAAGAAATTATGAAGAATCAAGCTTCTCACCAAAATCAACTCAATGAGATCCAATCCTCAGTGGAATTGCTTGTCTCTCTTCTTTTACCTACTGATGCCAAAAAGGGGGAGAAAGTGATAAAGTCCAAATGCAAATCTATTCAGACACTGAAAGGAAAGGATGATGGAAATGATGACCAGGGAAACTCTAACAAGGGTAAAGGTCAAGGTCAAGGCAAAGGATTTTCATCAAGTAAAGCTAGAATTACAAGTCAATGAACAAGTTCTGATACTGGGAGAAGAACAAGTTCTGATACTGGTAAAAGGATAAGTTCTGGTGAACATCTGGAACTTGATGAAGAAATTTCAAAACAGTTATTTCTTAAAGAAAATCCAGGAATGGACTTTGAGAGTCTAAAGGAAGAAGAAGCTAGACTCAAAGCAAAAGGTGTCAAGACAAAATCTAAAGCTTTTGTTGTTGAAAAGAATTTTCCAAAGCCTAAGGGTATTGTGATAAAGGAAAGAACAAGTTCTAAGGCAACCAAAGCCAAATCACAAGTGGAAATTGATCCAAGGTCCAAGGGCAAAGAAAAAGTTAATGAACCTGTAAAGGTTTATATGCCAGTCATGGATGAAGAAATAATTGATGATGAAGAAGATGCTAATCTTACTATGATGCAAAAGAAGATTTTTCAAACAACCTCTGACATGGCTCATGTTGTTCAGAGTCAAGATATAGTAAGTTCTGATATGACAGTGAAGCAAGCAACCTCTGACATAGCTCAAGTTGGCTTGATATCAGAAGATAAGGAAAAGGAAACCTCTGACATTGTTCATGTTAAACCTTCAAAGATAATCTTACCAGGATTCACCAAAGCTAAACAGACTCAACCTTTGAAGACTGCAACAAGTGGTTTTGAAGCAAGAGTTGTTACAAGAATAAAAGCAAGAGATAAATCTGGGTTGGGTAGTTCTGATGAAAGAAGAGTACATAACACTACCAATGATTCGACTTCCTTAAGTGAACCAGGTGTTGGAGCAACTCCTGAAAGATTGAATCGACTTGAATCTGTACAAATGGTTTACCATACCTTTTTGAAAGAACATATCTTGTTATATTTTATGACAGATGGAAGGGTATACCAGATTAAGCAGAATGCTATACCACTGAAGTATTTTGAGGAACTGGAACATGTTGTATTCCTACTTCAAGTGAAAGACAGATTAACAGATAGTGCTGTCGGGTATTTAAATTCTCAAATTCAAAGACAGAAGAAGCTTTATTCTGTAAAGTCTGACAGCACATACTGTCCCAAGTACAGAGATCATAAAGGTGATATTGTCGAAATGAAGCCTAACTCTGCTAAGATTATAACTACTTTTCTGGGTTATAAAGTTGTGGAATTCAATCTAGAGTCTGACAAGGCATATCTGATCAGACTAGATCAGGAGATAAGAAAAGCTAAGATAAATGATCTCAGACCAGCTATTTTTCAAACTGGAGAAGATACAGCTGAATTATTAAATTCTAAACAGAGGATGGTTAATGAACTTGAATATGCTGAGAGATATTTGTTAAGAACTATCTCAGAACAACTCCTGATATCAAAGAGATCAGAAATTGAAGCCAAGTCAAAGATCTACAACTGCTTAAATTCTGAAGTGTATACCGACTGAAGCTGTTATCAGAAGTTTAAGATAATAAAGCTGAAAGGACTGTAAGTTGTAGTTATCTAGTTAAATTCTCATGCATTTGTACTTAATATTTTTGACATCATCGTATATCTGTTGAACTTGTATATTATGCTAATTTACAAGTTGGGGGAGATTGTTAGATATATTTGATAATGTCATGTGTAATATGATTTGTGTTTAGTTTTCAGATCTTACTTAATAGGATAAATCAGTTCTTAACTGGAAATCAGCACTTATACTGAAGACAAAACTTAAGATATCAGAACTTAAGTTATCAGAACTTAAGTGATCAGAAGATATTTATCATGAGATAATATCAGGACTTAAAATAACTTTCAGATAAGACAGGCGGCTGATTGAAAGGAAAGAAGATCGAGACTAAGATAGAAAGAATTATGCATAAAGAAAGAATTCTATGAAGAATAGAATACTTGGAAGAAAAGATAAATAGTTGATATATTTTAGGAAGCAGAATTATATTCCATATCAATTAGAATATTATTTTGTAACTGTGTAGTATATAAACACAGACATAGGGTTTACACTATAAGTGTTATCATTATCGAAGTTATTATTCTTTGTAACCCTAGCAGCTCTCGTGATAATTTGTTCATCACTGGGAGAGGACAATTCCATATCGTAACAGAGTTTATTGTGTTGAATAAAATCCGTTTTCTGTTACTTGAGTTCTTATATTCGATTTGATTGTGCTAAACACTATATTCAAACCCCTTCTACAGTGTGTGTGACCTAACATATATTAAAATAGTAAGCAAGATAAATTGGTGGTCAGTATAATGAGCTACACGAACTTAGTAAAGTAAATAAGATTATTATGAATAATAAAATAATATTAGAATCATGCAACATTAGCAATATCATATTTCAAATAGTACAAGTATATTTAAAATATAAATTACAAACATATAAATAATATTATAATTATTAAAATAGAGCAAGTATTATGGTCTTAGGGGACTTTTGGTATCAATGTACTTATTAAAATCTAATGCAAACATGATTTTAAAAATCAAATACAAAGTGATACCACGAATTTATAACCTCAAATCATTAAAATTTGTTATTTTTTTAAATAGTATTGATAGAAGATAAAAATAGTACTAATTATATAATTAATGTTATATTAATTAGATTTAATATGATCTAATAATTAAGCCCAGTTAGTGTGATCCGAAATTCTAATTATTTATTAATTTCGTAATTAATAAATAGGGTAAATTACAACTCATTGAATTTGTCTAATTAAGAACATACCTATCTGGAATGTAGCTTCAAAGTCACCTAAACCAACAAGTAATCTGCTTCCTACGTTTTAGGACTTCAACGCCCATTTAAAGATGGAGACTTATTCGTCAAGTCTCCAAACCCTAGTGCAATTCATGTATATCCAACATTTATATAAACGGTCTCATCCCTCCCAGAACTACGTTTTTTGACTTGATACTTGACATAAAATAAGGTACGTGGAGATCATAATGACCCAAGACCGTCATTTAATGTGGAGATCATGAATGCTCGCATCACTAGTAAGTTCAAGATGCCCATTATATAATTATATGATGGGATGGGGGACCCAACAAATCACGTGAGAACCATTTTCAATGCCATGTTGCTGCAACTCATCAACGACGCTATTAAGTTTCGAGCATTCCCTCAAACTCTGAGCGGCATGGCCCAATGATGGTACATTCTCCAACCTTCTAATTCGATAGGATCCTTCACAGATCTAAGTCAATATTTTATTAAGAAATTTATCGGTGGAAGGGTGAATTAAGAATGTTTAGCTTCTCTCACGAGCCTTGAGCAAGGAGCAAATGAATCATTGAAAGAATATTTGAATCGATTCACTAAGGAGACCTTGAAGGTTCCAGATCTTGATAATAAGATAACCATGATAGCCCTGCAACAAGGAATTAGAAATGAGATTTTTAAGATGTTGTTGGCCAAGCGGGCTCCTGATAGCATGTTGCAGCTCCAAGATAGAGCCAGAAAGTATATCAAAGCAAAATAAGCTATGAAGAAGGTGGTAACAAATAATGAGAAATCTGGTAATAAGAAGCGCAAGACAGAACATGAATATGATATCAAGGACACGTATCTACGAACTAACACAAATTCTGATTCAACCCCGAAGAAAGGTGGTCCTGGATAACAATTCAATATATATGTGAGGTTGAATGCTCGAAGGATCCAAATTTAAATGGATATTTTAAAGGACTGGCATGTTCGTTGGCCAAAGCCCTTGAAGGCTGATCCCACCAAGTTGGACAGAAGCAATTATTATCATTTTCACAAGGACACTGGTCATGATACCGATGATTGTCGTCAACTCAAGGACGAAATTCAATTCTCAATTCGAAGTGAAAGGTTGAAAAAATACACATGAGACGATGAAAGAAATAATGGTGAAACAAGGGATTATGATGATTGAAGAAGGAACCAAGATGATCAATGACGAAACCCCAACCACAAAGCATAGTGATCAATATGATCTTTGGGGGACCAGCTTCTGCTGTCCCCTCTAGAAATTCTAGGAAGGCATATGCTTGAGAAGTCTTGCACATCGAAGGAGAAGCCCCAAAGCGGGCAAAAACTGGAGTAACATTGGCATTCAAAGAGTTTAATCTAAAAGGGTGAAGTTTCTCCATGACGATCCCTTAGTTATAACACCTATCACAGGGTATAGTCGGGTGCAAATAGTTCTAGTAGACAATGGAGTGTCTGTGAACGTTATGCTTCATGAAACCTTCATCAGAATGGGGTACACCAATCCTCAACTGACTCTTAATGACATGCCAATTTATGGATTTTTGGGGGTTGAATGTCTGGTCAAAGGAATCATGATACTTCTAGTGACAATGGGTGAAGAGTCAAGGCAACCCGCATGAATGTTGAACTTTTTGGTGGTTGAATTCGGGTCGACTTATAATGCGATCCTTGGATGGACAGACATACATGCCTTTAAGGTCATCCTTTTCTCCTGCCATGTAAGAATCAAGTTTCCCATAAAGAACGAGGTATGAGAGGGTAGAGAATATCAGAAGATGGGAAGAAAATATTATGTAGCCTCTTTGAGGGCATCTGAAAGAGGCTTTTGAGGTTCTGAGAAATCACAAGATGATGTTGAATCCCGCTAAGTGTGCTTTATGTGTAAGATCTAGGAAGTTTTAAGGATTGCTGGTCTCCAAGAGAGAAATCGAGATCAATCCCTAGAAGAATAAGGCCATCCCAGATATGGAACCCCCTAATTTCATAATGGATGTTCAGAAACTTACTAGAAGGATCTTTGCTTTGGGAAGATTCATTTCCAATTTTGGAGATAAGTGTCTTCCATTCTTCAAGGCTTTGAAGTAAGCAAAAGATTTTTTTTGGACCGATGAAAGCCAAATAGCAGACGGAGCTGTGGGCAAGTTTTGCCCATTGAGGACATGAATGTCCGTAAAAATGATGAGAAATGTGGGAAGCCAACATATGATTTGATCACAATCCATTTGGCTCTAGAGGATCCTGAAAAGATAACTTTTGTTGGAGCATCTTTGGAGGAACCGCTTGAAGGGAATTTAGTAAAATATTTGTAAGGAAATAGTGACGTCTTTTCATGGTCAACTGCTATTATGCCGGGCATCGATTCTAAATTGATAACTCAAAAGTTATATATTGATCCTAATGGCAAGAAAGTGAAACAAAAGAATAGAAGTTTTGCTCCGGAAAGGCAAGAGGCCATAAAGAAAGAAGTAGAGAAGCTTTTGTAGGATGGTTTCATTGAGGAGTTACGAACCCCTGAATGGTTGGAAAATCCTGTAATGGTGAAGAAGGCCAATAAAAAATGGAGAAAGTGTATTGCGTGACTTCACTGATCTAAATGATGCATGTCCAAAGGTTTTTTTTCTTCAGCCAAGGATATATAATTTGAGAGACGTCACTGCTGGGAACGAGATGTTAAGTTTGATATATAGGTTCACTAGCTCCCATCGGATCAAGATGCATAAGGATGACATTCCAAAGGTATCATTCATCATTAACTTTGAATTTTTTTTACCTTATTATGGCTTTCGGTCTAAACAATGCAGGATTCACATACCAAATGTTGGTAAATAAATTTTTTTAAAGATCTCATAGGAAATAAAATGAAAGTCTATGTTGATGACATGTTAGTCAACAACCTTGCAAAGGCAGATTCCTATTGCTCATCCAAATGAGGCTTTTGAGGTTCTGAGGTATCACAAGATGTTGTTGAATCTCGCCAAGTGTATTTTCGGTGTATGATCTGAGAAATTTTTAGGATTGTTGATCTCCAAGAGAGGAATCGAGGCCAATCATGATAAGATTAAGGTCGTCATAGATATAGAACCCCCTAATTCGATAAAGGATATTCAGAAACCTATTAGAAGGATCGCTGCTTCGGAAAAATTCATTTCCAATTCCGGAGACAAGTGTCTGTTATTCTTCAAGGCTTTAAAGAAAGTCAAAATTTTGTTTGTACTGATGAAATCCAAACAACATTTGAGGAACTGAAAAAAATACATGGTTCAAGCCCCATTTTTGGACAAATCGATTTTAAATGAAACTTTGTATTTGGACTTGGCTGTTTCCATAAAATCCTTAAATGATGTATTGGTGAAGGAGGTAACCAAAATCTAGAAACATATCTACTATTTCAGCAAGATTTTACATATAGTTGAGTTGAACTATTCCATTATATAAAATGTTTGCTCTAGCCTTAGTTATGGCATCGAGTAAATTGTGTCCTTACTTTCAAGCACATAAAAATGAAGTGTTGAAAAATCAGCCCCTAAGAAGCATCATTCACTGTCTTAAAGCCAATTGAAGGCTGATCAAATGGGCCATAAAGATTGGAGAATTTAATATCAAGTATAAACCTAGGACGACCATAAAAGCTCAAGCATTGGTTGATTTTGTGGTTGAATGAACCATTGACAACCAAGAAGTAGGGGGCATGAAGTTATGCCTCAAGAAGGCATGAATAGCAAGGAAAAGAAAGTTGAGAACAAGGAATTTTAGGTGCTCCATTTTGACGGGGCATAAAAAACAAAGTCAAGTGGAGTTGGGTTGGTCTTATAGAGCCTTGATGGTTTCTTAATTGAGTATGCCATGAAGTTGGATTTTTCTACTCCAAACAATGAGGCATAATATGAAGCCCTCATAGCCGAACTTGGTCTAGGGGGAACCTTGAAGATTAAAAACTTAAAGGTCTATGGAGACTCAAAGCTTGTGGTATCCCAAGTCAATGGAAAATTTGAAGTAAGGGATAAAACCATGGCCATATATGTGCGACTTGTGAGTGATTTGATGACTCAATTCGATGAATTCCATATTGAGTATGTCCCAAGATAGGAAACTCTAAGGCTAATGCGTTATCTAAATTTGACTCCTCAGAAGTAAAAAATAGTTTTGGAAGCATGTACTTCCGTGTTTTGAAAACACGGAGCATCGATGTAAAGCTAGTTTCCCCCATTGTACTAGAAGGGTCATGGATAGATCCTATTAAAGCCTACCTTTAAATAGTGTGGCTCCCGAATGATGTGAAAGAATCATGAAAGCTGACTGTACAAGCCTTGATGTAATCCCTAATTGATGAAATCATATATAAGAGATCTTTATGGTTTCTTATATTATATGTCTCATGTATGATGATACATGATTAACCGTTAAAGTGGTACATGAAGGAATTTATTGCCAACATTTGGGGGGCAGGGCCCTTGCTCATAAGATTACTCGCTTAGGCTTCCATTGGACAGAGATTATGGTTGACGCCAAAAACTTTGTGAAGAAGTGTGATAGTTGTTAAGCATGCACCAGTTGTTAGGAAACCACCCGATATGATAACTTCTATAAACTCTCCAATCCCCTGTGTAATATGGGGAATGGATATTCTTGGACCCTTTTCTATGGCCACTACACAAATGAAGTTTCTGATTGTGGTGATTGATTACTTTACCAAGTGGATTGAAGCTACGCATCTGGCTAAAATTACCACCAAGCAAGTTGCACAACTTTTATGAGAAAATATAACGTGTAGGTATAGAATTCCCCGTATCTTAGTAACTGATAATGGAACATAGTTCAACAATGAAGATTTTAGAAAGACTATGAGGAAAACGAGGTCGAGTTGTGTTAGGATGAAAACACGCGCTAATTTTACATGCAAGTATATGTGTTCGCAAGTAATATAGAATTCTTTCTAGTTCGTTCCCACAGAGATTGGTTTAGGTTAAGTTCAATTTATGCACTTAGGCAACAATCGTATGGTTATTATTCAATGCTAAGATTATAACAAGTTGTGATTGTTTATAACTACGATTAACTAAGAGATTATACTAAATAATATTAACTAAGAGAATTGAGGTTGAATTACTTATACGAGACAAATATGGGATTCTAACTTCATTACTACTTTATTCAAAGTTGTTGTTCTTAACCTTAGCATGCAATGGTGATGACAACTAATCAGATGACACGAAACTAGTAAACGCCAATTTTCGTTGTACGAATACCCTACTACCAGACATCCACAAAAGAGATAGAAGCTGAATAGATACCAATTATGTTGAGACCTTATATGTCTATAGTTTTTGATAACATAACGGTTTAATGCACAAGTTATCTATCATGATTAAATAGGGCAAGTAAGATGGTTAAAATTACCTACAAATTATGCATAACAATTACATGAACCTATGCTAGCATGGCAAGTTCTAAACCCCTATATTCACTTTCGCTTCAATAGATATTAACACGCTATATTATGAGTTCGCAACGCTCATAAGATGAATAAGCACAACCAATACTAGGATATCATACAATCACCACACACTAAAATATCGAAATAAATTAACTATTGAAATCCATAAGTAAATCCGCTAGAACCCCACGATAACGATTAATTCATAACCGAACTCATCATCACCGTGAAAGCATGGTATAATAAACTAAGTCTTTATAAACTTAATAAATAATCAAAGTATGTAATCAAGAGTAATAGGTTCAACAAACAAGAAAACAAGCATCCAAGATTATAACTTAAGCAAAGAATTACAAGTAAAAATAAGTTCTTCTTCTCCTTCGTTATATTTGTGCTATTAGGTCTTCTCGCCGTCTTCTTCTTAGTATTCGTTATGAAAAATGTCTTTAAAGAGTCATTATATAGCAGCCCAATCAGAATAGAAGTCCAGGAAATCAATCTTCTACTTGAATCAGGATTCTCAGAATTTGACCTGGCGCACCCGCGCAACCTTTTGCTAAACTGGCGCAGCCGCCCTGAAGCTGGGCACGACCGCGCTGACCTTTTGGAAAAAAATATTATTTTTTTATTTCTTATCTTCTCTTGCTGGTTTCTTCGCGCACTTGACTAAGGCTTCATCCCAACACTCTTCTAAGCATATATCATGCAAAATCCAACCTTTCTTCCTGTCTATGCCCTGAAATGTAAAATACTACAAAAATACATCAAATACACAAATAACTTGATTACAAAACACCAATTCGAGCCTTTACAAAGCGTTATAAGTGGATATAAATGCCACTTATCAAGTTACAATTCACCTCTGTTGCACATCCTCAGGCCAATGGACAAGCTGAAGTGGCCAATAAAGCTATCATTGATGGATTGAAGGAGAGGATCTGAAAGTCCAGAAATAGTTGGGTAGATAAAATACTACCATTATTATGGGCATACATGACCACTTCAGCGGTTAGTACTGGGGCCCCGCCCTTCATGCTGGTCTATGGAGCTGAGGTAGTTGTCCTAGTAGAAATATCTCGTATTCTTATCCAAGGATTCAGGAATACAATGTTGAAGAAAATGAGGAAGGCATGGATTAACTTTGGATTTGATAGATAGAGTTCATGATGCAGCACATGCAAAGGTAGTTGAATACTATAAGCGCTTTCTTTTTACTATAACTTAAGGGTAAAAGAAAGATTCTTCAAGCAGGGTGATCAAGTCTTAAGGAAGATTGAAGCCATTGAAGTTGGACAGAAAGGAAAGTTAGCACCTAATTCGAAAGGACCGTATAGAATTAAGAAAGTTCAAGGACATGGATCCTACAAGTTAGAGACAATGGATGGTGAAGAAGTGCCAAGAGCTTGGAATGCTCAGAACTGGAAAGTTTAACACATTTGATCTCCCTGAGAAGGATTACTATTATTAAGATTGTTAGATATAAATAAGGTTCGATGAAATCACGAGCTTTGACTACTCCTTTGGATATTATCTTATTATGTAAGGGCTGAGCCCATTTCACTTTCGAATAAGTTCTTTTATTATTGTCAATTCTAGGCAGAATTTCTTATGATCTTGTTTTTGTTTTAAGATTGGTAATGCAAATATACGATATGTGTGGAAAACACAAAGTTTGTAAAAGACATGAAACCAAATAATGCTCATCCATACATTAAGAGGAAGTTGGCATGCACTGTTAGAATTCTGTCAATAGACATCGGTTCTTAGACATCGGTTGCTTAGAAGACCGATGTTAAAGGTATTTTAGACATCGGTTATTTTAAAGCGATGTTATTGCATTTATTAGTCATCGGTCAATAAAATAACCGATGTTGATTGTTATTCTTAAAAAATAAGTAACATGAATTATACATTAGTTTTTAACATAACTGATGTCGAGTTTTCTTAGACGTTGGTTTAAAATACAACTGTTGTTGATGATTAATTTCAAAAAAATTAAAAAACACGCGTATAAGGTCCCCCTCTAATTTTCCAAATGTTTCCCCCAACAATAACAAAAATCCCCCTATTTTATTTCCCCCTTAAGGACTAAATTTTATTCCCCTTTCACACTCCTCTCTCTCTCTCATACTCATCTCACTCCCGTCTCTCTCTCGCCCTCTCTCTCTCTCAATCATTCTCTTCTTTCTCTTCCGTCTCTCCCCCATCTCTCTATCCATATCCCTAGACCCTAATTAAACCATAATTATCTCACATTGTAACTAAATTAGGGTTCCAATTAAACCCCAAATTAAACAACACCTTTAATTAATCAAATGCCAGTTACGGGGAACCCTAATTTCTCGGCCGACTTGGTTTAGTTTATTGTTGATCTAGTTTCTGTTATATATTATTTTATGAGTTTCATGTTGCAGGCTCGTATATTCTCGAGTCATATTTTGGTTCCGCTATTAATAAGAATCAACACTAACCATTGGGTTTTGTTCATTTGATTCGCAATTTCATCCACCTCCTGTGCCCGTAGTTCTCCCAATGGATGGGTTCTACCTTTATCGTTATCAACTCGATGCCATGGAGGTAATATTTCTCTACTTGGGTTATATTAAATTGGAGATCATCTGTTCATTTTATTTCTTTGAAAGGAGTTGTGGTTGATTGTGTCTGCTTGGGTTTGGCGGTGTTTTGGTTTATTTCGTTTGTGTTGTAGTTTGTGTTTTCAAGGGATGGGGGATTTGTCAGGGGTTGTACCCCTCTGTGATGCTTTAGTTAATCAGGTCTGTAGGTATGTGGGGGTGATTTCCTGCTAGCTCTTATTTTTAAAGGTTAGTTTGGTGTGTGAGCTGGAGTTGTGCTGTTAATCAGTGCATTTTGATGCAGAATATCTAGTCATATCTTGTTAGAGGGCATCCGAGGGGTGGTTTTTCTTTGGGTGTGAAGGAGGTGGGGATAGAAGTGGGTTTGATGTTGGGGTATGTTGGGGTGTTACATGGTTAATCAGGGGAGGGTGACTTTGGTGTTGATGTATATGTACTGGTCGAGTGCTTGTATCACCGCTCTGTATTATCTTTGTCCTGGTGTTAAGGTGAGGTATGGTTTTAGTAGAATTTTGAAGGGGTTGAGGGGAGGTTTTGGCTGGTGCTTTGGTGGAGGTGTATAATATAATCAAGTCAGACATGTTTCCATGATTTTGTATGTATAAATGGACACTTTCAAATTCGTCTATGTTCTCATGCATTAGACTTTGGAAGCATTCGCGCTATGTCCTTCTTGATTATCATATTGTTTGGAGTTAAATAATTTAGTGAACTGCATGAATTATCATATTGAATGCAGGCTTGGGATGCAACAAATCCTTGAGGTGCTGAAAGGCTACCTACTGGTATCGTTAGATATGAGTCTGGCCTTTACATCTACAACTCTTCTGCTCTTTCCAGCGAGGTGTTTCTTCTACCCGCATAATATTTAGGAAAGAAAATTCATTTGTGAATTTCTATTTCTAGTATTAATGAACTTTGGGATAGGCTGCATCTGATATAATTACAGTCTAAATTACATTATGAAGAATCTAACTTACATTTCTGAAGAGTGCATGGATTTTACATGTTTACACTTTGTTTAACATTGAAATTCACTAATGAGAGGGATTTTGTAGGACTCAGTTGTTAACCAAAGCCCCGTATCTGTTTTAACCTTAATTATGTTATGTGTATATTCATATGTCACCTCAAAGAATTTTAGTCTTGTCAGAATTAGTTTTGATATTTTAAAGAGTTGTGAATTCTTGATTATAAATTAAATGAAATTTTTTTTAGTAAATTTGAGATTTTTTTTGGTAAATATGAGGGATTTGGTTGACAGAATATAGTTAAATGCTCACTTATAAAACTTAAATGATATATATACATGTTGATTGCTGAACAGTGAACACCTGTTCTTGGTACTTTATTTTTTGTTTAGATAAGTATTTTTTAAGCATAGCTTGTGGCGTGGAGTTGGATTCTTTTACTCAAGATCTGTTGTATGGTAAAAAAATGTGTTTTAACTTGAAAGCGACTTTTACTATTAGCTGAAATTAGCCAAGATTTTGCTGTTGATAAATTGGTACAAGAAGAATATATTAATTGAAGTGTTCAATAATTTTCTTTAATTGCAGAGTTGGGACTTAAGACTACTTCATTTCGGATGGTGAGAGATGGAGCTTACTTTGCTGACTCGGCGCCTGATCCTCCTTCTACAAGAGTTTGATAATTTTGAGTTTGGGGAGAACATTTTATGTTTATTTTTTATTGATGGGCAACATTAGTCATGAAAATGTGCTAAACAATACTTGGCTTGTAATTAAGCTTATTTGTTGATTTTGTATTGATTTTTTAATTAATGATATAGTAGTTTGAGTTTTGCAATTCAATTTTGTTATCTTAATTTTTTGATATTATATGTATAAATTCAAATATTCGTCGTTAAAATATGTTTAATACAACAATTTTAGATTAAAAATTGATGTCTAATTCTGTAAATAACATCAGTTATATTAACAAAGTTGATGTTGAAACATATTTTATATAATGGTTATATATAAATAATCGATGTCTAATGTTACATTTGACTTGAATACGATATCATAATCTTCCCAAAGCATTGTATAAGAATGCTTTAGATCTCGGATAAAAACCGATGTCTATGAAAAAATACCTTTAAAATCAGTCGCGAAGATATCAGGCATTTTTTACATAAACATCGATTTTTAACCGATGTCTAATGTGTTTTTTCTAGTAGTGATGAGTTAACTTGGATGTCTGCTAGCAAACGAGAAATGAACTCATGGAATGAGAACCTAAGGCCACCTATAAGGGCACCCCTATAAATGAATATTGTGTCACCCTCCCGTTGACAAGTACGGTCACAAGGGGCGGATGGGGTAATTCTAAGATAAGGAGGGAGTTTATATAAATGATTAAAAAAAATTATTCTACCATCTAATTCATGAAATGTGTTCCCGTGGTTATGAGAATCTATGTTTGATAAAGAAGGATATTCATCCCCCATAATATTAATCATATCAATAAGAGATAAGTATATGAAAGAACAAATTTTATTGGGGGTACCCTCTCCTAGAAGTGTTTATTTTAGCTAGCCTTGCAAGATCGCGATCCATCATGCGAGTGCATGGGAAAAGGCTTGTATTTTCGGAAATATGGAGGAAGAATGAAGATTCAAAACTCTTCAACAAATATCCAAGAAAAGCGATGGAGGAGGGACGCCGAAAATTGCCTTTGCGTGGAATCCTAGAAGAGAAATTAAGGAAAGTCTCGATGACAATCGCCTTCTTAGAGAGCAAAATGAGAGAATTTTAATGGGATTGTAATGTAAAATGCGGTAAGTCACTTCATTACACTCTTATATAGCCACCACAAAAGGCAAGTGAATCGACTATGGACAAATAAAAGCCCACGAAGATGAGGCCCAAAAGAGATAAGCCCGTAAATAAAAGCATCTAAAATAATCTAGAAGATTCAAGGACAAATGAAAAAGGGTGAAAAGATCTAGCAATCTAGTCGAATTTTCAATCGAGCAGAGTGTCAAATTGATCCATATGTTGACGAGAATCCTCATCGATTAAGTACATCATGCTGGTCAAATTTTCAATCAACCCGAGTGTCAAATTGACCCATAAATTGATGAGGATCTTTGTCGATTAAAGGAAGCATCCCAGTCGAATTTTTAATCGACCAAAGTGTCAAACTGACCCATAAGTCAATGAGAATTCTCGTCGAATGAGGGCATCATCCTGGTCAAATTTTCGATCGCACTACACCATAGATTGGCTATTGCAACCAACTTTTATAAACTTACTTAAAAAGCATTGCTATTTCTTAACATGTTTTGACAGTTTGAGAGATATTGTAATGCCTTTCAAAATCGTTACAATTGAATATATTTTATGCAAAAATTGGAACTATTTTGCAACAATTATAATTTTTTTTCCAATAATTTAAAATTTTGGGCCAAAATTTTGGCGGACTGTCAAAATTAGAAGCGATCTTTGAATTTTTTAACCGGGGCCATCCAAAAGAATAATTAAACAATTAATTCAACAAAAACTTGACTTACATCAAAACACACGAACAGAACCACATAGGTGAGAGAACTAAGGCGAGAGGGAGAGAGACTCTGAGAAATATATACAAGCTCAAGTTATTCCCAAATCAAAGAAATTTCGAGAGAGAGAAACTCGAACAATGCTCGATCTGAAACACTCAAATTCGATCAAGGTATGTTCTTCTCCAAATCTATTTTAAAAGTTGCTTTTGAATGGATTTACCATGTTCATATATGTTCAATTAGGATTTATTTGGCATGTCTGTCTGTTCAATTAGGTATATTTGTGTTCGTGTATGTTTATTACTTCATTTATAGTAAAAAATGAGATGAAAAGAGGGTTCAATTAGAGTTTACTTGGCATGTTTGTCTGTTCAATTTGGTTATCGGATTCTCTCGGAGATCCACGGATTAAAAAATTAAATTCACTTATTGAAAGTATTATTCTTTATTTAAATTGACTTTATTTGTTTTATTTTTGTGAATGAAGTTGAATTAATTTTAGTCAAAAGTGAATTTTTAGGATCAAAAATATGTTTTTGATACTTGTGATGTAAAAGTTGAACAAGTTATTCACATGGTTTTCTGAATTATTAGTTTGGCCTAAGATCAACTCTTCTTTGTAAAAGTGCTAATACACTGCCAAGTTACTCCTAGCTTGAAACATTTTAAAAATCACAAATTCGACAATGTTGGCAATGTTGAAAATCACATATTTTTCAATCATTTTGCTGGTTCTTTCTCCATTTATATCAACTATAAACGGTGTAAAATATATTGACTTCAGTCATAGAAATGTTAATCTTTGTTGTAACTAAGGAGATTAAAAGACTAATCATTTGATTTATTTTGGTTATTTCTCAGACGTAGCACTTGTGATATCTCTGCGGGATGGAATAAAACTTGTCAGCTTTGAGTTTGAGGCTTGCCAAGTATAATATATGTGAAATTTAATAATAAGTGAAGAATTTAATTTTAGTTAGAATAAGAAATAAAAAAAATTATAATTTGCAATTGATAACAATTAGATTAAAAAAAGGAGTTGCATAAAATTTATATATAAATATTCAACACATCTGCTACTTAGAAATAAATAAAATTAATAAAACCGGACCTTGGATGATTCATAATTAGTTTTGGGCATAATTAGTTATTTGGGCTTCTGGTATATAAATCCTTGTTAGGTCTCACTTTATATTTACATAATACAAACCCTTAAGAGAAGTTCTTCCCAGCGCAGTCGAGAGGAGACCATAGGTGTGGTGATTGTTCTGTGCTTATTTTACCAATTATAAACTAGACAACCAGGTATTATATACTATTATCTAGTGAACTATTTTAAAGTTTCACTCTATGTGAATAATATTCTCTATCTTTTCGTATCTTCCTGCCCAGTCCTGTTTTGCACACCTTAATTGTTGATGTGTTGTACTGTTTATAATTACTATCATGTTCAATTATTATGTATATAATTATGTGCTAGTAAAGTTTTATAATACATAATAAATTTTAATTTAGTTAAACATCATTCCATGTTTATTTGCACCTATGTTTTATCCACCTCCTTAATGTCAATTTACAGTTAATTTGCTTCATCAAATCATATTATATCTTTGTGAGCCATTATTTAATTTGAATTATATATACTAAGGTATGGTAATTTGAGCTGTTGGACAACTTGAATTTATCAAATTACTATTAGTATGACATTAAATTTATCGTAAACTATGTTTATTTGATTTTTGCATACTATATTTATTAGTTATATTATTTATTAATTATTTTATGCATATTAGCTGCCATTACGACTTTTAATCAGGTTTATGTATATTTATTTTATTATAATTAGTTATTTATATATCTAATAATTTAATTAGGCAACTATTCTAATTTATTTGCTCTTAAACATGATGTATGCTATGTGTGTGCATTAATGTATTAGAGTTGGTAACATGAAGTATTGTTGATTTTTTAACTCTGCAAAATTTATATTTATATTATATAAAATTGTAATGGTATCAATCTAGTTAATGGTGTTAAATCCAATATCACATATTGTCCTTAGCTACGAGCATTGCAACTATATTTCAATTAAAAAAGCAAATTTACAGTCTGTTTGCTGCTAAATAATTTACACAATAAGAAAACGATGAACATTAATTATAATTTATAATTTTTGTAATTAGATTGCGGGCCGGGAGTTTAGCGGGATCGTTTATATATTTTGTTAGTGTTTAAGATCACAATTTGAGGTACGGATTCTGTCCCCTTTTTATTAAGCGCTACTCCTCTTGTCCATTATATTTATTTGATTCATTCCATTCTACTTTCTTTTCATTCCGTTAATATTTTCTTTGACCATTTTAACTTCCGAAAATTATTTTAAAAATATTATTTTAAAAATTTTCGACTGTTTAATTTTTGTTTAAAAATATATTAGTGCTCTGTTTGCAGGTTTATGAATTATAAATAATAACTCCTTCTATTTTTAGGAAGGGAGTGTTACAGTGATGGCATCAGAGCTTAGGTTCTTTCTTGTAAAAAACCTACTTAGGCTGACCTGTGAGTATAGGTAGACGATATGATGGGTGTTCTATTTAATTTTGTTTCATTCTGCTCTTTATCATTTCATTCTGCTTCATCATTTTGAAATCTCTTTGTAACTGCTTCATCATATGTGTTCTCGTAATCTTCATTCGTTCGATATCTTATATTGTAGATGCCTTCTAGGCGTGATCCTTTTTACATTGAACCCGCTCAGCTTACTGAGATGATAGAGCAAGCAGTGGCTCAGTCTGTACATCAAGCCTTGGCAAACCAAGGAAATCAGAATGGCGAGGGAAATCAAAATGGACAAGGAAATCAGAATAGTGAGAGAAATGATAATGGACAAGAAAATCAGAATGGCAATGGGAATCAGAATCAAAACGGTCAGGGCCATCAGTTGGAGCCGTTTGTATGGTTGGAGAGGTTTGTGAAGCAGAAACCAGACTCTTTTAGTTCAGCACCGACTCCTATTGATGCTAAAAATTGGATTGTTCATCTCGAGAAGATTTTTAATACACTGGGTTGTGATGAGATTCAAAAGGTCAGGTTAGCTGTGTATAAGTTGGAGGGTGATGCTTAGAGGTGGTGGAGAGGAGTGAAAGCTACTAGAAGCGAGCAGTATGTAGAGGCTATATAATGGCAGGGATTCAAGGAGGTATTGTATGAGCAGTACTTCTCTAATGCTGATAGGGAGGCTTATTTGAGGGAGTTTCATTCTATTGTGCAGCACCATGATGAGAGCATTACTGATTATATGGCGAGATTTATAAGGTTGGTTAGATTTGCTGGGACAGTTGTAGGGACTGCTGCACAGCAGGATGATAAATTTAAATGGGGGTTGAAGTCTTATCTGAGGGGTTCCATAATTTTTTTTTAAATTTGAAAATGTGGCAGAAGTGGCTGATGTAGCAAAGGATGTTGAGAAGGAGCGCATAAATTTCAGGACTTCCAGGTCTAACAGTGGTAGTAAGAGGACTAGGGATAATCAGGGTTTTATATAGGATAAACAGTGTTATGGAGGTCAGAGTGGTCAGCAGGGACAGTGGCGCAGACAGAATCAGAATAGGGGTGGTCATTCATTCCACGGTCGGAATCAGTATGTTTGTCAGAATCAGGATCAGCAGTTTCAACGACAGAAGCAGCCTAGGCAGTGGCAGTATCGTCAGCAGGGGCAGAGCCGTTACTCAGTGTATGAGGGAAACCCCAATATAATTCTACTGGTTGTTTGTGCTATATGTGGTGGACATCATCCAGGTAGAGCTTGTTACAGACAGACTGGGGCTTGTTTCTTGTGTGGTAACATGTCTCATAGGGCAAAGGATTGTACAGTGTCGCAACACTGGTGGAGGAGGAGCTGGCGGTGGTAGTGGCAGTCAGCGGAATCCTACAGCCAGAGTGTTTGCATTGACAAAAAATCAGGTAGCAGCTAATTCAGGTACCGTTTCTGGAATACTTCTTGTTGGTAGACGTGATGCTTATGTGTTATTTAATACCGGTTCGACACATTCTGTTATGTCTTTATCATTTGTTCGTCATCTTGGCGTTGCACCTTCATTATTATATCATCATATGTCTATTGCTACCCCGATGGGGAATTCTGTTATTATATCTGATGTAAAGCGAGAGTGTCTGATAGTTGTGGGAGATAGAAATTATAAGGTTAATTTGCTTCCAATGGAGATGCATGACTTTGACATTACTTGGGCATGGATTGGTTGAGTGAACATCGTGCCTCAATTGATTTTCAAGGAAAGAGGGTGATCTTTGGGGATGCAGATAAACCAGAATTTGTATACCAATGGTCTCAGCCGAAAGGGGAGGTTAAATTAATTTATGCTCTAAAGGTGAGCAAACTTTTATCTAAGGGTTGTGATGGCTACCTTGCTTTCGTGAAGGATACATCAAAGGATGAACCTCACATCAAGGATTATCCAGTTGTAAAAGAGTATGCAGATGTGTTTCCTGATGAGCTACCAGTTTTTCCACCACATAGAGAGGTGGAGTTCACTATTGAACATGTTCCAGGTGCTAAGCCTGTTTCTATGCCGCCTTACCGAATGACACCACTCGAGTTGCAATAATTGAAGGAGCAGTTGCACTAGTTGTTGGATAGAGGATTTATCAGGCCAAGTGTGTCTCCATAGGGCGCTCCTGTGTTATTTGTGAAGAAGAAGGATGGTTCCATTAGATTGTGCATTGACTATAGAGAGTTGAATAAAGTAACTATCAGAAACAAGTATCCTTTGCCACACATTGATGACTTGTTTGATCAATTACAAGGGACAAATTACTTTTCGATGATAGATTTGAGATCTGGTTACCATCAGTTATGAGTAAGAGACGAGGATATTCCGAAGACTGTGTTTCGCACTCGTTATGGTCATTATGAGTTTCTCGCGATGTCCTTTGGGTTGACGAATGTATCGGCCGTATTTATGGATTTGATGAATTGGGTCTTTCATGATTATCTGAATAAATTTGTGGTGGTCTTCATCGATGATATCTTGATATACTTTAGGAGCAAAGAGGAGCATAAGGAGCATTTACATACTGTACTTGAAATTTTGAGGGAGAAGAAGTTGTTTACAAAATTTTCAAAGTGTGAATTCTGGTTGGCTGAGGTGGCATTTTTGGGGCATATTGTATCTGGTAGAGGCATTCAATTGGGATATTACTAATTGGCCAAGACCTATCAATGTGACAGAGGTGAGGAGTTTCTTGGGTTTAGAAGGTTATTATAGGCGCTTTGTGGAAGGTTTCTCTTCCATAGCTTTTCCATTGACTCAGCTCACGAGGAAGGGCATTAGGTTTGAGTGGAATGATGATCGTGAAAAGGGCTTTTAAGAGTTGAAGAAGAGGTTGGTGTCTGCTTCAATACTTGTATTGCCATCAGGGAGTGAAGGTTTTCAGGTTTATAGTGATGCTTCTAAGAGAGGATTAGGGTGTGTTCTTATGCAGCAAGGGAAAGTGATTTCTTACGCCTCTAGACAGCTCAAACCCTATGAGGTAAACTATCCTACCCATGACTTGGAGTTAGCAGCAGTGGTCTTTGCTTTAAAGATTTGGAGGCATTATCTGTATGGAGAGACTTATGACATCTTTAATGATCACAAGAGTCTCAAATACATTTTTACGCATAAGGAGCTTAACATGAGACAACAGAGGTGGCTTGAACTTCTTAAGGATTATGATGCTAATATTCAGTACCATCCAGGAAAGGTGAATATAGTTGTAGACGCTCTGAGTAGGAAGAACTTGGGGAGTGTTGCAGCTCTCATTACTCAGCCGCACCTTATTTCAGATTTGGAGCGATTGGGCGTTGAGTTGTATGTTAGAGGGTCAGGAGGTAGCATTGCAAGATTGAAAGTGGAACTGAATCTTGTTTCAAGGGTTAAGAAAGCTCAGAAGAATGATGCAGGTTTGGATGTTATTAGATCTAAGGTGGAAAGTGGCAAGCAAAAATATTTTCGTGTTGATGATGAGGGTGTGATATGGTTGGGTAGTAAATTGTGTGTTCCCGCAGACCCGACGGTTCATGAGGAAATTTTGAAGGAGGCTCGTAGTTTTTCATTCTCGATTCATCCAGGCTCCACCAAGATGTATGGAGATTTGAAGAAGCACTTTTGATGACGTGGAATGAAGGGAGATATAGCGGAATTTGTGGGGAAATGTCTTACATGTCAACAAGTGAAGATAGACCATCAGAGGCCTAGTGGATTGTTGCAACAGTTAGATATTCAAGTTTGGAAGTGGGAAAACATTACTATAGATTTTGTGACTCATTTGCCATGAACGTTTAAGAAGAATGATGTCATATGGATGGTGGTTAATAGGCTTACTAAGTCCGCTCACTTCTTGCCTATAGAGAGACTACTCATGTTCATGCGTTGGCATAGATTTTTCAGCGAGATATTGTTAGTCTCCATGGTGTGCCTGTGTCGATAGTTTCTAACAGGGATACGAGGTTTACATCGCATTTTTAGAATTCCAGCAAGCTTGGGGTACGCAACTTAATTTTAATATAGCTTATCATCTGCAGACCGATGGACAGTCCAAAAGGACGATTCAGACATTAGAGGCTATGTAGAGGGCATGTGCTTTGGAGTGGATAGTTGATTAGGATATAAATTTATATCTAGTATAGTTTGCGTATAATAATAGTCGGCACGCGAGTATTGGTATGCCACCATTTGAAGCTTTGTATGGTAGGAGGTGTCGGGAACCATCTTGTTAGGATGAGGTTGGTGAGAGAGAGAGTCATTGAAGGGCCGGAGTTGGTTAAAATCACTAATGAGAAGGTAGAGAAAGTTAAAAAAAGTTTGTAGGAAGCTCGATCTCGTCAATAGAGTTACGCGGACCAACATAGGAAGTTTGGTGGATTTGAGCCTGGTGATCATGTGTTCTTGAAGGTGTCGCCTTGTAAGGGTGTGAAGTATTTTGGTATGAAGGGAAAGTGTAATAACCCCAATTTTTGGAATTTTTGAAACACAGATGAATAGTAACTTTTGCTGATGATGCTGATTAAGGAAAATTATCAGACCACGCTATATAGGAGTACTGTTATGGAAATTTTAAGATCGTATTAGTATTCCATAAAGTAAATAAGTGTAAGTAAAGATCGTCAGAATCCAAATTCGAACACTTTGATTTTTCCCGAAAATCCACCAGATACCGAAAGAATTGAGTATAAGGTAACATGATTAAAATGATTTAAATTCAAGGATTATAAGAGAGGATCATAAAAGGAATATAATGTATTGAGAAAGGTTAAGGGAACCCAAGTAATAAAATCCCGGGTATGATCCCTCAAACGATAAACGAGACCAAAAGTTAAGCGAACCGTATAACAGATCAGCGGTCATTAGCCAAGTAATTAGGAGTTAATCAAAGAGTTAGTGGATGATGATATCATCACACCAACAAGAAGAGGACAAGTATGGGAAGATGACATGGGAGGATGACATAAGCATGACCAAAAGGGAAGGAAGTGTTGGTTGATTATAAACCACACAAATTTTACCATGGTTAAAAGGTAATTAATCAAAACAAAAGTAAAACAACCAAGCCAAGGCAAAACAAATCACAAAACACAAATTAGAAGTTGACTTTTGCTTTCCAAGAACAAAAGCTCTCGGCCAAAACCAGAGCAGCAACTTCAAACTATCATATCTCCTTTAATACTCACTCAAATAGTATGTTCTATAGCTCTTTGGAAAGGTATTGAGATGGCCTACAACTCTTGTTCACAAGTCTCGTCCAAATAAGTATGGTAAGACCCTCGTTTTGACAGTTCTTTCAATCTGACTTTTAGAAACTTCAAAACCTAACTTTGTGTTCTTGATTTCTTTGGAAAGATCAAGCTTGTAGGAGGCTCCCTAAGACTTCCTAGCTACTCTAATCACTCCAAGGAAGGTATAACACCTCCAAACCCTAACTTTACTTTGAGTATTATGATGGTTTTGATGGTTATAGTAAATGAGAAGCATGATGCTTGTGTGTTTAGAGTTTGGATTGGATTTGTAGTGATTTGGATGTTGAAATCTTGTTTATAGTTAATAAAACTTAAGTTTAGCTAGTAGTTCATGTGTGGGGTTGTATAAATTGGAAAATCTTGAGGTTTGGGGACTGATGTAGTAAGGTTTGGATGAGGGTTGGTTGTATTGTTGGTTGTGAGTTGAATGGTGGTTGTTTGGAGTGGTTTAAAAATTGGAAATCGCGTAAACATAAACGTCATAATGCCCGATTTTCCTTAACAGTTATGTTCTTAACTTTAGGACCCGTGAACTCACTGAAAGATTCTAACCTTTGCCATGTTTAGATAGTTCATGTTACGAGCTTCTTTTTGATATGTGGTTCACTTGAATACGATGTACGGTTTAGGAGAAACGACCGTTTTAAGTAACGGCATTTTGCGAACGAACCTTTACCCCTCGCCTTACTTTGAAATCTTGGTTAAGGCCCTTAAATGACTAATTGGAGTATGAAACAATTATGTAAAGTATATTAAGCAGTTGGTAGGGTACTCGCGAAAGAATCGCCTTAAAATTCTTAATGGTTAATTTATTAAAAATGATGGAGCCGAGGGTACTCAAGCGACTTATGTGATTTGTTAAGCTTAGAAATGACCATAAGCAAACGTTAGGGTTCAATTGGTTAAAGTCTAGTTTCTTAAGCGACCGTGGTTTAATTCCGGCTTATGTTGTTATTCATAAGTTACCGAACCCACTCTAAGCTTAAGTCTACCCCGGAGCACTCAGGCAAGTTTTCTACCCGTTATACTGTTGTTGTGATGTATACATATGTATATGCATTATCTTGTGATAGATGCATGGTGGTTAATTAGCAAATCTTGCGATATATTGGAGCATGTGATATGTTATATATGCATGTCTGTTTTGTAATCTTGATATATATTGTTGATTCAATTGCTTATAAGTTGCATAATACCTATGCTAGAGATAAGCAGTAGTTGCGTATACCCTTAGTATAGGGGACCCAAAGGTGAACATTTTTCTAAACCGGGAGTCGATGTTCCCGAGTATAATATATATATATATATATTGATATAGTTTTCAAAACTATTAATCGAATAAGGTTTATTCAATAACTTTATTTTATTTAATGAATATTATTCTGAATATTCATTCGAGGACTTATGACTCCGCTTACTTTATTTAATGAATATTATTTTGAATATTCATTCGAGGACTTAAGGCTCCGTTTATTTTATTTAATGAATATTATTTTGAATATTCATTTGAGGACTGATGACTCCGCTTAATTATTAAATAATATTCTTTATTTTATTAAAGAATAATGTTTCGATAATCAAACTTATTTTCGATTATTCAAATAAAGATCGTACTTTCGTATAAGTATATCTTTGGTTATTTATTATTCATTTCAAGTATAAGTTTTAAAACTTTTACTTCAATTATTTTTATAAGGATTATCCTTATGGGAATATTATTTAAATAATAATATTCAGATAAGGATAATATATCGGGACTGATTTATTTCATTAAATCAGCTTTACTCCAAACATTCTTAAAAATGTTTTCGAGTCTTCAAAATGATTTTAAAAGTTAGAGCGGATCCCAAAACTCGTTTTCAGATTTAAGGTCTTCCTTTCGAAGGAGACTTGAATATTCGCAACGAGGTTGCTGTTTTGAGAAAACAATTTGATTACTTGCCCAACGTTCGGGAAGTAAGTCCATCTAATTGAGTCGGCATAAGCGACAGGCCGGGGTACGGTCTATGAAGGTGTAAGAGGCTGGGTGACAGTCCATCCATGCGTGAGTGGCCGGGTAACGGTCTAGCGCGAGGTCCTAATACGGCCAGGGTGATGACCGGCGAGGAATTCATCCATCTACAGTAGAAAAGGTTACTTATTGGTATCTTTGCCTGATTAGCAAAATATCGGGTTTATGCCAAAATTCTTTCTTTCCAAATTCATTGGATATTACAACTCTGTTCATACTTTACATGAAAGAGGTTTTCAGGAAATGTATGAGAGATATATATGGATATATATATCGGGACTTAATGAAGTATCTCGTAACTTTATTTCTTTTGAATGATATTTCAAAGATTGAATCTATTCAAATCTTATCTTGTAGTCTCATCTATGTAATGAACTTTTGAAACTGATTATACCTTGAATGGTGGTAGTTCAAGTAGTATTCGGAAAAGATATAAGTATATTGGAGTATCCTGTAACTTCATCTTTTTAACTTATATCTAGTTAATGATTATCTTAAGCATGAGAAAGATATTCAGAAAAACGTTGAGACAAGGTTAAATATATGAGATCACCTTGCAACGATATTTTTATACAAGTTATAAATTGGAACTCTATGTATATTATGCATGGAAGAGGATTCTAAGATTTTGAAAAGTATATATACTTATATACTGAATATTTTGCGACTTGGTCGCGTTAAGATATCAAACTTGGTTCATTTCTTCTTGACCAAGACTTTCATGAGTACTATGAGAATGCTCATATATTGTTAATTATTATACATATTATTTCGGTGGGCTTGTTGCTCACCCTTGCTTTCTTCTTTCATCACACAACAACAGATAGACATGATGAACAGGATCAAGCTCCCAATTCGTGAGCGGTTAGGAAACGTTCCGTAGTTTCCTGTAGGCGTTGATGTCATTGTAGCTGAGGTAGGAACTACCAGTGGGCTAGGCTTTCAACTTTTGTTGTACCGGACTTATGTATCTATATGAATTATAATAATGGCAAAGAAATGTAAATTTATTCAGAAACCCTCTTGAGGTGTAATGGCTTATAATGTGGAATAAAATGACTTGTGTTATTTTTGGTATTCATCTCTGAGACAATAACTTGTGGCGTGTGTGTGTATATTGTGGGGTCACAGTACGGAGTAGTTGATTGTTTATTAAGATTGGGTGTTATTAAGGGAAATGGAACTCGTGACAACCCGGATCCACGACCCCGGATTTGGGGGTGTTACAGAAAGCTTAGTCCGAGATATGTTGGACCTTTTGATGTTATGGAGAAAGTTGGGGAAGTATCTTATAGAATTGTGTTGCCGCCATAACTATCCCATGTGCATAATGTGTTTCACGTGTCTGTTTTGAGGGGCTATAAATATCATCCATTACACATAGTTCAGTATCCGTTACATAATATTAGAGGATCTTTCTTGTGAGGAAGAAGCTGAGGCTATCTTAGCTCGAGAGGAACAAGTTTTGAGGAAGAATACCATTCCATTTGTGAAATTTTTGTGGAAACATCATTCTGAGGGAGAGGCTACTTGGGAATTAGAACAATCTATTCGTGAGAAATATCAGTATTTATTCAATTCAGGTACGAGTATTTAGTTTTTATAGAATTTGGGGACGTAATCCTTTTTAAGGGGGTATTTATGTAATATATGTGAAATTTAATAATAATAATAATAATACGTGAAGAATTTAATTTTAGTTAGAATAAGAAATAAAAAAATTATAATTTGCAATTGATACAATTAGATTAAAAAAAGGAGTTGCATAAAATTTATATATAAATAATCAGCACATCTGCTACTTAGAAATAAATAAAATTAATAAAACTGGACCTTGGATGATTCATAATTAATTTTGGGCATCATTAGTTATTTGGTCTTCTAGTATATAAATCCTTGTTAGGTCTCACTTTATATTTACATAATACAAACCCTTAAGAGAAGTTCTTCCCGGCGCAGTCAAGAGGAGACCATAGGTGTGGTGATTATTCTGTGCTTATTTTACCAATTATAAACTAGATAACCAGGTATTATATACTATTATCTTGTGAACTATTTAAAAGTTTCACTCTATGTGAATAATATCCTCTATCTTTTCGTATCTTCCTGCCCAGTCCTGTTTTGCATGCCTTAATTGTTGATGTATAGTACTGTTTATAATTACTACCATGTTCAATTTTTATGTATATAATTATGTGCTAGTAAAGTTTTATAATACCTAATAAGTGTTAATTTAGTTAAACACCATTCCATGTTTATTTGCACCTATGTTTTATCCACCTCCTTAATGTCAATTTATAGTTAATTTGCTTCGTCAAATCATATTATATCTTTGTGAGCTATTATCTATATTTCATTTATATATACTAAGGTATGGTGATTTGAGTTGTTGAACAACTTGAATTTATGAAATTACTATTAGTATGACAATAGATTTATCGTAAAATATGTATATTTGATTTTTACATTCTATTTTTATTAGTTATATTATCTATTAATTATTCTGTGCATAGTAGCTGCCATTACGACTTTTTTTGCATATTGATTTAAAAAAATTTAGATATATGTTTATGCGGTTTTTTTAAAAATTATTTATGACACACTTTGCTTTGGAAATCTGAATTATTTGTCTCAGGTGATTTTTAATATCTACAATACTAAAGTGCATAAAATTAATCAGCCTACAGATGATCATTAAATTATGTTCAAGTAATTATTCATATATATTCACAATATATCTCTCCCACTATTTTTATCAAATCAATAACCCTAACTATTAATTCGGAAAGAGTATCTTCTATATCCTTTCTAGTGAGCCAAGATCCATATTTCACCATGCATTAGGTCACCTTTGGCTTTTCTCCTAAAACATGATTATTTAGGTAGACAATATTTGTCAATTATATCAACTATATAACTCTTGGATAGCTTGGTGGAACAAATTTTGTTCATATTTATCTAATAAGTCTCGCCAAACTCTATGCCTCTAAGTTTACTGTTAGGTCACACAACACTGTAGAAGGGGGTTGAATACAGTGTTACTACAATCAAATTGATTTTGAACACAAGTAACAGTTAACATATATATTCAATAAGATAAACTCTGTTACAATGGAACTGTTCTCTCTCAGTGATGAATAAATATCACTAAGAGCTGCTAGGTTACAATGTATATTCTTCTCGATAATGATAACACATATAGTGTAAACCCAAAGTCTGTGTTTATATAGTACACAGTTATAAGATAACTTCTAATTCATATGGAATATAATTCTTTCTCCCAAAATATATCAATCAGATATCTTCTACAAGTCTTCTAGTCTTCTAACTATATCCATGCATATCTTCTTTTGTTTAAGTCTCGATCTTCTACTGTAAATCAGCTTCCTTTCTTAACTGTAAGTCCTCCCGCACTTAAGTTCTGATATTAAGTTCTGACTTCCAGTAAGTCCTGATTTCAGTAAGTCCTGATATGTCCTGTTTGTTAAGATCTGAAAACTAAACATGAATCATATTAGACATGACATCTCAAATATATCTAACAATCTCCCCTAACTTGTAAATTATGCAAAATATACAAGTTAATAGATTTGATGATGTAAAAAATATTTAAATACAAATGCAATAAGAGTTTAACTAGATAACTAACTACAACTTACAGTCCTTGTAGCTTTCACCAATCTCACTGAGTCAATCTGAATCCATGACGAATCTTGACAAAGCTTGATATCAGCTTTTCTTCTTTAATCCTCAGGACTTGAGAGAGTGTAGTCTTGACTTGCTTCATCTCTTCATTCTGACTTCCAATTTGATAGATTGCAGTCCTTAAAGTAGAGATATGGTTTCTTTCTAAACCATCATTCAGTCTTATTACCCTTGGATGAGAAGAATCTTCATTGTAGCACATACATTTCTCTTTCAATATCACTTCAAGCTTAGCAGAATTCTTCTTCATTGGAATTTCACTTCCATCATTTTCAACAATATTTGGAATGAATTATGTAACTCTTGAACCAGAAATTCTTACTTTATCTCTGATGGTCTTCAATATGAAGTTTGACCATCTCCTGGTAATATCAGACTTTACCTTTAAAAGGTAATGAAAGAATTGAAGTTCTTTCAGTGATTTGTTTAGCACATCTGATTCTGACATTTGATATGTCCTTCCATCTTCAAGAAATAGAATCATATTTTCCATAACATTGTGCTTGTCATGAGCATCCAGTACCACTTGAATAGATATAACTTTATCAAGAAGTTTCTGTGTAACATCTTCAAGAGGTCTGTCAGTCAATAGAAATGGATCTCTAGTAGCAACTTCAACTCCTGTTTTAATCTTGGCTTCATCAAAACCTATCCCAGCCCTGTCTCTTGGTTCTCTAGCATTTAACCCAATAGTCATGAATGTAGACAACAATTGGCTTTTCTTTGGATCTGATGGTTTGACATTTTTCCACATAAGTTTCTTTTTATCAGCTACTTCCATTTTGTCTAAATCAACTTGAACACTATCATAGGTTGACTTGATGACTTTATCAGAACTTGCTATTTCTGTTATAGCTTGCTGTTCTTCACTCTGAACAACTTGAACCTTGTCAGAGGTTTTCTTTGATTCTTCAGAAATCTTCTTTCTTTTCAGAGTTTGAACATCTTTATCTTCAGCAAGATTGTCATCAGTAACTTGAACCATTTTACACACTGGCTTTATCAAAATTTGAGGAATTTTCATATCCAGTGGCTTGGTTGGTTCATCAACTTTTCCTTTCCCTTTATCTTTGGGATCAATCTCAGATTGTGATCTTGTCTTAGGCTTTGATGCCTCAGTACGTGACTTCTCCTTGATCACAATGCCTTTTTCCTTAGGCCTTGGAGGTTTCTTTGTAACAGAAGCTTTTGGCTTTAGATTTTTCTTTTCAGCTTTAAATCTAGCTTCTTCCTCCTTGAGATTTTCTAAATCCATTCCTGGATTATGGTTCAGAAATAATCTTCTAGCAATTTCCTCATCAAGAGTCTGAATCTTGGGATCCTTGTAATAGACTGTAGTGTACTTTCCCTTGAGCTTCAGAGTCTGCATGAACTTTTGAGAATCTTGACTTCCACCTTGTATAAGAATATCAGGCTTTGTCAGACTTTGCTCATCAAAACTTGATATTAGATTTTGAGTTTCAGTACTTACTATCAGATTTTGATTTTGAGCAGCTTCAGAACTTGTCATTTTTTGAGTAGAAGATTTGCTTGCATCAGCAATTAGTTTCCCTGAAGAAACTTTGCTGCTCTGCTCTTTTCCTAGAACTTGACCTTTACCCTTGCCAGGGTTTCCCTGGTCATCAGTTTCATCATCTTTCTTCTTCAGTAATTGATCATTTGAGCATTTGGACTTAACTATCTTCTCCCCCTTTTTGGCATCATCTGATAGTAGGAGTGAGAGAAGAAGTTCAACTGAAGATTGGATCTCATCCAATTGAGCCTGTTGAGAAGCTTGATTAGCCAGGACCTCAGAAATTTGGGCATGTTGCTTCTCTTGAGTTTTCTCAATTGCTTCTACCTTTTCAGAAATAGGTCTGATAAACCTCTTTTTGTCAAGCTTGGTCTCCATATCCAGCTTTTCAGCCTTTTCTAGAAGCTTATCAACCTTTTCTTGAGTAGCATAGTGTAGACCTTGAAGATTTTTGGTAGACAGAGCTGTGACTTTGAGTTGTGTCTTGAAATCAGAATTTTTGAGCAACTCATCATCTTTTTCAATATGGGTTGTCAGTACTTTGGAGCTTGGAATGAAGTCAGTTTCATTCGACTTCTTGGTCCACTCCACACCCCTGTGAGTATCTTCCCAAGGAATAGGTGTAGCTTACTCAATAAACTTCTTAACTAATGCTTCCTTTCCCAGAATAGGAGCTGGAGTATCATTAGAAACACTGTCTTCAGAACTTGAAGAAGATTCATTATGTTCTGACAGCACTAGAGTGTGTGATGCAACTAGAGGTTCAGCAACAACTTCATCTAAATTCTGAGCATAAGAATTTATCTCCAGATTTGGTGTAGATGGTATCTCAGCATCAACATTTGAAATAGGAGAATGAGTTGGAGATTGCTGAGTTTCTGTTGGTGGAGCTTCTAGATAAAGAACATTGGGTATATGCAAATTGTGAATATCTATTTCAGAATTTGTAGCTTGTTCTTCAGCATCATCTAGTAGTTTCAATAGGAGAGAGAAGAGATGTTGCCATTGTATCAGGAATAGTGTCTTGGTCTTGAGCTGTAGGTGGCAGAGATTCAATAATAATTGGCTCTTTGAGATCAGAGATTCCTGATCTCCTTCCTCAGCTTCAGTTGTATCCTCAGATGTAGGCTTAACATTATACCTCTTTGCCCTTATTTTCTTCAATCTCCTTGCCAATGAAGGAGTTGTTGTTGCAGCATCAATATTAGCAGTTCTCTTTCTCTTTAAAGAATCAGAATCTTGAGCTGCAGTTTCTTTCTGGGAAGTGACATTCTCAGCTTCAACTGTCACAGGTTCTGATGCATGAACCTGTGCTTCCTTTTCACTATCAGATTTATCCCTGAGAATCATTTTCCTTCTCTTTTGTGGAGGCTGAGGAACAGACTTTGTCCTCTTTGGCCTTGAAGGTGAAGGTCTGATGGTACTTGCTGATGGTTGAGGTTGTGATGATTGTGTTGGTTTGAAATATGTCCTGATGGTAGGTTATGGTTGTGGTTGAGAAGTGGTTGGTTGTGTAGTGGTTAGAGGTTCTGATGGTTGAGGTTCAGATAGTTGGACATTAGGATATAGTGCAGTGTATATAACTGGATAATAGTTTATTAAGGCTTGTTTGATAGATATGGGAATTTGGAGGGGTCTCAACACAACCTTCTTATTATCAGTAGATAATAGGTCATTAAAAGCTCTTTTAGCTAGTATGAATGGTGGAATGGACTCACTAGCTAATTGGGGCTTATCAGAATAACAAAAACTATAAATAAGCTGACAGAATCTAGTAAAGTAAACTGTATTTCTATCTTCTATCATCCTATCCCCAATAAAGCCTAAAATAGCACTTACATAATCAAAATCAGTTTGATTAATGAGAGCATACCCGATTTGTTGACTGAGAATTGGGATTGCATCAAAATTAAAACATTTGTTTGTAAAAGCCTTTGTGATGTAGTCAAAGAAGAAACTCCATTCCCTCCTTATGTTGGATCTCTTCAATTGACCCAGCTTTGCCAATGTCTTTTCATACCCCAGACTTGCCATTAGCTGTTGAAGAACTGGCTCCTCAACAGTTGTATAAGTGCAGTTCTCTGGCAACGACAGTGCTTGGGGTACTGTTGCCACAGTCACTACATGCTCATCCTCCCCTGTTGACAAAATGATACTTGAGGACCCATGAGCACCACCATCATCATATGCGCCACTTCTCCAAAACTCCAGCACTTGAGTTCCAGAGATTACTTCAGGTTGGGTCAAAGCATACCCAATATCGGAGTGAGCAAGGAAGTCCTGAATAAAGTGAAGTTCTGATGGAGCTTCATCCTTGCTAAGAATGGCCAAGTAATTATTGGGGACAAACTTCGCTCAATTGAAAATAATGTCTTTTGGTGCCATTTCCGTAAGAAATAAGTGAGATTATATATTGTGCACAAGGTGTTTGATAAAAGTCCTGTATGAAAAAGCTTCAGTGAATATTAGAGAGAGAGGGAATAAGAGAGATTAAGAATAGAAAAGTAGATAAAAGATTAGAAAATCTTTTAACTCCCATATATATACTCTCTCCATGCAACAGTCCTTTTTAGAAGTAAAACTGTCACTTGTACACCTGTCAGCCAGTAACTAGTTAAAGCAGAGTTAGTGGGCACGGGAAATAAATAATAATTAACATGCACATGCAGTTTTTTAAGATAAACACGTTTACCACTAACCCAAATGATTATGACTATTTTTATCTCACCTATATATATTCTGATTAAATATGACCGTTTCAGTATTTACCACAAATAAGTCAAGTAAAGAATAATGCCACGTAAGCATCAGAGTTTCCATCAGGATTTAATATCAGAACTTGACTATTATCAGAATTTAACAGTCATCAAAACATGGCTTCTGTACTCAAAAAGTGAATGTTTGTATATGTGATTCTTCATACAAATACTGACTTGTTTCTTCAGAGTTTAATCATCAGAACTTCCTCAGAACTTGTCCTCAGAATTTATGCATATGACTCTTAACTGTTTATCTAAAACAACTTGATCACCATAGTAATTTTCATCATTCATATGGAGTGATAGTGTATGCATTTAGCAAAATATCAGATAAAGATTAAAGTCTGATATACTTCAGTACATCTTAGAAATAAGGCATAACTAAGAAAAGTGCTTAAAAACTGTTATTAATAATGAAGTCTACTATAGGATAAATTTGTGCATGAGTCCACCTCAACTGTTTGTGCTCATTTTATGCATCTTTTGAAATTCCTTTTTACAGTGGCTTCTCAGTGTAAGTGAGTCACAACTGCTTATCAGAATTTATGCTATTATCAGAGTATTTCTCCAGTAATCAGAGAATGTGAAAAGTCACCAAGAAAAATTTATTTGCTTTTCTAATGCATATTACTTAATACCAACAATGCACTTGGGTCTTCCCTTCCACATATTTACTCTAGATCTCAAAGGAGTACCTGACTTTATTTTCTTTTCTTTTCTTCAGATAAGTGAGGCTTATCAAGCATGTGGTTCATCCTTAAGATTTACTGACATCAGAATTTGACAGATAAGAAGTAAGAATCTAGTTTGTGACTTAGTAATAAAATACACAAAGTAAATTTGACTAAGCTCAAAATCAGAATTTGCTTGTGTTAATGAGTTTCCACATAAACAACTAATTCATGTATGAGATTTCTAGTATGTTAAAGACTACTAGGTCAGCATCTAGCACATGTATCCTCATTGGATTGAATAGTCACAAAACATTCAAATCACTATCAGAGTATATAGATCCACATCAGATAACAATCAACATTTAATGTATATCTATTTAAGCACAGATTACATGAAGATAAGACAATCCGTAAACACTGATTATAAAGTCTGATGCATGAGAACAAAAACTAAGCAGATTTAGAGAAAGAACCTGAAACCATGCCAAGTTCATTTACCGGTCTTGTAAAAGTAGCATCACATAGTGGTTTTGTGAAGATATCCGCTAGTTGTTGATCTGTTAGAATAAAATGCAATTCCACTGTACCTTCCATCACATGATCCCTTATGAAATGGTACATAATGATGATGTGCTTTGTCATTGAGTGTTGAACTGGATTGCCTTTCATAGCAATAGCACTTTGATTATCACAGTAAATAGGTATTTTATTAAATTCTAACCCATAATCCAGTAACTGATTCTTCATCCATAAAATCTGTGCACAACAACTTCCTGCAGCAATATATTCTGGTTCTGCTGTTGATGTGGAAATTGATTTCTGTTTCTTGCTAAACCAAGAAACTAATCTGCCTCCAAGAAATTGGCAGCTTCCACTTGCGCTTTTGCTGTCTATTTTGCATCCTGCAAAATCTGCAACTGAGTAACCTATTAGCTTAAAATCTGATTCTCTAGGATACCACAATCCAAGATCAGCTGTACCCTTGAGGTACTTGAAAATTCTTTTCACAGCTATTAGATGAGGTTCTCTTGGATCAGCCTAAAATCTTGCACAAAGACAGGTAGCATACATGATATCAGGTCTACTAGCAGTTAAATAGAGTAAAGAGCTAATCATACCTCTATAGTTAGTTATATCTACTGATGAACCAGTATCTTTATCTAATTTGGTTACCGTGGCCATGGGAGTGGATGCAGTTGAACAATCTTGCATTCCAAATTTCTTGAGTAAATTTTTGGTGTACTTGGATTAACAGATAAAAGTACCTTCTTCATTTTTCTTGACTTGAAGTCCCACAAAATAACTAAGTTCTCCCATCATACTCATTTGATATCTTGACTGTATTAGCTTTGCAAACCTTTCACAGAGCTTGGCATTTGTAGAACCAAATATGATATCAGCAACATATATCTGTACCAAAAGTAAGTCCTTTCCATGGTTGAGGTAGACCCGTGTTTTATCAATTGTACCTCTGTGAAATCCACTTTCCAGAAGGAATTGAGCTAAAGTCTCATACCATGCTCTAGGAGCTTGCTTAAGGCCATAAAGTGCTTTGTCAAGCCTGTAGACATGATTTGGAAATTTTGAATCTACAAAACCTACAGGTTGTTCCACATAAACCTCTTCTTCCAATTCTCCATTGAGAAAAACACTTTTTACATCATTTGAAAGACTTTAAACTTTTTGTGAGCAGCATAAGCCAAAAAGATTCTTATGGCTTCCAATCTAGCAACTGGTACAAATGTTTCATCATAATCAATACCCTCCTGTTGAGAGTAGCCTTTAGCAACCAGCCTTGCTTTGTTCCTTGTAAAAATGCTATCACTGTCAGATTTGTTTCCGAACACCCACTTTGTGCCAACAACTGATCTGTTCTTTGGTCTTGGCACTAGGGTCCAGATTTTATTTCTTTCAAATTCATTTAACTCTTCCTGCATTGCTTGCACCCAATCAGCATCTTGAAGAGCTTCTTCCACTTTCTTTGGTTCAGTCTGAGATAGAAAAGAATGATAGAGACATTCATTTGATGTTGCAGTTCTAGTTTTGACACCTGCTTCAGGATCTGCAATTATTAAGTCAGGTGTATGTGATTTGGTCCAATTCCTTGCAGATGGAAGTTGATTTCTAGAACTGGATCCTCCCCCATGATCCATGCTATCTCCATCAGCATTTTCTGATGCTCCCCCAGTAGTTATGCTCTCTGAAACTTCAGAATTAAAGTTGGTTCCTTCAGGATTTGAAGAATCAGAGTTTTCAGAATTATCAGTATTTGGCTCATCAGAACTTGATGAATCAGAACTTGAAGAGCTAGTGACAAGTTCTGATGCTTCTTGAAAGTCTTGAGTTGTGGTAGGATCTTCAGCTTGCTCCCCCTGGACAGGTGCATTTTCCTTTGGAGTTGTTACCATAGTTTCAATGATATCAGAACTTAACCCGTCAGAACTTACAGGATCAGAGTTTAAGTCATCAGAATTTACAGAATCAGAATTAAAATCTTCATTTTCAAATCTCAGCTGATCATGATCATTGAAATCTTCAAGTCCAGTAATCTTCTTATCATCAAAAGATACATTGATAGATTCCATGACAACCCTTATTCTTAAATTGTAGACTCTGAAGGCTTTTGTGGAAAGTGGATATCCAACAAAAATTCCTTCATCAGCTTTTAGATCAAATTTCGACAGCTGTTCAGGATGAGTCTTAAGAACAAAACACTTATATACAAATACATGAAAGTATTTCAGATTTGCCTTCTTTTTCTTCACCATCTCATATGGTGTTTTTCCATGCTTGTTTATGAGTGTTGCATTCTGTGTAAAACAAGCAGTCTGCACAGCTTCAGCCCAAAAGTAGGTTGGTAGCTTTGCTTCATCAAGCATAGTTCGTGCAACTTCAATGAGAGTCCTATTCTTTCTTTCTACAACTCTATTTTGCTGTGGAGTTCCAGGTGCAGAAAATTGCTTTTTGATTCCATGCTCTTTGCAGAACTCTTTTATGATTGAATTCTTGAACTCAGTGTCATTATCACTTCTTATAATTTTACAGAATCTTTGACCAACTTATCCAGCTGTTTGACATGATCAGTTAGAGTAGATGCAGTTTCATTCTTCTTGTGCAAGAAATACACCCAAGTGTACCTTGTGAACTCATCCACTATAAGTATAGCATATTTCTTCTTTACAATAGACATGACATTGACTGGACCAAATAGATCAACATGCAGTAGGTGATAAGGCTCAAGAATTGAGGATTCAGTTTTTCTCTTGAAAGAAGATTTTCTTTGTTTTGCCTTTTGAAATGAATCACAAAGGCCATCAGGAGCAAATACTGATTTTGGCAGTCCTCTCATAAGATCTTTCTTTACAAGCTCATTTATGTTGAAATTTAAATGAGAGAGTCTTTTGTGCCAATTTCAGCTTTCTTCAATTGATGCTCTACTCAACAGACAGATTGCAGAACCATCAGAACTTGTTGAAAGTATGGCTTCATAAATGTTACCATGCATGTAACCTTTCAAAACCACTTTGCCTGTAGAATTGCTTACAACTTCACAGTGTTCTTCAAAGAAATCCACATGATAAACTCTGTCACATATTTGACTCAAACTTAGCAGATTGTGTTTAAGTCCTGAGACAAGAGCTACTATTTCAATGATGACATTTCCAAGATTGATATTGCCATATCCCAGAGTTTTTCCCATATTTCCATCTCCATAAGAAACTCCTGGGTCAGCTTTCTCCACAAAGTCTGATAGCAGGGCTTTATTTCCAGTCATATGTCCTGAACATCCACTGTCCAAAACTAGGATGTTATTCTTGTTGCCCTGTAATCATAAAGACCACTAATGGTTAGTTTTAAGGACCCAGACTTGCTTGGATCCTTTGGCCTTTTTAAGTTTGTTAGCATTTGCAGCGGATTTAATTTCAGAGTTTATGCTAACTTGTTGTTTATCAGAACTTATATCAGACTTTACACTAGAAGGAATTAAAGTAACTTTCTTCAAAGAAAGTTTTATTTGATAATAATCATAGTACAGACTATGATATTCCTTACAAGTATTAATGGAATGCCATAAACTACCACAATAAAAATAAGGATTTTGTGGCTTAAACCTAACAGACTGACTCTTAACTCCTGATCTAGGAGGTAAAGAGTTTATATTTTTATTCTTCCTGTAAAAAGAAGCAAGATAGTTAGAGTTTCCAAAGTTATAACATTTCTTTCTAGGAGCATTAGGAACATGCATATAGTTATTGCTTTTATTCACGCCTTCCTTTCCATTCCTATTTTTCCTAGCTTTCTTTAGCTTGTTGACATTACTAATCTCTTTCAGCTTATGCTTAAGCTGCTTCTTTGTCATTAAGCCTATGTTGACTTTAGCTGGTTTATCCTGTTCTAATTTGTCAGAAGTTGACTTCTCCTTAACTTCTGTCACAGACTCTTTCATCTTTTCAGAATCAGACTTTACAGTTTTAGCTACAAACTTAACAGGATTTACCTTAGGCTTAGCAGTCTGTTTAACAACAATTGGCTTAATTTGTTCAGTTCCTTTTTCATTTTTATCATCTCCATAACCTAAGCCCTCTTTCCATTTTCCACTACTTAATAAATTCGGAGTTGTTCTGCCTGAGTTAGTCCAAGTTCTGATAATCTCTCTTTCCTTTTCTAAGTCAGCTTTTAGAGATTCATTCAATTTTAACACTTCATCTCTAACATATAAAGCATCATCTTTTTATTTCTTAGTTTGATGAAGAAAAACTAATTCCTTTTCTAAATAATCATTTCTCTTTTTATAAGTAGAATTTTCAGATGTTAATCTTTCACATGTTAAAGTCTGATCTCTATAACTAATAAACATGGTTTTAAGATATAATCTCAACTCAGTAATATCATCAGTATGAAAAGCATAAGTTGTTTGAGGTACCTTCAATTCAGCATATTCAGGGCTGCTATCAGCATTTGCCATCAAGGCATAGTTCACCTCATCTTCAGAATCTGAAGTGTCTGTCCATCTTTTCTTCTTTATGACAAGTGTCTTGCCTTTGTCACTTTTTCCTTTCTTGCAGTCAGGAGATATGTGATCTCTTTCACCACAATTGTAGCATTTAACATTTGAGTGGTCTCCTCTGTCAGACTTTGCACCTTTGCCTTAAGACTTTCTGAACCCTTTCTTATCAGAACTTACACCTTTCCTGGAAAACTTTTTTCCCTTTCTGAATTTCCTGTAGGCTATCTTTGTGATACCCTTCACCATAAGAGCACACAATTTCATCATCCCTTCATCAGCATCTATTTCAGATAAATTTTCAGTTTCTGAATCATCATCATCAGAATATTATAACTCTGAATCAGACTTTATGATGAGAGCCTTTCCTTTACCCCTATTTAAGGCAACAACTTTAGGAGATTCCACCTCAGTCTTAAGAGCAACTGTCCTTGACTTTCTTTCATACCTCTTGCTCCTTTGATCCATCTCAAGTTCATAAGTCTTGAGCATACCATAAATTTCATCAAGAGTAATTTCAGTAAGGTCATAGTTGTCTCTTATGGTAGTAGACTTCAAATCCCAATTTTCAGGAAGAGCTAAAAGGAATTTTAGATTTGAATCTTCAAGATCATATTCCTTGTCCACCGTGACAGATCATTCATATAACGACCCGTATATTTTTATTATTATTTAAATGTGTAATTATGGAATAAAAAATTAAATAAAATATTTGGGTGGGTTCAGTCAGTGGGTTATTACTCTGTCACTATGTGTATGTGATCACTAGTGTATGTAATTGAATTGCGTGGTTAATTAATGAATTGTATGATTTTGTATCGTTGCTAAATATGGTGTTATTGCAGTTTTATTTCTATAAATATCTGGAATGTCTCTAAAATTATTTTTATGGTTTTATAACTATAGTAATCATTTATGGGATTTTATAAAATTTAGAAATCAATATTTCATTAATTATTTATCCTTGAGTGATTGTCTGATTGTATTTATTAGTAAAATCAATATTAAATTCAGAAATTCTTCAAAAATTATGAAACTCATATTTATATAAGTTGGGAATATTTCAAGAATTTTAAATTATTTTGGGAATTTTTGGGATTAATTTTACCCGCCCGTTATTTCGTTAATTGTTAAAAAGGCGGGTATAAGTTGCATTTTAGAAATTGTTTAAAATTATTAAAATTTATGTTTTTATAAACTTCGGGATATTTGGAACATTTTAAGACTATTTTTGTGATTTTCTGAAATTATTTTAAGTGCAGCTCGGTTCGTTAATTGTTAAATACGGGTACGAGATGCATTTCAAAAATACATTAAAAATCATGAAAATTTTATTTTATTAGTTTCAGGATTTTTAGAAAATTTAAAGACTATTTTGGAAAATTTTCAAATTTGTTTTGAACGCAACCCAGTTCTTTAATTTGCGAATTTCGGATCAAAATCGGCGAAAGCAGGGGTGTGGACACATGGATTGGAATGGGAATATGTAGTACCAATTTTTATATACGTGTCTTGAGCAGAATGGATGTTGATTTATACCCCTGTTCTCATTTTATTTTTAGGTTTATTCTATTGTATCTAGCATCAATCTCTCAGTCTCATCTGTTTAATCTCTTCGTCCTCTTAATCTCTCCACTGCTCGTCTCTTTATTCTCTTAATTTCTCCTCCTTCTCCCTGTGTTTCCCTGAGCTTCTCTGTCCGTTTTACTTCTGTACGCCGCCGTTTCTCGGGTATTCCGGTGTGTTCTCCAGCGATTCACCCCTGTTCCATTTTCTCACCTTTGTTCTCTGTTCATGCATATGTGTATGTATATATACATAATCTGTGTGTATATACGGTCTGTGGTGTGTGTGCGTTTTGTGTGATGTTGTGGTGCTGCGCGCAGTGGCGCATCGTGCTTGTGTGCCGCCTGGTTTACTTCCCTGTTCCTGTTGTCTTGCCGATTGTAATTTTGGAAAATTATGATATTAATTATTATATTATTATATGTCTTGCAGGAATTTTATTGACTGATTTCGTGAAATAAATCATTCGTGCGGGAAAATGATTTTTAATAATCGGCGGAATTTCGCGTTGGAAACCCGAGAATTAATCGGGTACCCGTGAAATTTTGTCGCCGTCCGCGATGAATTTCGACGAGCGGACGGTGGACGGTGATGATATAATTCTGAGTCCTAATTTTTAAAAATAAATAAATATAAAAATACGAATAAAAATTAAAGATATAATAATAATTAGTTGATTTAAAACGGTGGTTGGGAAAATTGTGAAATGTGAATTGTGTGATTGGTTTGGACTGAATTGATTGGTTGTGTTTGTGAATTGACGTCGAATTGGTTCGACGGGTAGTCCAATAAACAAAGGAGACGCTGCCCGATTTCCGGGAAAATTGAACTACGGACATACGGAAGCGTATTCGATGATTATCAAGGACGTCGAGTGGCTATATATATGTGTGTGTGTGTGTGTTTTATATGAAACTTGATTGTACAATGTGATGAAATATTTTGCCAAATCGATAACCCTGATTTCGTAAAATTACGAGTATACGTATTTTCTAAAAATGAACACCGAACATATTTTCAAAATTGTGAACCCTAATTGTTGCATGTGTTATTATAATATATACATAGTTACGAGTCGGGTTTGAATATCGTTGGGTAGAATTGGTATTGAGGATATGTCAAGCATACCTAGACGTCTAACGTAGGGTATTTCGGCTCTGTAGGTTCTAGTCGAAGAACTCAAGAATTGATATCGAACTAAGATAATCTAGTGATCAGTCGGCAAGTGCCTCGAGGTTTCCAAGCGAAGAACCCTGAGAGTCTTATATACTATCTTGAGATAGATTGCCGCGAAGCAGGGATGTATTCTAGTAAGACAGTCATTTTTCCATGAGAGCCCGAACGTTCAAATTTATCAGAAACAGTCAGTGATAGTCATAACGCTCTGCAAGGCAAGTACCCCTGACCATTCTTTTATGGTTTAGTATATGTGAATAACTAAATGTTGTACTTTCATAATGGAACATAAATGTTTTAAGTTACGTATCCCCCGTATTTGAAAATGTTGTTTAAAATTATGTTTTGGGGAAAAGTAACTTCTGAAAACACCTATCTCTAAATGTGATTTTAATGAAAAGAGGATTTGAATAGTGTGTTATGATATAATTGATTTTGAAAAGAGATAGGTAAAAGTGATGATTTTGAAAACTGGAATAAAACGATCAGATATGGGATACGTTGGGGCCAGAGTAGGCCTATTGAGGTGGCGTAAGAGTCTAATTCGGTTGCGCGCACTGTATAACCGATTAGTCCAGCAGGTCAGAGACCTAGCTAGTCTCTGAGTTCAGGAACAGGTATATAGGATGGCAGTGGGAGCCGTCCAGTGTTGATAGCCTGATCAGCTATCTTCACATATCCACTAAGTATCTGATTTGGGTTTTGCGGTTCCGTAATGGAATAAGTGATTTATACAATGGATTTGAAAATGAAGATGGCATGCTAGAATTAAACTCTGGTATTTATACACAGCACATTACTGATGATATTGTTTTACAGAGCATGCTAGTTTTTGTATCCAGTGTATGTTGGATTTTAATCGCAGCGGAGGCATGGTAAAACAATTTTTACACATACAGAATCCAAATAAAAGCATATAAATTGTGGTAAAAACATAGGGATCGATTACTAACCTTTAATAGCGATCCAAAAGCAACGATCAAAGATCCTTACCAGCTGCTCCTCAAACGTGAAGCACTCCACCGGTATCCACCAAGAAAACGATGCTAAGGAGGAGGAGGAGGAGGAGGTGGAGAGAATTAGGTTTTATAAAATTTTGGGGTTCAAAAAAAAATAGGGTTTATAATAATATATCTATAGGAAAAATTTTCAGCTGAAATTTTCCCATAAATATTATTATTATTATCCCATTTATTATTCTCATTAATAATTAAAACACCTTTTAATTATTAATCCTTTTTCTAAACACTTTAGAAATAATTCTCTCTCTTGATTTAATTTCCAAAAAATTAAATCCTTAATTAATAATATTAAGAACTTTTCTTAATTAATTTATAATCAATTAAATCTCATTTAATCAATTATTAAATTGGCCAATTAATTATTTATTTCACAAATAAATAATTATTAGCCATTATTAATTAATTCCTCCACCATTAAATCATTCTCTTTTTATGGTGTGACCCTGTAGGTTCAATATTAAGCCGATAGTAGAAATAAATAATAATAAAACTATTTTATCATTATTTATATAAATTCTCTAATTTATTAAATATGATTAATTAATTAATCACATTTATTCTACATCGTGAGGGATACTTCTCAGCATATCGCGACTATCCGGATAATACGAATTCACTGCTTAGAATACCAAGAACCTATTCAGTGAATAGTTATCGTACAATAAACTCCTTCTACCCTACAATGTCCCGATTAAATACAAGGCATGGATCTCGTGTCAAGCCTATCTAATTTAATCACTTGCTTACCATTTACTATGCTCAGTTCTATGTAAATTAGAAACTCCTTTCTAATTTTATTCACTCTGGCCAGAGATTCCTGAACTAGCATAAGTGGATCAGCCTTGAACATTCTCTTTCTGAACTTCATCAAGTTCAATTTTGCTCCCACTGTTTCCTTCAAGGATAAACTCCTTTTCCAAGAAGGTAGCATGTCTGGAGACAAACACCCGATGATCGGTGTAAAAGTAATACCCTAAAGTCTCTTTAGGATATCCCACAAAACTACATTTTACGGATCGATATTCTAGCTTATCTGGGTCAACTTACTTGACATAAGCTGGAAATCCCCAAATCTTAACGTGTTTAAGAATCGGTTTCCTTTTTTTCCATATCTCATACGGAGTTTGAGGAACAGATTTGGAAGGCACCTTATTCAGTAAATATGCTGAGGTTTCCAATGTATAACCCCATAGGAATACTGGAAGATTTGCATAGCTCATCATGGACCGAACTATGTCTAACAAAGTTCGATTTCTCCTTTCAGATACCAATCTGGAGGAGTCCACTGGGAGACTATACCATTTACTTTGAGATAATCTAGAAACACTCCATTAAGTATTCACTACCTCGATCTGATCGAAGAGTTATAATACTATGTTTGGTTGTTTCTCCACTTCATACTTATACTCTTTGAACTTTTCAAAGGCTTCAGACTTGTGTTTCATCAAACACATATCCAAATCTAGATCTATTATCCATGAAAGTAATGAAGTATGAAAATCCACCCATGGCTTGCGTAGACATTGGTCCACATACATTTGTGTGTACCAATCCTAGCAAATTTGCAGTCCTCTCTCCATGTCTAATAAATGGAGACTGCAGTGCCACTATAAAGTGAGATTTTCATCATCCCTTTTTCCTTTATTAGTTTGTTCAATCTGAAGTAAATTATGTCACATATATACAGACCATTATTTAAAGCACCACGTCCATAAAGAATATTATCTCTAAGAATAGAACATTCATTATTCTCAATAATAAATGAAAATCCAGCCAAGTCTAACATGGGAATAGAAATAATATTCCTCACAATGGAGAGATCAAAATAACAATTATTTCAAACAATAGTCTTGCCCGTAGGCATATGTAAATGAAATGATTCTACATCTTTAGTAGCAACTCTTGCTCCATTTCCCATCAGTAGAATCACCTCCTCTTCTTTAAGAGTCCTACTTCTCTTTAGTCCCTGCAACAAATTGCAGATTTGAGAACCACAGGAGGTATCTAATACCCAAGTAGAAATTTGATTTAATGACATATTCACTTCTATTATGAACATACCTGAATAAGAAGCGGTAGTCTCACTACCCTTCTTCTTCTTCAATTCTGCAAGGTAAACCTTGCAGTTCCTCTTCCAGTGCCCCACCTTGTTACAGTGAAAGCAAACAACTTTGCTCTTGGGGTCTTCAGCTTTTGGTGGAACCGGCATTTTCTCACCTACTTTCTTCTTCTTGTAAGGGTTCCTCTTCCTTTTCTTAGGATTGGAACCTTCACCAATTAGAAGAACAGAACTCTTCTTAGGGGAAAAATTCGATTCCGCAGTCTTCAACATGTTGTGGAGTTCAGGCAGGCTGACATCCAACTTATTCATGTGAAAGTTCACAACAAACTGCGAGAACGAACTCGGAAGCGATTGCAAGACCAATTCTTGGCTCAGCTCCCCATCCATGGCGAAACCAAGTTGTCCAAGATGTTCAATCAAATTGATCATCTTAAGTACATGGTCATTCACAGATGATCCCTCAGACATCCTACAACCGAACAGCTCCTTCGATATCTCATATCGAGCTGTCCTCCCTGCCATATCATACAACTCTTGTAGATGCATGAGGATAGTGTGAGCATCCATATGCTCATGTTGCTTCTGTAGCTCAATGTTCATGGAAGCTAGCATGATGCATTGAGCAACATTTGCATCATCTATCCACCTACGATACACAACATGTTCATCATTATGTGCATCACTAGCAGGTTCAGTAGGCTTAGGTGAGTCAATCACGTATTCCAGCTTCTCAATCATGAGAACAATTCTCAAGTTTCGAAGCCAGTCAGCATAATTAGGACCAGTCAATTTGTGAGCATCCAGTATGCTCCTGAGTGATAGTGCAGAAGACATAATGTATATAGTAAATCCGTAAATGATAAACACATAACAACACTTAGCAAATATTCGATTTCATTTTAAAACACTATATGAATCGGGTCTTTATTCATAAGTGGCTCCCACTAGTTTATCTAATTTATTCAACCCCCTACATGAAAAAGTAAGCATTCATAATGCTAGTGGGAATAGGGATCCTACATTCCATTACACAACCCCGGCTGTGGCACGAACCGCCATGTAATGTTAAATAGGCAGACAACTCTTGTCAATTACATCTAATGTTATTCCCTAATCAAACTTTAGCCTCTTGAATAATTGAGTCACGACTGTGGCACGATAAACTCAATATTATAAGTCAAGTCTAACCCAACATTCCGTACAATTGAATCAGTCCCCAAAGGCCCACGGCTGTGGCACGTACCGACCTTTAGATTCTTATTCAATGTACACATCTCTATGTAATAGACAAGTATTTCTTATTTCAAAATCAAAGCCCTCGGCTGTGGCATGAAACGACAATGATTTAAAAATAAGAACTACTTTCTATCATGTTGGAAGGCTATGACCGACACAAGCCCGTTGTGTCATTGGCCAATTACTACTTGATATTATTTAATTTTAGAGGGATTATATTATATTACAATCATAATCATATTATAAAGAGATTCTTTCTTTTAAATTAAATATTTCAAATCAATAATCGATAATCAGATGATTCCCAGATCGGGTGGAGATTTGTCAAGAGGCGTCACTTAATAACCCTTTCTTACAGATAAAAATATGTTGTTGACAGAATCATCCTTTCTCTCATATTGAAAATTCATATTCAATTACGTGTTTCATAAACACAAAAATCTCATGATTGTATTCATAATATTATCATTAGGGTTATGAAACAATTTCACTATACTAGGTTGTCTAACAAACGCCTTATGTTCATTTAAGTTCACCTAAATCTATCATCGCATGATAAACTAAGCATATATCACATATATAAACATGAATAAACATCAAGGTAGGTATATTATATCATCTAGTATATTAGTCTAAGCAATATACATCTCTATGTATCATATGAAGCACTTAAAAGCAATTCAAACGATCAAAAACAACTTTAAAAAACTTATGTTAGTTATAAACAGTTCGAAACAATTTCATAATATATTATATAATATACCATTAGAAGCGTCTCGAAAAGACGAATCCAACGGCACCAAAAACGCCCTATTCTGAGCTGCCACGCGCCCGCACGCGCCGAAAGAAGGTCTCCCATGCGCCCCCACGCGCACACGCGCCTGACAGCGCGTGTCTGACTTTCCTGCATGCGCCCCACGCGCCACATGCGCGTCACGCGCCTAACCCCCCTATGCTGACGTCAGCATGATGTCATTAGCGCGTGTCTACCATGCGCCGCGCGTGGCACGCCAGCGCGTGAGCCCCACGCGCGCGTGGTCGACGCGCGGTCCTTCGTTCTTCTGTGATTCGCCGCCGCTTTCCTCCTCGATTGTTGTGCCGCCGTACTGTGCTAACTATTCTTTCTTTCCGTGCAGCATTCAACACAGCCAATACAAACATATATATATATATATATATACTATATATACATATATTTATACTTATTAAATTACGAATTTAATTGTAAGAACTTCAAAAATTCATAATAAAAAATCTATACATCATAAAATTATGAAAAAAATACCCAGACGATCTACAACACTTGTAGAACCCAGATCAACATTCAAAATTATTTTAAGAAACGATTTCTCATCAGAAAAAATTAATTCATGATATAACTTGTAAAAATCATAATTAATTCATACAAGCACATAAAATTCGGAAATTTTTACCACAGATCTAAATGCATACAACCTAAGCTCTGATACCATTGTTGGATTTTAATCGTAGCGGAGGCATGGTAAAACACTTTTTACACATACATAATCCAAATAAAAGCATATAAATTGTGGTAAAAACATAGGGATCGATTACTAACCTTTAATAGCGATCCAAAAGCAACGATCGGAGATCCTTAGCAGCTGCTACTCAAAAGTGAAGCACTCCACCGGTATCCACCAAGAAAACGATGCTAAGGAGGAGGAGGAGGTGGAGAGAATTAGGTTTTATAAAATTTTGGGGTTAAAAAAAATAGGGTTTATAATAGTATATTTATAGGCAAAATTTTCAGCTGAAATTTTCCCATAAATATTATTATTATTATCCCATTTATTATTCTCATTAATAATTAAAACACCTTTTAATTATTAATCCTTTTTCTAACCACTTTAGAAATAATTCTCTCTCTTGATTTAATTTCCAAAAAATTAAATCCTTAATTAATAATATTAAGAACTTTTCTTAATTAATTTATAATCAATTAAATCTCATTTAATCAATTATTAAATTTGCCAATTAATTATTTATTTCACAAATAAATAATTATTAGCCACTATTAATTAATTCCTCCACCATTAAATCATTCTCGTTTTATGGTGTGACCCTGTAGGTTCAATATTAAGCCGGTAGTAGAAATAAATTATAATAAAACTATTTTATCATTATTTATATAAATTTTCTAATTTATTAAATATGATTAATTAATTAATCACATTTATTCTACATCGTGAGGGATACTTCTCAGCATATCGCGACTATCCGGATAATACGAATTCACTGCTTAGAATACCAAGAACCTATTCAGTGAATAGTTACCGTACAATAAACTCCTTCTACCCTACAATGTCTCGATTAAATACAAGGCATGGATCTCATGTCAAGCCTATCTAATTTAATCACTTGCTTACCATTTACTATGCTCAGTTCTATGTAAATTAGAAACTCCTTTCTAATTTCATTCACTCTGGCCAGAGATTCCTGAACTAGCATAAGTGGATCAGCCTTAAATATTCTCTTCCTTCACTGGAAGGGGTAGATCCTTTATTGATCATACACTATCTTCGTGTACAAATTCCTATACCCAGTAGAGCCCTAATAATTGTCCCTGGAGACTAAGAACTAAACCAAAGCATAGTTCAGTGTACACAAGATGACTATGATGACCTCAAGTCTAAGGATACTTGTACAACTATCACTATGTGAACAACTGCTGACACGTGAGTGAACTCCATCAGTTGTTCAGCTGTGCGAGTCATGTTCAGTGAACTTATTCTATAATAAGCACCTACATGCTAGCTATAGTGTCACCACACAAATGTCTATGAGAACAGACATTCTTCATAATGAAGCAAGCATAGTATGTACCGATCTTTGCGGATTATTAATTACCAGTTAGTAATCCTACGACCAGGAACTATTTAAGTTTAGAGTTATCATCTTTTAGGTCTCACTATTATGATCTCATCATAATCCATAAAAAGCTTTACTCTAAACTATGGTATATCTTATTTAAACACTTAAATAGATAGAGCCCGTAATAAAAACAAAATAAGTCTATTATTAATATCAATGAAATCAAAACAGATTACATAAAGAGTTATTCCTAAATCCTAATACATGATTGCACTTAGGACATATTCCTTTCAGTGTACACCTGTTTTACATGGTTCTAACGAGTTATGAATTCTGTTCCTATAACTGCTTTACTTTAAACTGTTTTTACTCGTTATTCATATAGTGGTGCTGCTGAGCAAGCAATTGCTCACCCTTGCAGAATATTTTATATTTATTGCAGATGCCTAGAAGAATCTTGCGCGGTAGCCAGGGCAAAGTTCCAGCTCCTTTCGTGTCAGGCTCCTCTGAGGTAGTTGTGTTCAGACCAGATGAGGTCTGTTGAGTTGCTGCATTGAGATAGTGGTCAGGATTGTGTAAGGTAATTTGGGTTGTGTTAGTTGAGTAACCTAAGTCATACTTAAACCTGGAAAAGGTCTTGGTTAAGGGGTCGTAGCTATGTATTATTAATAGTTATGATTGTTATTATTGTTGTTGATGACGTCAACTCCAAACCCCGGGGTTGAGGCCGTCACAATTCAAGAGTTTGACAAACCTGTCATATAAATCAGTTAAAGACTCATCAGCTTTTGAGTCAAAGTGCTCATACTCTTGAGTGAGTATAGTCCTCATGTTCTTCTTTATTGCATCAGTTCCCTCGCATCTTGTCTCCAGAGCTTCCCATATCTCCTTTGCAGTCTTGCAATGTATTACCCTATTTGGCATGTCATTATCAATGGCACTATACAGCAAATGCCTTACCTTTGCATCCTTGGCAATGGATGAGATGTCTTCAGCTGTGTACTTACCTTTCTCCTTTGGTATGGTCTTTGTTGGTTGATCAACAAGTACAACAGAGAGCTTGGTAGGCTTATGTGGTCCTTCATTAATTCTGTCAAGGTATTCTGGATCTGTAGCTTCCAGTAACATAGCCATATTCACTTTCCATATGGGATACTCAGAAGGTCTCAGTATGGGAACCCTGATAGTCTCATATCAACTGTGGGTTTGAGTCTTTTGAGTTTCTTCAGTTTTGGTGGGCTTGGTTGGAGTTTGTGCTTCTTCAGACATGATTTTTTGGATCTTTATTATATGTGTGTTAACAGAACAACTCTGATACCACCTGTTAGCTCACACAACACTGTAAAGGGGGTTGAATACAGTGTTACTACAATCAAATCGATTTCGAACACAAGTTACAGTAAATAGATATATTCAATAAGATAAACTCTGTTACAATGGAACTGTTCTCTCTCAGTGATGAACAAATATCACTAAGAGTTGTTAGGTTACAATGTATAATCTTCTCGATAATGATAACACATATAGTGTAAACCCAAATTCTGTGTTTATATAGTACACAGTTACAAGATAACTTCTAATTGATATGGAATATAATTCTGTCCCATAAAATATATCAATTAGATATCTTCTACAAGTCTTCCAGTCTTCTAACTCTTTCCATGCATATCTTCTTTTGTTTAAGTCTCAATCTTCTACTGTAAATCAGCTTCCTTCCTTAACTGCAAGTCCTCCCGCACTTAAGTTCTGATATGGCCTTAAGTTCTGATATTAAGTTCTGACTTCCCGTAAGTCCTGATTTCAGTAAGTCCTGATATATCCTATTTGTTAAGATCTGAAAACTAAACATGAATCATATTAGACATGATATCTCAAATATATCTAACATTTACAATCCTATTGTGGTAACTTAGTTAAGTCAAACCCAATAGTGAAAAAATATCAATATTTTTCAACACATCTCCCACGATAGATAGGAGTACTTCGCTTTGGCGAACCCACTCCATATCGATCTAGGGGTTAACACATTGGACTCATTGGAAGGCATCTAATCAACTTAATATTAACTTTAGGGTTTTGTAAATTTTAAAATGATCATGTTCCCATCATAAAGGGATTCCTAATTTTTCCTTGAATAAAATACTTCAAATTAATATTCGTCAATGATTTAATTTCCAGGTAGTAAGGGAGTCACAACGGTCTCGCTTAAAACCCACAACCTTACAAGTTCGATGAACTTGCTTTTGACAAAATTTCCCCATGTCAGAAATAAATAATTTTTTTATTTTATTCCGTGTTTCATAAACACTAGAATTTTATAATCGTTTGTTCATTTTAAAACCTTGAGTCGTTACAGATTTTATCTTGTTTAGTAAACATGGCATGAGTGTCGTATCTAATACATACATCCTTAATGTTATTAAGCATGCATCTTTATAAACTACTCTACACATACATTCATCATATGATCATATATATGTAAAGTGCGATAAATTAAATGTGGTTGGTTATGACTTCATCTTATATGATCTTTATCAAGCTAATGATAAAGATCTAGGTCAATCTAAAGTGAAAAATAAATAAAGGCTAACTATTACATGTCTTCTTTCTTGTATTGCTTTCTTGGATGGCCTCCATGTGGGATTACCCTTTCTTGATCTTCAAATCTTCATGTATTTGTGTACATTACGAGAATATAATATAAAACTAATCTAATGAACTTACAAGAAGAACTCGAGTTACATTCAAGATTTATTAACTACAAGATCGAACGACATGAAAGCCGTATTTAAAAAAAACAAAACCATTATCCTAAGGTCATAAGCCATAACCATCCACCATGCTCAATTAACACATAAGAACATGTTATAACACATAATCTGATCTTAACATATCATACCCATCATAATATATTAATAAAAACCAAATATAGAAAAAATCAGAAAATTCGAAATTAAATCTGATAACATTAAATCGCAGATTACAGGGTTTAAACGACGTCAAACGCCTTACAGATCAGTCGATGATAGTTTATCTATCAATTTTGTTCAGACGCTCGATTTCAAATGAAATAGCGTATTCGTTCGCCAAAATCGGACACCAGACCCACATTTCAGCAAATCCGTTGCATCCGATTCAGAATCATATCAAATATGATTCATATAATAAGAAGAAATATAAAACATGTATATATCAGTATATACATATTATATAATCATCATATGATTATACAACTCTCATGAATATCATATATTCAAAACATATACATATATACGTATATATAAACATAAAAACATGCAAAACATACAAAATCACATACATAACAGTCATGGAATACTGTATACATGTTATCATCGTAAAACCAGTAAACACATAAATGAATTAGACACTTTTCGCAAGTAGCTGTGATGCCATTGAAGGGTTTCGAGCACATAAACACAACGGAAACAGTAATTAAAACGTGAAAAACCAGAATTTTCGAAACCCACCACATGATTCATGTGAAAAATAGATATTTAATTCGTAGATCATATTGTTTATCTTAAGAAGATTTACAAATTGGTTAAATAATGGAGATCCAAATATTGTTCAATCACCACGCATCCCGCTCTCGCGATCTATGCTCTATCGGTATCCACACGAATGCTTGAACTCAAGAATTGGATGTGTACTAGCACAAACTCGTTTCTTCTTGCTCTCTCCATCTTCTCTCTAGGTGGCTAGGGTTTTAGTAAAAGTCTTATATTAAAAATCAGCCACAAGAGATATTATATAGAGAGTAGAAAAACGAATTATAACTCTTAACTAATTAGGAGTTATTATTATTTCAAAATTCCTATTTGTATAATAATTAAGTCACGCTTGTTTAATTAACAACTGAATTTTATGATTAATATTAGTAAATTCGAATATCATTATTTATCTAATTAATTAAGTCATACTTAATTGATATTATAAATAATTTGAATTACTTTAATATAAATTAAATCCAATTTAAATTAAATAATCCTTCAAGCATTATTTGTGTGTGACCCTTGTTAGATATATTTGATAATGTCATGTGTAATATGATTTATGTTTAGTTTTTCAGATCTGACCTAACATGACAAATCAGTACTTAACTGGAAATCAACACTTATACTGAAGACATAACTTAAGTTATCAGAACTTAAGTTATCAGAAGATATTTATCAGGAGATAATATCAGGACTTAAGATGACCTTCAGATAAGGCAGGCGGCTGATTGAAAGGAAAGAAGATCGAGACTAAGACAGAAAGAAATATGCATGAAGATCGATACTATTCTCATAATCACATTTCTAAGTCACATATTTAGAGGTATAGAATTCATATCATATTCCAAGAACATTTATTAATCTAACATTTATATCGCAGTAAATTAAGAATTAATATATTATAAAAAGAATAATCGATAAAACAGAAATATTAATAATCCAAATGTCTTAAATTAAAACATCATAGTGTTGTCTCTAGGGCACAAACACTAACACTTATCATTATCTAAACTTAATTATTTATCTAGAGATTTTAATATTTATATTATTGGTTTAGACGGTTTGGAGATTTAATATTATTTTGAAAATTTTAGACTGTTTAATTTTTGTTTAAAATATATTAGTGTTATGTCTGTGAGTTTATGAATTATAAGTAATATCTCCTTCTATTTTAGGAAGGGGGTTTTACAGCAAGAGCATGCATTATGCTTAGCCGAAATTTTAACTCTTGTATGCACATGTGCTGCTGCAAATTTATAATTTTGAGAGTGGAAAAACTGAGAACGGGCTTTGCAATTATGAACTGATATACTCTCTAATCCCAACACAAAGATTAATCGTTACATATAAAAAATTACGACCTTCTTTTTTAATCCTTTTTTTACCCCCATAAATACTTGTCTACTCATTTAAAAAATTGTCTCTATTAAATTAATTGTATCCCTGTTCATTATTGTACATCTTATTAGTAAGTTTACATGAGGGGTTAATCTTAGAGTATTTATGCTGTCATCTTTTTTTTTCTTAAGTTTTCCTGCAGAGGAGAGTTGGTGCATGAGATCAAAAGTATAAGATCTATTAGTGCATAATCATGACTATACCTATTCTATATAATTATGGCATGCCCTTTTTTCTCTTATTGGAGAACTCACTATTTTTAATCCTTTTTTTATGTTGTCATCTCTTTTTTCTTAAGTTTTCCTCCAGAGGAGAGGCGTGTTGTGACTCGATATGATAAAAATAAAGAATTCATGTACGGAGTTAAGGCCGAAGGGCATTCTAGAGATGCATTTATGTTAGGTACAATTGATGATATCAAACAGAAACAATCAGAAGCATCGACGGATGATAATGACATTGATGGATGATGACTACAAGCATCGATGGATGATGACTGCATCGACGGATGATGATGACATCGACATATGTCGATAATCGATGGATAATGATATCAATGGATGATGATGTTAATGGATGATGAAATCAGTATTTATCACAACAGTTGATCTTTAAGGAGGAAAAGGAAATAGGAACTCAAGTCGGTGAAGGACTTTATCTCAAAAGCAATTGTATAGGTTTCCTTGTTGTTAATAGAATATGATTCCTTATATCTTTCGCATAACCTAGCAGTTCTCAAGGATATTTATTCAACCTTTTGAGAGAGTACGATTGTAATAAGTTTTTATGAATTAATATAAAACTGTTGATTATGTTGAAACTTTGTCGAATTTATTGAATTAACTGTATTCATCCCCTCTACAGTTGATCAAGGGCCTAACAATTGGTATCCGAGCTTGCTTTAACGTACAAACAGTTTAAGATCTGAAGATCAATCAACCATATTAGACAAAGAAGAAGAAGAAACACGGAATCTGAATCCAAAGCCACCACCCCAGCCACATCACAGATAAGCAGAAACATGAGTAGGTATGAAGCAATCAAGGTGCCTATCCTGAAAGTGCATGAATACCCAATCTGGATAATCAGGATGGCCATGTGTTTGGAAGCCACAGATCATGAATATCTGAACAAGATCTATGATGGTCCTCACAGACCAATAAAGGTAGTTGTTTCGCTTGCAGGAGAACCAGAGAATATGATAGACAAAGAGATGAAGGACTACTCTCCTGAAGATGTCTAGTCTATCATGAAGGATGCTAAGGTCTGACACATCCTGCATATCAGTCTTGATAGTGTTATGTCCAATAGAGTCATTGGATGTAAGACAACAAAAGAAATATGGGATGCTTTAGAAGTAAAGTATCAATGTACAACTGCTATCAAAAAGAATAGGAGGACAGTACTTACTCAAGAATATGAGCACTTTGACTCAAGGGACAATGAGTCCTTAACTAAGATCTATGACAGATTTCAGAAGTTCCTGAATGACTTATCCCTTGTCGACAAAGAATATGATTTGGAGGACTCAAACATGAAGTTCCTACTTGCTCTCCCTGAAAAGCGGGACTATAAAGTCACATCAGGGACAACTATGAACTTAATAACACACCTTTAGATGAGATCTATGGAATTCTGAAAACTCATGAACTAGAGATGGAGCAAAGAAGCAAGAGAAAAGGATCAAAAGATAGACCAATTGCACTCAAGGTTGAAGAGAAGCCAAAGGAGAAAGTTAGGAGAAAAATCTACTCCAAAGGGAAAGCCATGATTGCAAAGTCAGATACTGAATCATCAAATTTTGATGATGACTCAAATACTGATACTGAATCAGATACTAACAGCGATCATAACAACAATGAAGATATAGAACAAATGGCTGCCCTATTGGTTAAAAACTTTAAGAAGATGGTCTACAAGAACTTCAGGAAAGGGACAAGATTTTCCAGAAAAGGTTCCAGTTCCTCAAAACTCTGATAAGTGGAACAACAGGACAAATACTGATGGGAAGGAATCAAGATCTGGAAAATTTGACAAGTCAAAAGAGAGATGTTACAGCTGTGATAGAATTGGACACTTTGCAGTTGACTACAAAAAATCCAGAGCTGAGAAGAAACAAGCCTTGATCTCAAAGAAGAGAAACCGGGATGATTCATCAGATTCAGATGATGGAGTTAATTATGCTCTCATGGAAAAGGCTAATGCTGAGGATGACAATGTTGAATTAAAAGTACCTCCGTCTACTCTTGCTTTCGATGCTGATGATATCTATGAGTTAAGATTATTTCTTAAGTGTCTGCATGTTAGTTTTAGGGATCAAACCTTAGTGAATAATAGAATTAAGAGGGAAAAATCTGTGTTAAATAAAAGGAATGATTACCTAGAAATTGAGTTGCTTTCCATGCTAGAAATTCAAAAAGAAAGAGATAATGTTGTTTATGTTTAAGAAAAATTGTTAAAAAACATGCTTTCTAAGAGAAGGAGCTAGCAAAAGAAAGAGAAGTCATTAAACTTGGGACTAACTCAGGAAAATCAACTCAGTAAATTCTAGAGAATGGTTGTTGGGGATCAGGATTAGGATATTCAGCAAGATCTATTTTTGATAAGAAAAGTGGAAAAGAAACTGAGATAACATAACCAATAAAAACTGATAGCAAGGTCAAACTGAATAAGGTTTAAATAAATACCATTAAGTTTAATCCTAGTGCTAATACTGTTAAGTCAATTTCATGAGGAAGGTACTACCTCAGCACCTAGATCAAACTTAATTACTGGAAAGAGTGAACACGTTCACAAAAATTCATTAAATATTGGTTCAATAACTCATGTACAGCTTAAGCAAAAGCTGAAGGATCTACACATGAAAGACAAGAGAAAAAGGTCTAGGAAAAATAGGAATGGCAAGGTAGGTGTTAATAAGAATGAAAATTTTGTGACTCCTCCTAATACACCTAGAAAAACCTGTTCAAATTATGGTAGCACTAATCATCTTGCTAACTCTTGCAAGAAGATTAAAAAGATAAATACTGTTCCTTCCAAATCAGAGTTTAGGAATAGAATAGTTAGATATAAACCACAGAGTTCTTATTTTCATTGTGGAAGTGTTTGGCATTCTATTTATACATGTAAAGAGTATCACAGTTTTTTATATGATTATTATAAACTGAAACCGTCTTTAATTAAAGCAAAATATGTTTCTGCATGTATAAATACTAATAGTAAGGATGTTAACATAAATTCTGATAAAACGCCTTCTGATGCATAAGTTAACAAACTTAAAAAGGCCAAAGGATCCAAGGAAGTCTGGTCCTTAAAAATACTAACTGATTCAAATTACTGATGGCAGGGTGATAGGAGGAATTCTCTAGTCCTGGAAAGTGGATGCTCAGGACATTTGACTGGTTATAAATCCCTGCTATCAGAATTTGAGAAGAAAGCTGGCCCAAGCGTTTCTTATGGAGATGACAACTTAGGAAAAATCTTGGGATATGGCAAAATCAAAGTTAGAAATGTCATTATTGAAATTGTAGCTCTAGTTTCAGTACTCAAGCATAATCTGATTAGTGTGAGTCAAATATATGACAGAGGTTACCATGTCAACTTTTATAAGGAGCATTGTGAAATTGTCAGTAAGTCTGATGACAAGATCACATTGACTGGTGTAAGACATGATAGTTTATATGAAGTCTCTATAAGTTTTGATAATTCAAAAGTTTGTCTACTGAGTAGAGCATCTGTGGAAGATAGCTGGAACTGGCATAAAAGACTTTCTCACCTCAACTTAAACAATATTAATGAACTTGTGAAGAAAGATCGTGTAAGAGGATTGCCCAATGCAGTTTTTACTCCTGATGGCTTATTTGACTCATGCTAGAAATCCAAGAAAAGGAAAACTTCTTTCAAGAGTAAAACTGAATCCTCAATTCTTGAACCATATCATCTACTTCATGTTGATCTCTTGGTCCAGTAAATGTTATATCGATTGCCAAGAAGAGGTATACACTCATAATTGTTGATGAATATACAAGATACACATGGGTGTGTTTTCTGCACACCAAGGATGAATCTCCATCCATTCTTCTTGATCATGTGAGGGAGCTGGAAAAAGGATCATCATACAAAGTGAAGATCATCAGAAGTGATAATGGGACTGAATTCAAGAATAGCTCTATGGAAGAGTTCTGCAAACTCAAGGGGATAAAATAAGAGTTTTCTGCTCCTGGAACTCCACAACAAAATGGAGTTGTTGAAAGAAAGAATAGAACTCTCATAGAAGCTGTAAGAACCATGCTAGAGGAAGAAAGATTTCCTACCTCTTTCCGGGCTGAGGCTGTGTAATCTGCTTGCTTTACACAAAATGCAACATTGATCAACAAGCATGGAAAAACACCATTTGAGATGGTGAAAGGAAAGAAGCCAAATTTGAAGTTCTTTCATATTTTTGGTTGTAAGTGTTTTGTTCTCAAAACTCATCCGGAGCAGCTGACCAAGTTTGATCTGAAAGCTGATGAAGAAATATTTGTGGATTATCCGTTGACTACAAAAGCCTTCAGAGTTTATAGTCTGAGAACAAGAACAATCATGGAATCTATACATGTATCTTTTGATGACAAAAAGATAACAGGTATAGAAGATGTAGATGGCCATGACAAGTTGAGATTTTAAAATGAAGTTCCTTATGCTGAACTTTTAAATCCTGGCTCTGATACAGTAAGTCCTGATTTCACTCAAAGCTTTGAGATTCCACAAGACAGTGGAAATTCTTCTGACACTGAAGCATATGTTGAGGGGGGGCAACATAACTCAAATCCAGAGACTACAACAAATGATTCATCACAAGAGACATCAGTAGAAAGATCAGCAGACTCATCTTCCTTAAATTTTGATGAGTCAAATACTGATAACAATGGGAACACTGATTCAGGGGGAGCATCAGAAAACAACAATGATACTAATCAAAGAAATAACAGCGAATTCATGGATCAAGGTGAAGGTTCGTCTTCAAGGAGTCAACTTCCATCTGCAAGAAAATGGTCTAAGTCATACACACCTGACTTAATAATTGGAAACCCTGACAGTGGTGTAAAAACAAGAAAAACCACTAAAAATGAATGTATCTACCATTCTTTTCTATCTCAAACTGAACCTAAAAAGGTTGAAAAAGCTCTGCAAGATGCTGACTGGTTCACAATAATGCAAGAAGAACGCAATAAATTTGAAAGGAACAAAGTCTGGACTCTTGTGACAAGACCAAAGAATATATCTGTAGTTGGCACGAATTGGGTGTTCAGAAACAAAACTGACAGTGAGGGCATTGTTACAAGGAATAAAACAAGATTGGTTACAAAGGTTTACTCACAACAAGAAGGCATTGATTATGATGAGACTTTTGCTCTAGTTGCAAGGTAGAGGCAATAAGAATCTTTCTTGCCTATGCTGCTCACAAGAAGTTTAAGGTGTTCCAAATGGATGTGAAGAGTGCATTCTTAAATGAAGAACTCGAAGAGGAAGTTTATGTTGAACAGCCTCCAGGGTTCATTGATCCAACGTATCCAGATCATCTCTACTTACTGGATAAAGCACCCTATAGACTGAAGCAAGCTCCAAGGGCCTGGTATGAAACACTTGCTCAATTTCTGATAGAGAGTGGTTTCATAAGAGGTACAATTGATAAAACTCTCTTTTATAAATACCATGGTAAGGACTTGTTATTAGTACATATATATGTTGATGATATCGATTTTGGATCTACTAATGATAAACTTTGTGAGAGATTTGCAAAGCTAATGCAGTCCAGGTATCAAATGAGTATGATGGGAGAATTAAGTTATTTCTGGGGTTACAAGTTAAACAGAATGATAAAATAATTTTCATAAATCAATCCAAATACACTAGGAATCTACTCAAAAGATTTGGAATGCAAGACTGCTCAACTGCATCAAATACTATGGCCACTGCAACCAAGTTAGATTTAAATACTGTTTCTTCAGTAGATATAACTAACTACAGAGGTATGATTGGCTCACTCCTATATCTGACTGTTAGTAGCCCGTATATCATGTATACTTCCTGTCTCTGTGCAAGGTTCTAAGATGACCCTAGAGAACCTCATCTATTAGTTGTGAAAAGAATTTTTAAGTATCTCAAAGGTACCATGAATCTGGGATTGCAACATATAAAATATATAGGAAAAGCATTTATGGGAGCTGCCAATTCCTTGGTGGCAGATTGGTTTCTTGGTTCAGCAAGAAACAAAAGTCAATTTCCACATCAAATGTAGAAGCAGAATACAATGTTGCAGGAAACTGTTGTGCTCAAATTCTATGGATGAAGAATCAACTGTTGGATTATGGGTTAGACTATTCTTCTATTTCTATACATTGTGATAATCAAAGTGTTAATGCAATAATAGAAAATCCAGTGCAGCATTCAATGACTAAGCACATCAGTATCAAATACCATTTCATAAAGGAACATGTGGAAGCTAGTACAGTGGAATTGGTCTTTGTTCCGACAGATCATCAAGTAGCATATATATTCACCAAGCCTCTCTATAAAGCTACATTCACAAGATTGGTGAATGGATTGTGAATGATTTCAGGAAAATTCTCAAACTCTGATAATTAAGTCCGCTGATATTATTGAAGCATGGTATCTTATTATTTTTCTGTACATGTTAGATACTGATTCTTATACTAAATGTTGATGCCATGATAACATGCAAATTGTGCAAAATGATTTTATGTGAAAATTGCATGTTGAACTACTGATTTTGCTTACATATTCTTTTATTAGTTAAACTTGCTTTGACTAATAGTTTATGTCAGTAGTTGATAAGTCCTGATAATTATAATTAAAATGCTGAGAATGATCAAGACTTGATTGATTGTTATACTTTATTGATTATTTTGAACTTGTTCAAAATAAATTGTTAAGCGGTATTTTTAATTATACAGTGAGATAGTGGAATATCTTTTAGTTGCTTAAATGGGTTAGTTCTGATGTAAGTATCTTGTAATACTTGAGTGTTTATATTGGGAATAGGAACTTAAAGAGAGAGATTACTTTTTGCGTACCTAGATACGCGTAATCGTGTATTTGCATTATGGTTAATTATTACTTGGTAAATCAAGGAGTCTCTTAAGTTTCTAAACCTTTCTGATATAAATACAACCTTCCACTCTCAGAACTACACACTGCCTTTTTGATACTTAACTTATCATCTTCTCAAAATCTTATTCACAGCCTTACTTATCAAAAATGGCTCAATTCCAGTTTTACACACGCAGTGGTGAATGTTATCTACCAATCTTTAATCCTAGTGATGAAAGTATGTACTTTGATCCGTACGTACATAAGGTTCATATTGGTGGTGAAGTTTATCACCCAACTGAAGTTTCAAATTCAGTTTATGACCATCTCTCTTGTGATGATCAATTGGAACTACATTTCTTTATCCCAGAAGTTCTTCTTAAAGAAGAACAAGAAGAACTTCATACTGAACCGGTGGAATGTGCTCATCAAGCAGCTCTTGAACTGTAAGAGAATATCATCTCTCTTGCAGGCACAATGAGCAAAATTTATCACCGCCGAGCCATGAAGAAGCAAGAAGCTCCGAAGAAGTTAAAGATGTGATAGTTTCTAGGAATAGTTCTAGCTTATGTTAGGATTATTTTATGATTCGGTCTTGTATTCATCTTCTTAATAATTAATGAAAATTTTTAAGTTTTTTTGCTATCTTAAATGATTACTTATTTACTTTCTTGTTTGTGTGTAATTAAATGCTTAAAAATGTTATATCCAAATCAGTACTGCATGATAAACTTCTAGTGTTTATAATAGTGCATGTGAATAAACTAATTTATGTTTAAGTTCATGTGATTACTTTAGTACAGATTAAGCACACTACAGGAGGTAACAATTGTTAAAGAAGAAATTTATGGAAGATTTAATTCTTAGTCATTAAGGATTATTATCTTTGAGTGTTGTATTCTATTCGAATTCTTTGAAACTTTCTTTTTCACATGAAGAAATTTGTTCACACTCACTTCTTAAAAATTACATATCTTATATTTTAAATTTCTTCTCACAACCGAAACACTTGGATTATTTTCTTAAATTTTGCCAAAAATCAAGTGACATAATTCTTGAATTGTACTCACCACTCAGAAATAACATTAAGTTGGTTAGAGACTGCTTGTCGAGGTAGATCTTAATGATACTAACAGTGATACAGAGGTTTCATCAATTTTTACTGAAGACTCTGTGATAGCTTTCAATGAACACATTCAGGCGTTATTTCTTTGCAAGAAGAACAAAGGTTTGAGATCATGGTACATGACAGTAACCTGATGAAATCATCTCCAATTCAAATGGAGGTTCTCATTATTGACGAACAACAACTGTCATAAGCACAGTATCAACTGTGAGCTAAATTATGTATTCACAAGGTATAAATACTGTTATTACTTTATCAGCATTTATTTTAAATACTGATATAGTTCTTTCAGCATTTATTACAATTTTTCATGATATAAATCCTGTAGGCATGATTACTACTAGACCTTATTTAAGGACTACCTCTAGTCTTATGACCACATATCACCCTTCTTTAGCCACCTCTTATTTCTGTAGGACAATGTTTCTGTGCCTTTTTTATGAGATGTGTGAAAAGATTGAGAGAAAAACAGAATTTAAGAGAGGCAGGATCCTTCCTGGCAAAAGGAGAGGTAGATGAGAGATAGGATTTAGTAATCCTTGTGAGAAAGCTCTGACTATTGAAAGTCATGAGATGTGTGGTGTGAGGAGTAGTAAGACTACTTTAAAAGAATAAAGAGATTAATTTTTTTATTTTCTATATGGTTGCAGGTGCTCAGAGTTCTAAAGATGTAGATGCTGAACAACAGTCTGTTGAACATCAAGAACACTCTGATACACCAAAGGATATTAATTTCCTTGCAAGTCTAAGTACTAATACTTTCTTGTAGTTCATATATTCTTCTATTCCACCACATAGTACAATCCTAGTTTTTGTTGATAAACAATCCATTTATTCTACTTTACCATCATCTGATGAAATCCCTGTTGTTGTTGAAGATGTAGTAGCACAACAGTCCATTCATAAAGTTTCATCCATTTCAGAATCACCATAGCATGTTACAGGAACTGAAGTTCTGGAAGTTAATCTCGAAGCTCCAATTCATTTATCTATAATACTTGAAGATGTGGATTTAACTGCTGAAGGTGTGGAAGCTTCTGAAACTACTGGATCACATATTACACCAATTTCTCATTCAAATCTTCATGCTGAAGCTAGTGATGAAGTTCAGCAATTAGTGTAAAATCCGTTTGTTGTTGAAGAATCTAATGATAGTGAAGAACCTAAAGTTTCTAATGTTATTATAGTTCCTAAGGATGATTTATTCTTCCCTGAAGATATGCCTATGCATGTGAGATAACATAAGCTGAAAGAGTTAGATGCTACAAAAGAAAAGGATTATTTTGATAATCTCTGGAGTGCTCATTGGAAAGATATTACATATCCTATTTCTAGAACATAAGCTGTTGCACATCTGGAAATAGCAGAACAGAAGATTACAAATCCTGATATGATGAATCATCTGAAAGTATCAACTTTAGTTGTCAGATCCTTACACACAGCTCATGAAGCAACTACTACTCAAATCAATCAGATTAAAGAATCTTTCATTGCTTCAAAGCTGACTACTCATCAGGAAATTCAGAAACAAATTTCACCAATAGTTGCCAAACAAACTACAATTGAAGCCAGTCGAGCTAGATTGGAAGCTAAACAAGATCAAATGTCTTCTCAACTTACAGAAGTACAGAATTCAATGAAGCTGATTCTTTCTCTACTACTTGGTGATGATGCCAAAAAGGGGGAGAATATTATTAAATCTAAATGCAAACAACTGTCATTGACAAGTACTGATGCTGAAAATTCTGATGGAGGTAATAAGGGGGAACAGAAGGATAGCAAAAGGAGAAAATAAAAGATGAAAAAGAAGAGTTGAAGATTTAACATTGCTAATGAAGATCAAGGTATTCTGGAGATAGAAGCCGGTGTTGAAGCAAGTCAATTTCTTCAATCTCTAAAAGATAAACAACTCTGTTCTACAAGGATCCGAAGATTCAATTATTTGACTCTGAAGAGAGTAGAAGAATATTTTCAAAAGATAATTCCGGAGTTGATCTTGAACAGCTAAGGCAAATGGAGGAAGATTTCAAAAATTCCATGAAGACAACAAATGCTGACATTGCCGTTATTTCTCAAGTACTTTATGAAGATGATCCTTCTAGCAAACCAACTAGAGGTGTAATAAGGGAAGTCAGTCAAGCTGAAGATCTCAGATCACAAATTACAGTAATTGTTGACTTGAAGCTTAAAGGAAAAGAGAAGATAGATGAGAAGTCAAAGTTTTCAAAGTCTAAAGCCAAAGCTGTTGGAAAGAAGAAGAAGAAGGAAGATTTTTGAAGCATTCTGAGATGAGGAAGTGGAATTAACCTCTGACATTGCTCAAGTTAAAGAACTAGTTCAGGATGAAGAGTAAAGTCTGATATTCACTGAAGCAAGATTGGATATGCAAACTTGATTCCTGTATTTAGATAGTTTTGACATCATCAATTGGAACTTATTCATATTTCCATAATGAACAAGTTGGGGGAGATTGTTAGGAGCAATTGATGATATCAAACAGAAACTATTAGAAGCATCGACGAATGATAATGACATTGACAGATGATGACTACAAGCATCGACGGATGATGATTGCATCGATGGATGATGATGACATCGATGGATGTTGATAATCGACGGATAATGATATCAACGGATGATGATGTCAACGGATGATGAAATCAGTATTTGTCACATCAGTTGATCTTTGAGGAGGAAAAGGAAACATGAACTCAAGTCGGTGAAAGACTTTATCTCAGAAGCAATTGTATAGGTTTCCTTGTTATTAATAGAATATGATTCCTTATACATTGGGAGTTGAACTCTATATAAAGTACAAATTAGGTGTATGCTATAAGCATTGTGACATTGTTATATCTTTTAAATAACCTAGCAGCTCTCAAGGATATTTGTTCATCCTTTCGAGAGAGTACGATTGTAATAAGTTTTTATCAGTTAATATAAAAACTGTTTATTCTGTTGAAACTTTGTCGAATTGATTGAATTAACTGTATTCACCTCCTCGACAGTTGATTAAGGGCTTAACATTTAACATTTTATTGCCTTAGATTTTTACTTGCGAACATCCTGTGAAGTCATTGCCTTAGTTTTTTTTTCTATTTAGTTGCGACCTCCTAGAGACATCCTGTGAAGTCATTGCCTTCTTGCCTATTAGAGATAATACTCATGTTTATGAGTTGGCAGAGATTTTTCAGCGAAATTTGTTAGAGTTCATGGTGTGCCTGTGTCAATATTTTCTAACAGGTATACGAGGTTTACATCATACTTTTGGAAGGGGTTCCAGCAAGCTTAGGGTACGCGGCTTAATTTTAGTACAACTTATCTTCTGCAGACCGATGGATAGTCAGAAAGGACGATCCAGACATTAAAGGATATGTTGAGGGCTTGTGCTTTGGAGTGGACAGTTGATTGGGATACATATTTATATCTAGTAGAGTTTGCGTATAATAATAATTGGCACGCGAGTATTGGTATGCCACAATTTGAAGTTTTGTATGGTAGGAGGTGTAGGGCACTATCTTATTGGGATGAGGTTGGTGAGAGAGTCTTTGAGACTGTACTTCGAGATCTCCAGTTTGAATTAATAGAACACTTGACATCTTGATAAGTACATAGGCTTATCGAGATCTCTAGCTCTCCATAATGAGTTTGGCTTGTAGAGGTCTTCAGCTTGTCGAGATCTCTAATCTTCATATCTTCACTTTGGCTTGTAGATATCTCTGAGTTCTCGAATGAATGTAGACTTGTCGATAACTCTGAGTTCTCTAGTGAAGGAATGGCTTGTCGATATCTTCTTGAGTTCTCGAGTAGCTTTCTTGACTTCTCTACTCCTGGTGGATAAGGCTCTTCCGTCGAGTAGACATTGCTCATCTGTCGAGTAGATGTTGCTAATCCATCGAGTAGACACTGATCATCCATCGAGTAGAAGTTGCTCATCCATCGAGTAGACACTGCTCATCCATCGAGTAGAAGTTGCTCATCCATCGAGTAGATATTGCTCATCCGTCGGTACTCTCTGGAGTTTGAATGACTTCTCGATAAGCCATTCTGGAGTTCTCGAATGACTTCTCTATAACATTAAATCTGTGACTTGTAGAGATCTTGACTTAGAACATTTTTCTCCAAACAGATTTATTCAACTCCAAGCTTCTTCAAAATTTTTCTGAGCCATGATCTTCTTCCAGATAGAATCCTTAAGCTTGATACTGTTTTAGGAAAAAGACTCAAGTTTGCTCCTTTGTATTTTTACAGACTTTAAGTGTTACAAGTACAAAATACAAATTTAGATAACAATACAACTTACTTAGGGTTGACCCCAAGCTTACCTAATTACTGGAAATAACTATACATTAATCTTCTACTTAGATCATAGATGCTAATGACATTGTTAGCTCCAGTAATTTTTGACATCATCTATTATATATTACAATCTCCCCCAACTTGTTCATTATGAAATTATGCACAAGTTCTGATTGATGATGTCAAAACTTTAACTAAATGCATAAACCAATCTTCCCATCAGGTCTTCTTTTGTTGAATTGCATTTAGATTTATTCAACATCCATTAGCTGTTTTGGCATTTAGATATATATTCTCCCCCTTTTTTGACATTATCTACAGGAAGAAGGATCCAGCTAAATGCACATTGTTCAAGCTGCTGTCATTGTCTATTTGGAACATTGTCTGCAGCTTCAAGCTTTATTGAGAATGATGGTGATGAGGTTATCAGATAGAATAGAAGTTTCACTTAGATCTGCAGAAGAAGTCTGTTAGTAATAAAAGTCATAAGCTCTCTATTTTTTTGAATAAGTAGTCTCACTACTTCTCACTGCAATAGTCACATGACTTTTAAGAGTTGGAGTTTCCTCACAAGGATTACTAAATCCATACTCTCGTCTACCTCTCTTTTTTCCAGGAAGGATCCTGCCTCTCTTATTCTCTGTTATTCTCTCAATCTTTTCTATTATTCTCACATGAAAGGCTCAAATATTGTTTGACCTATAGAAATAAGAGGTGGCTGAGAAGAGTATATTTGTGATCACATGATTAGGGGAAATCCATATAGGTCTAATCATACTCATTTCATCAGAAGAGTGAGTTCATAAACATATGTGACTAGGGTCACAGTTTGACTCACAAATTACTATGTGGTTTTGACAGTGTGTTGTCCTCCACTTATAGTGGGAACCTCCAATTGAATTGGAGGGGATTTGACTGGGTTACTATCATGAGCACCAGCCTCAAACCCTTGTATGTCTTGCAACATACTGGCACTTAAATGTGCTATTCTTGCCTTTCTTATGATATTATCATAGGCAATTGTACTTCTAGCTTTGACTGCTAAGGCAACTTCTACTAGAGTTGTGAGGGGAGTTGTTCCTTTTTGAGGAACCTCCAATTGAATTGGAGAGGATTTAGATAGCTCCCCCTCAGGAGTACTACCCTCAAACCTATCAGTCTGTTAAGACTGTTTTGCACATGAAAGTGCATTAGTGATATTCATGAAAATCTGATGAGTTTTTCATGTTTGTGATACCATGTTTCTTTTCTCAAACAACAAAACAACTGAAGAACATTTTGAGGATTTTGTCCTTTTGTAAAACAGGTTCCTTTTGAGAGTTACCTGAGTAGGATTGTGTTTGAATTTGTGTTTGTGTTGCTGTGAGGCGGTGAACTACAGTTTGGTTTATAAATGTTTTAGCTGCAGTTTTAGCACTAATACTTGTGGATTGATTATATGAATTCCCTGTTGATGTCTGAGTAGATTGTGTTGGACCTGTAATGCATTGAACAAATGTATCTTTTTGGAGTTTCATTAGAAATACATTGTAAGATATTTTAGTTGCAAGTATTATTGCAGAGAGGACAGTATTCAATACTGATATAAACACATAGTATTCATTACACAAACAAGAGAATGCTTAGAGAAGAGTTTGGATTTTCGTTAATAATGGAAACAGAGTACATTAAGACATAGATTTCAACAAGTAAATCCTTATCCTAACTACTCTAGTTTGGACTTCTTCTTCTCTGCCTCCAACCTCCTTGCCCTGCGCTGGTAAGCTCCGGACATGGAGTGTGCAAGAGAAATGATTCTCTCTTACAACTCCAAAGCAGCAAGGCATTGTTGATCAGCTACTCTTGCACGTCTCTCCTGCTCGAGAGAGACTTCCATCTCAAAGAAAAGGATGCTGAGTTGATCATCCCATGTGAGTTCATCAAAGATCTCTCTTGGAATATCAAAGGGGCTGCAAACAACCCCCCTGAGACGGACACGAAGTCCGAAGGGATCAAAGTAAACTTGGTCTTCATCTAGGTGATGGACAGGCTGGTAAGCTCCATGAATAAGTATGTAAAAGACTGGGGCATCCATTTGAGTGAGAGCGAGAGATGAACAGGAGGTGAGTTTGAAATAAGATGTTTGTTGAGAATAGGAGAGTGATGAATGATAAAGAGTGAAGTGTTTTAATTTATAGAGGGAGTAAAGATAGAAACCAATAGACTCTTGAGTTGCCCGGATAATAAGAGTAATAATAACATAAGCATATTTGACAGTTAGATATGACTAGTTACTATTCCCCATGCAAGTACTCAAGAATATTAGTTCACTATTTAGTATAACTGTTCCCCATGCAAATAAATAAGTACTCCCTACTGATAGGGAATGAAACAAACCCTGATTGCGTAATTAAATCGCATTGATTGTATTAACATTGGGATGACGGTTTAGTCCATTAGAGGAGGCCTAAGACCCTTGATAGGGGCCCAAAAATAATCTAGGAATATAATTGGTTGAGACCAGATACGGTCCAATAATGAAGCCCAATTGAAAAGGGCCCAAAACCCTGAATATTAATTAATTTCATAATTAATTAATAAAGGAAAAATCAGCTGTTAAGATGAGTCCCAATAAGGATATAAATCCTTGTAGATTAGCCCCCAAGGGACCTGATAGGATAAGGAATCAGTTTCCTACTTCCTAGGACTCCAAAGTCCATTCTAATTCTGAGAATTACCCACCAAGTATCCTAACCCAAGTCCAATTCAAGGACTCCCAACATCTATATAAGGGGCCTCACCCCCACAATCCGAACTACGTTTTCGACTTGATCCTTGGCACACAACAAGTTACGTAGGCATCTTGTTAAGGCAGATTGAGTCACGAAATACAAGAGCAGTCAAATCGAGCCTCGAAGCTCACGTTCCCTAGTAATAAATACATCAATTATTATACCTTAGTTTTTGATCCATAACATTTGGCGCCGTCTGTGGGAAGGCACAACAACAACCATGGCGAGAACATGGAGTGGAAACAATACCATTGGAGGTACACCATCTGCGACAACCCAAGAAATTTCGTCAACAATGAAGGTACCTCCGCATTCAACCTATGCCGCCACCGAAGAAGGAGCCCAGGTAGGGGCAACTGAACCTCAAACTCAAGGGACGATTCCCACGGCTCCTCAAGGGATGAATCCCCAACTTCAACAGCTGCATACACCTGTGAATTTTCGACCCGTTGGGTATGAGTATTCAACTATTGTGACCACTAACCCTTATGGGATGCCCTTTACCTCGAGGTTGGAGGAAGTGGACATGCTGGACGGAGTGAAACACGGAGGAAAACACCCATACAAGGTTTGGCACCTATCCCGGAGGATCGGGAATTTTCTGGTCCTTATACTGAGAGAGACTCCGAATCTTCGGATGATGAAGTGACCCCAAGAAGGAGACGTGCTGGAAAAGAGCCGATGCCTTATGGTAACCAACGTCCCAGGATCACCCGAGGGATGAATCCCCAAGAAGTGTAGGAGAGAATCAGGGCTCACGAGGCTGAGATTCAAAGGCTGAAGCGTGACTTAGAAGCGCACTAGGCTCCTATACCCCCACTACCACCTAGAGGGAGAAATCCTCCTCCAATCATAGACCTGGATGGTCCATCACAAAGAAGGACTTTAGTCCCAAGAGCTGATCCAAGGATTCTTCTTCCCCTTGGAGATCCTGATGATCCTACTCCACCATTCACTAAAGAGATAATGAGTGCCCATATCTCAAGGAAGTTCAAGATGCCCAATATCAAAGCTTATGATGGTACTGAAGATCCTGCTAACCATATCAGAACGTTCTCTAATGCACCGTTGTTGCATCCCGTGAACGATGCTATTAAGTGTCGGGCCTTTCCTCAAACCCTGTCGGGAATGGCTCAAAGATGGTATAGCCGTTTGCCTCCGAATTCTATTGGGTCTTTCAGAGAGTTAAGTCAGGCTTTTATAAAGCAGTTTATCAGGGGGAGAGTACATGAGAAAAGCTCAACATCCCTCATGAGCATTGTGCAGGGAGCGAAAGAGTCCTTGAGAGATTATCTGAATCGTTTCACCAAGGAAGCCTTGAAGGTCCCGAATCTTGATGACAAGGTGGCTATGATAGCACTACAGCAGGGAATTAGGGATGAGTTCTTCAAGATGTCGTCGGCCAAATACCTTCCTGAAAGCATGTTACAGCTCCAAGATAGGGCCGGGAAGTACATCAAAGTGGAGTAGAGCATGAGGAAGACAATAGTAAGTAACGATGTAACACCCCCAAATCCGGGGTCGGGGATTCGGGTTGTCACGAGTTCCATTTCCCTTATCAATACTTAATCTTAACAGTCAACCAACTGCTGCGTACTGTGACCCCACAATATACACACACACACCACAAGTTATAGTCTCAGAGATGAATACCAAAAATAACACAAGTCATTTTATTCCACAATTATAAACCATTACACCTTAAAAAGGGTTTCTGAATAATTTATATATTCTTTGCCATTATTACAATTCATAAATATACATAAGTCTGGTACATCAAAAGTTGAAAGCCTAGCCTATTGGTAGATCCTACCTCAGCTACAACGGCATCAACGCCTACAGGAAACTGGGGAACGTTTCCTATCCGGTCACGAATTGGGAGCTTAGTCCTGTTCATCTTGTCTATCTGTTATTGTGATGAAAGAAGAAAGCAAGGGTGATCAACAAGCCCACCAAAATAATATGTATAATGATTAACAATATATGAGCATTCTCATAGCACTCATAAAAGTCTTGGTCAAAAAGAATTGGACCAAGTTTGACCTCTTAATGCGACCAAGTCGCAAAATATTTAGTATATATGTATATATACTTTTCAAAATCTTTGAAATCCTCTGCCATGCATAATATATGTAGAGTTCCAGTTTATGACTATATAAAAATATCGTTGCAAGGTGATCTCATATATCTAACCTTGTCTCAACGTTTTTCTGAAAATCTTTGTCATGTATAAGATAATCATTAACCAGATATAAGTTGAAAAGGTGAAGTTACGAGATACTCCAATATACTTATATCTTTTCCGAATACGACTTGAACTACCACCGTTCAAGGTATAATCCGTTTCAAAAGTTCATCACATAGATGAGACTACAACATAAGATTTGAATAGATTCAATCCTTGAAATATCATTATAAATAATGAAGTTACGAGATACTTCATTAAGTCCCGATATATATATACACCTATATATATACATTTCATACACTCCTTGAAAACCTCGGTTATAAAAATTATAAACAGAGTTGTAATATCCAATGAATTTGGAAATGAGAAAACCTTGGCATAAACCTGATATCTTGTTGATCAGGCAAAGATACCAATAAGTAACCTTTTCTACTAGTAGATGGACGAATTCCCCACTGGTCATCACCCTAGCCGCATTTGGACCTATGTTGGACTGCCACTCAGCCACTTACGCATTGATGGACTCCCACGGAGCCACTTACACTTTCATGGACGCCCACTGAGCCCAAATAGATGGACTTACTTCCCGAATGTTGGGCAAGTAATCAAGATGTTTTCTCAAAAGAGCAACCTCGTTGCGAATATAAAATACACCACAGAGCCGGATCCCTCAGGTTTTGAGCGAGTATTTAAATCCCCTTCGAAAGGAAGATCTTAAATATAAAATGAGTTTTGGGATCCGCTCTAACTTTTAAAAATCATTTTGAAGACTCGAAAACATTTTTAAGAATGTTTGGAGTAATGCTGATTTAATGAAATAAATCAGTCCCGATATATTATAAAATATCTGAATATTATTATTTAAATAATATTCCCATAAGGATAATCTTTATAAAAATAATTTGAAGTACAAGTTTTAAAACTCATACTTGAAATGAATAATAAATAACCAAAGATATACTTATACGAAAGTACGATCTTTATTTGAATAATCGAAAATAAGTTTGATTATCAAAACATCATTCTTTAATAAAATAAAGAATATTATTTAATAAATAAGCGGAGTCATAAGTCCTCGAATGAATATTCAAAAAATTATTCATTAAATAAAATAAGCGGAGTCATAAGTCTTCGAATGAATATTCAAAATAATATTCATTAAATAAGATAAACGGAGTCATAAGTCCTCGAATGAATATTCAAAATAATATTCATTAAATAAAATAAAGTTATCGAATAAAACTTATTCGATTAATAGTTTTAAAAACTATAACTATATAAATATAAATATATATATATATATATATATAATATACTCAGGAACATCGACTCCCGGTTTAGAAAATGTTCACATTTGGGTCCCCTATACTAAGGGTATACGCAACTACTGCTTATCTCTAGCATAGGTATTATGCAGTTTATAAGCAATTGAATCAACAATTAGATATCAAGATTACGAAACAGACATGCATATATACCATATCACATGCTCCAATATATCGCAAGATTTGCTAATAACAATCATGCACTTATCACAAGATAATGCATATACATATATTTACATCACAATAACAGTATAACGGGTAGAAAACTTGCCTGAGTGTTCCCGGATAGACTTAAGCTTAGAGTGGGTCCGATAACCTATGAACAACAACATAAGTCGGAATTAAAACTCGGTCGCTTAAGAAACTAGACTTTAACCAATTGAACCCTAACGTTCGCTTATGGTCACTTCTATGCTTAACGAATCACATAAGTCGTTCGAGTACCCTCTGCTCCACCATTTTTAATAAATTGACTGTTAGGTCACACACACTGTAGAGGGGGTGAATACAGTGTAAAATATAATCAAATCAAACTTTTAATATTTCAAGTAACAGAAAACAAACTTTATTGAAACAATAAACTCTGTTACAGTATGGAACTGTTACCTCTCAGTGATGAACAAATATCACGAGAGCTGCTAAGGTTACAATGAATAATCTTCTCGAATATGATAACACTTATAGTGTAAACCCTATGTCTGTGTTTATATACTACACAGTTACAAGATAATCGCTAATTGATATGGAATATAATTCTGCTTCCTAAAATATATCAATCAGATATCTTTTCTTCCAAGTATTCTATTCTTCATAGAATTCCTTCTTCATGCATATCTCTTCTTATGTTTATCTTGATCTTCTTTCCTTTAATCAGCTATTGTCCTTATCTGAACGTCCTTCAGCACTTAAGTTCTGATATCCATCTTCTGATGATTATCTCCTGATAATTTAAGTACTGATATCCTTAAGTCCTGACTTCCAGTATAAGTACTGATTCCCAGTTAAGTACTGATTTGTCCTGTTAAGTAAGATCTAAAAAAACTAAACATAAATCATATTAGCCATGACATTATCAAATATATCTAACAATCTCCCCCAACTTGTAAATTAGCAAAATATACAAGTTTAACAGATATTTGATGATGTCAAAAACATTAAGTACAAATGCATGAGAATTAGACTAGATAACTACAACTTACAGTCCTTAAAGCTTTACCAATCTTTAATTTCCGATAACAACTTCAGTCTGTACAAATATCAGAATTTAAGCAGTTGTAGATCTTTGACTTGGCTTCATCTTCTGATCTCTCTGATGTCAGGAGTTGTACTGAGATAGTTCTTCAACAAACATCTCTTAGCATATCTAAGTTCATCAATCATTCTCCTTTTAGCATCTTTAAGCTCTGCATTATCTTCACCAATTTGAAAGATTACAGCCCTGAGATCATTAATCTTTGCTTTTCTTATATCCTGATCCAGTCTGATCAGATAAGCTTTATCAGACTCAAGATTGAATTCCACAGCCCTGTACCCTAGAAAGGTAGTTATAATTTGAGCAGAATTGGGCTTCATTTCAACTATATCACCCTTGTGATCTCTGTACTTTGGAACATATGTGCTGTCAGACTTAACAGAATAAAGCCTTTTCTGCCTCTGAATCTGATCCTTCAAATAGTTTGCAGCAGTTCCTATCAATCTGTCATCCACTTGAAGTAAGAATAGTACATGCTCCAATTCTTCAAAATACTTGAATGGAATGGCATTTTGCCTTATATGATAAACCCTACCATCTGTCATGAAGTACAACAAGATGTATTCTTTCAAGTAGGTATGGTAAACCATTTGTACAGATTCCAGTTGATTCAATCTCTCAGGAATTGCTCCAATACCTGATTCACTCAAGGAAGTTGGATCATTGGTAGTGTTCTGTATTCTTCTTTCATCAGCACTTCCCAATCCAGTTTTATCTCTTGCTTCCTTTCCAGTAACTACTCTAGCTTCAAAACCACTTGCAGCAGTCTTCAAAGGTTGAGTCTGTTTTGCTTTAGTGAATCCTGGTAGGAGTGTCTTTGGTCTATCTTCTGATATCAAGTTAACTTGAGCTGTGTCAGAGGTTACTTGCTTCTTTGAATATCAGAACTTACAGTTTCTTGACTCTGAACAACTTGAGCCATGTCAGAGGTTGTTTTAAGAACTTTTCTTGAAGTCAGAGCAAGATCATCCTTTTCATCAGTGATTTCTTCATTCTCAGGAGGCACCTAAACCTTGATAGGTTCACCAACCTTTTCTTTACCCTTGGATCTTGGATCTAACTGCGGTTGTGATTTAGCCAATGTTGCTTCAGTACGTGTCCTTTCTTTGATCACAATGCCTTTGAGTTTTGGAAGTGGCTTTTTACCAGAAGCTTCAGATTTAGATGTGACTTTCTCTGATTTAAGTCTGGCTTCTTCTTCCATTAAACTCTCCAAGTCCATTCCTGGATTTTCCTGAAGAAATAACTGTCTTGACATTTTTTCATCAAGATCTAAAAGTTCATCAGAACTTATCCTTTTACCAGTAGCAGAACTTATTCTTTTCCCAGTATCAGAACTTGTCCTGTGACTTGTGATTTCAGCTTTTCTTGATGTGAAACCTCTACCTTGACTATGACCTCTACCCATTCCAGAGCTTCCTTGATCATCCTTTTCATTATTCCTTGATCATCCTTTTCATTATCCTTCCCTTTCAGTGTCTTGTCAGTCTTGCATTTGGACTTAATTACTGCCTCCCCCTTTTTGGCATCAGCAGGAAGTAGAAGAGAGACAAGCAATTCCACTGAGGCTTGGATTTTAGTAAGTTGAGATTGCTGAGAAGCTTGATTTGTCAGAATATCATTAATCTGAGCTTGTTGTTTCTCTTGAGTCTTCTCAATATAAGCAATCATGTCAAATGTAGGTTGGAAGAACTTTTTCTTATCAATCTTTTGAACTTGTTCCTGTTTGATGAATTCTTCCTGAATCTTGTGTAGCTCAGCATGAGTAGTTGAATGAAGACCTTGTAGATGTTTAGTACTCAATGTAGTGACTCTAAGCCGGGTTTTGAAATCATCAGAATTTAACAGTTCATCAGCTTTAGTCAAGTGCTCAGCAAGATGCTTTTCATTTGGAACACAGAAAACTGAGTTCCATTCCTTAGTCCACTCCTGTCCTGCAGGAGTTTCACTCCAAGGCACTGGTGCTTCTCTGGTAACAAACTTCTTAACAAGTTCAGACTTAAGAATAGTTTGTTGAGGAGCATGTCCTGAAGGACCTGCTGCATCAGCATCTGCATTTGGAGCAGCATCACCAGTATCTCCAGCATTTGCAGCATTAGAACTTACAGAATCAGTATCTCCTGATAAAACAACAGTGTGAGTAGCAATGGAGGCTTCAGCATCCTCTAATTGCTGATCTGGTTCTAAGTTCTGATCAACAGCCATATCCTGATGCTCACCTAAATTCTGATCACCAGCATCTAGATGCAGAGAAGGTGTAGTAGATAACTCTGGAGTTTGAACAGCATCAGTAACAGGTGTTATTGAAGGATTAGTTGCTGTTGGAGCTTCTAAGAAAATTACTTCAGGCACAACCAAGTTTTGAACATCAATATCAGCACTTGTGCCTGGATCAACAGGAGATACAGATGGTGTGTTGACCTTTTCAGGAACAGCTTCCTGAGATGGAGTTGATGAAGAAGAAGTGACTTTAACAAATTCCTTTTCCTGTGAGATCAGAGATTCCTGATCCCCTTCCTGAGTTGCTACTGCTTCATCATCTGAAACAGGTCTTTTTGCCCTCTATTTCTTGTATCTCTTTGTAGATTTGGATTCCTTGGGAGTTTCAGGAACTGTCATTCTTCTAAGCCTCTTGAGAAGCCTAGATCCCCCAATTCCAGAATCCTTCTGAGAAGTCACTTTCTCAGCTTGTTTAACAACAGGTTCTGAAGAAGGAACATGTTCCTCAGTATCAGATTCATCTCTCAAAGCAATCTTCCTTTTCTTTTGAGGTGTTTGAGGAACAGTCTTTGTCCTCTTAGGTTTGGAAGATGAAGGCTTCACAGTAGGTGCTGAGGATGAGGGTTGAACGGTCTGTGAAGTGGAGAGATAGGATTTGATATATTGCCTGAGGGTTGGTTGAGTAGAATGAGTGGTAGGTGCTGATGGTTGTTGTGGTGTTTGGATGGTTGTTGTTGGTTGAACATCAGAATAAACAGATTTATAAGTATCAGGGTCAGCATTTACTAAGATCTGTTTTACAGACTGAGGAATCTGTAAAGGTCTAACCACTGATTTCTTAGTGTCAGCATTTATCAGGTCATTAAAGTAACGTTTTGCAACCTTAAAAGGTGGAGTTGAGGAACTGACTAATTGAGGTTCATCAGTACAAAAAGTATATATAAGTTGACAGAATATAGCAAAGTAAACAACATTCCTATCCTCTGTCATCCTATCCCCAATAAAACCAATTATAGCAGTTGCAAAATCAAAATGAGTTTGGTTTATAATAGCATACCCGATATGCTGACTCATAATAGGGATAACATCAAAATTCGAACACTTGTTCCCAAAAGCTTTAGTGATGCAGTCGAAGAAGAAGCTCCATTCTCTTCTGATATGAGCCCGTTTCAACTGCCCAAGCTTTGCCAAACTCTGTTCATACCCCAAATTGGCCATTAACTCCTAAAGAGCTGATTCCTATGGAATTGAAAAGGTACATCCTTCTGGGAGATGTAGAGCCTTGCGTATTGTACCAGGAGTGACTGCATATGAAGAATCACCCACTTCGAAAACAATACTGGGAGTGCCATGTGTACCACCATTATCAAAGTGCCCAGTCCGCCAAAATGTCAGAACTTGTTGGCTTGAAAAGACTGAAGGCTGGGTTAATGCATACCCAATCTCACTGTGTGCAAGAAGATCTTGCACAAAATGCAATTCAGATGGAGCTTCAGCATGATCAAGAATTGCAGCATAGTTATTTGGAACAAACTTAGCTCCATCAATGATTAAATCCTTAGGTGCCAGGTGAAAAATTGAGATTTAAGAGTGCCTGTTAGGTGTTTGAGAAAATGTCTGTATGAAAAACCAACGTGAGAAGAAGAAAGAGAGTAAAAGCAAGTAGAGAAAAAGTATGAAAGGAAATAAAAGATTAAAAAATCTTCTCTCCGTCTTACTTATACTCTTTTTAAAAAAAATGTAACCATTGGACACCTGTCAGACATGCAGTAATAACGGATAGTTACTGGGCACGAGAAAACAGTAATCATTACTATACCACTTGCCGTTTTTCAAGGAGAAACCGTTCCACTTACCTAGATATTCTATTAATCAAGGTGAAATAGTTCTAATTAAAAATTGAAACCGTTCCCACTAAATTATTTTTCACTGCAACATTAATATTCTGAAAATAAATCTAGTGAAAATGACCAAAATAAATCAGATGAGTAAGTACTGATAAAGTAAAATCAGAACTTAAATTAAAACAGAATTTATATGGTCATCAGAATATGAATATTTATCAGGATTTATCAATGCATTACAAAATATCTTAGAGACAAAATCTTGAAACAAAAACAAATTTCATTAATATATCAAGAGAATACATTCATGAAATTGAAATTATATCAGAATTTATACAAGATTTCCCTAAGCTGCTAAACCTAACATCAACAGCCTTAGTCCTAGCTCAAGAAGCAGGACAAGGCTGATGATGAAGAAAAACAGGAAGAAGAAAATAAATCATTTCTTCTTCCTACTCTCGACAAACATAATGGCGAGTCGAATGATTCGCTCTTGCTGGCGGAGAGCTTCCAGCCTTTCCTCCTCCAATCGCTCCAGATGGCGATGGTAATCCATATAGAAGAACAGGAGGTGGGTGAGTACCTCCTGGGGCACAGAGTCCCATATTTCATCAGGAATGGCAGTGACGTGCCGTTCCTGCTGCCAATCGGCACAGCTTAGCTCCATATTGAAGGTTTTGTAGTTCAAAAATATGTTGTATCTGCCCATGGTGTTTTTGATAGAAAAAGTATGAAGGTAAGTTTATGAAAAAAGATTTGATGGGAAGGCTGTTGTGGAGTGGTTGCTTATATAGGCAAGAGAATGCCAGGAGACACAAAGAAATTTAATGTTGACAGGTAGAATTAATTCTACCTCGTCTCCCCAGACTTGGAAAAAGAAAAACATTCATTGGAAAGAGAAAACATGGTTTTAATGCGCACAGGAAGCAAGTAAAAGTTGACTGTTCATGTACGAGTACCACTATCCCTAAATATAGTGACTGTTAATCTTCCACTTCAACATATCAAGTGTAAACTGAGACTGTTTTTAAATTTTATCCACAAATAAGTCAAGTAAAGAATCAGACTTTAATATCAGAACTTAGACTTATATCGGAACTTAACGGTCATCAGAACATAATTTCTTAACTCGAAAAATGAATGCCTATCTTAGTAAGTCCTCACACAAATTCTGATTTATATTCTTCAAAATTTAATCATCAGAACATGCAATCAGAACTTGTCCTCAGAATTTGTGTAATGTGACACAATAAATGTTCATCTAAAATAACATAGATCACCACAGTGATTTTCATCATTCATATGGAGTGTTTAGTGTGTGCATTAAGCTAAATATCAGATAAGGAGTAAAGTCTGATTCACTTCAGTACATCTTAGAAATAAGGCATAACTAAAACTTTGCTAAAGAGCTGTCATTATTCTGAAACCTACTGTTGAATTAGTTCATGCATGAGTCCACCTCAACTATTGTGTGCTAATTTTATGCATCTTTTTGAATTCCATTTTACAGTGGCTTCTCAGTGTAAGTGAGTCACGACTGCTCATCAGAATTTATGCTATTATCAGAGTATTTCTCCAGTAATCATAGAGTGTGAAAAGTCACCAAGAAAATATTTTATTTGCTTTTCTGATGCATATTACTTAATACCAGCAATGCACTTGGGTCTTCCCTTCCACATTTTTACTCTAGATCTCAAAGGAGTACCTGATTTTTAATCCTTGATTCTTTTGCTTTTTCTTTTGATAAGTGAGGTTTATCAGCACTTAGTACATTCCACAGATTTACTAGCATCAGAACTTAACAGATGAGTAGCATTATTCTAGTTTGTGACTTAGTAATAAGATAGATAAAGTAAACTCAACTAAGCTCAATTATCAGAATTTGCTTGTGTCAATAGATTTCCATAGAAATAATTACTTTTTACATGGGATCCCTTGTTTATGAAGACTACTAGTTCAACATCTAGCACAGTTATCCTCATAGGATTGAATAGTTACTTAAACAGACATATCACTTATCAGAGTTTAGAAACATATTTTATACAACAGTCAGTACTTAAACATATTTGTCAATTAAGCATAGAATACACAAAGAGATTAAATTCTGTAAATACTGATCATAAAGTCTGATATAACAGAACAAAACTAAGCAGATTTAGAGAAAGAACCTGAAACCATTCCAAGTTCATTTACCAATCTTGTAAAAGTGGATTCACACAATGGTTTTGTGAAGATATCTGCTAGTTGTTGATCTGTTGGAACAAAGTGTAATTCCACTGTACCTTCATCCACATGTTCCCTTATGAAGTGGTACTTGATGCTGATGTGCTTTGTCATAGAGTGTTGAACTGGATTACCTGTCATAGCAATAGCACTTTGATTATCACAGTAAATAGGGATTTTGAAATATGTTAACCCATAATCCAGTAACTGATTTTTCATCCAAAGAATCTGTGCACAACAGCTTCCTGCAACAATATATTCTGCTTCTACAGTTGATGTGGAAATTGACTTTTGTTTCTTGCTAAACCAAGAAACCAATCTGCCTCCAAGAAATTGGCAGCTTCCACTTGTGCTTTTCCTGTCAATTTTGCAACCTGTAAAATCTGCATCTGAGTAACCTATTAGTTTAAAATCTGATTCTCCGGGATACCACAATCCCAGATCAGCTGTTCCCTTAAGATACTTGAATATTCTTTTTACAGCTGTTAAGTGAGGTTCTCTTGGATCTGCTTGAAATCTTGCACAAAGACAGGTAGCATACATGATATCAGGTCTACTAGCAGTTAGATAGAGTAGAGAGCCAATCATACCTCTGTAATCAATAATATCTACTGATTTACCAGTATCCTTGTCCAGTTTTGTTGCAGTGGCCATGGGAGTGGATGCACTTGAACAATCTTCAGCAAGTTTCTGGTGTACTTAGTTTGACAAATAAAAGTGCCTTCTTCATTCTGCTTGACTTGAAGGCCCAGAAAATAGCTAAGTTCCCCCATCATACTCATCTGATACCTTGACTGCATCAGTTTGGCAAACTTCTTGCAAAGTCTGTCATTTGTAGACCCAAAAATGATATCATCAACATAAATCTAGACCAGAAGTAAGTCCTTTCCATGGTTGAGGTAGAACAGTGTTTTGTCTATAGTCCCTCTGTTGAATCCACTTTCCAGAAGAAACTGAGCTAAAGTCTCATACCATGCTCTGGGAGCTTGCTTAAGTCCATAAAGTGCTTTATCAAGCCTATAGACGTAATCTGGATGTTTGGATTCTACAAAGCCTGGAGGTTGTTCAACATATACTTCCTCTTCCAATTCTCCATTGAGAAAAGCACTTTTCACATCTATTTGAAAGACAATAAACTTCTTGTGAGCAACATAAGCCAAAAATATCCTTATGGCTTCTAATCTAGCAACTGGTGCAAATGTTTCATCATAATTAATTCCCTCCTGTTGAGAATATCCTTTTGCAACCAGCCTTGCCTTATTCCTTGTAATTATGCCATCACTGTCAGTTTTGTTTCTGAATACCCACTTTGTACCAACAACAGATCTATTCTTTGGTCTTGGCACTAGGGTCCAGACTTTGTTTCTTTCAAATTCATTTAACTCTTCCTGCATTGCTTGCACCCAATCAGCATCTTGAAGAGCTTCTTCCACTTTCTTTGGCTCAGTCTGAGAGAGAAAAGAATTGCAAAGACATTCATTTGAAGTACCTGTTCTAGTTCTGACACCTGCATCAGGATTTCCAATTATCAAATCAGGTGTATGTGATTTAGTCCACTTCCTTGCAGATGGAATGTTTTCTCTAGAACTGGATGCTCCCCCATGATCCATGCTGTCTTCATTTTCATTTTCTGATGCTCCCCCTGAAACTATGTTCTCTGAGTTGGATTCTTCAGAATTTAGATTTTCAGCACTATTAGAACTTGGCTTATCAGAACTTGACGAATCAGAACTTGAAGAGCCAGATGTATGTTCTGATGCTTCTTGAGATGTGGTAAGATCTTGAGTATGCTCCCCCTGTATAGGGGCATCTTCCTTTGGCGTAGTCACCACAGTTTCAATAATATCAGAGTTTAATCCATCAGAGTTTACAGTATCAGGACTTAGACTGTCAGGATTTTCAGTATCAGAATTTGAGTCTTCATTTTCAAATCTCAGCTGATCATGGTCAATAAAATCTTCAAGACCAGTAATCTTCTTGTCATCAAAAGAGACATTGATAGATTCCATGACCATTTTTGTTCTCAAATTATAGACTCTGAAGGCTTTTGTGGAAAGTGGATATCCAACAAATATTCCTTCATCCGCTTTTAGATCAAACTTGGATAGCTGTTCAGGATGAGTCTTGAGAACAAAACACTTGCATCCAAATACATGAAAGTACTTCAGATTTGGCTTCTTTTTCTTCACCATCTCATATGGTATTTTTCCGTGCTTGTTAATGAGTGTTGCATTTTGAGTAAAACAAGCAGTCTGCACAGCTTCAGCCCAGAAATAGGTTGGAAGCTTTGCTTCTTCAAGCATTGTACGTGCAGCTTCAATGAGAGTTATATTCTTCCTTTCAACAACTCCATTTTGCTGTGGAGTTCCAGGAGCAGAAAATTCCTGCTTAATTTCATGGTTTTTACAGAACTCTTCCATTATCAAATTCTTGAACTCAGTGCCATTATCGCTCCTTATTGTTTTCACAGAATCTTTGACCAATTTATCCAGATGTTTGACATGATTAATCAAGATAGATGCAGTTTCACTTTTTGTGTGCAAGAAATACACCCATGTGTATCTAGTGAACTCATCCACTATGACCAATGCATATTTCTTCTTTGCAATAGATATGACATTTACTGGACCAAATAGATCAGCATGTAATAGATGATAAGGCTCAAGAATTGATGATTCAGTTTTACTCTTGAATGAAGATTTTCTTTGTTTGGCCTTCTGACAAGAATCACAAAGGCCATCAGCAGCAAATACTGACTTTGGCAGGCCTCTCACAAGATCTTTCTTGACCAGCTCATTTATATTATTGAAATTTAAATGAGAGAGTTTCTTGTGCCCATTCCAGCTTTCTTCAATTGATGCTCTACTCATCAGACAGATTGCAGAACCATCAGTACTTGTTGAAATCTTAGCTTCATAAATGTTACCACGCCTGTATCCTTTCAGAATAACCTTGCCTTTAGATTTACTCACAACTTCACAGTGTTCTTCAAAGAAATCAACATGATAACCTCTGTCACAGATTTGACTTATACTCAGCAGATTGTGTTTAAGTCCTGAGACCAGAGCTACTTCTTTAATGATGACATTCCCAAGATTGATATTTCCATATCCCAATGTTTTTCCAATGTTGCCATCTCCATAAGAAACACTTGGGCCAGATTTCTCCACAAAGTCTAATAGCAGGGCTTTATTTCCAGTCATATGTCTTGAACATCCACTGTCCAGAACTAGGATATTTTTCCTGTTGCCCTGCAATCACAAAGACCATTAATTATTAGTTTTAAGGACCCATACTTGCTTGGATCCTTTGGCCTTATCAAGTTTGTTAACATTTACAGCGGATTTAGCATCAGAGTTTATGTTAACATTTTTCTTATCAGAACTTACACTATCAGACTTTGAATCAGAATTTACATTAGAAGGAACAATGGAAACTTTCTTCAAAGAAGGTTTTATTTGATAATAATCATAGTACAAACTATGATATTCCTTACAAGTATTAATGGAATGCCATAAACTACCACAATGAAAACAAGGATTTTGTGGTTTATATCTAACAAACTGACTCTTAACTCCTGATTTTGAAGGTAAGGAGTTTATATTCTTATTCTTCCTGCAAAAAGAAGCCAGATGGTTAGAACTTCCACAGTTATGACACATTTTCCTAGGAGCATCAGGAACAGGTTTATAATCATTGCTTTTATTCACACCTTCCTTTCCATTCCTATTTTTCCTAGGTGATTTAACCTTGTTTGCATTCTTAACATCTTTCAGCTTATGCTTAAGCTGCTTCTTAGTCATTAAGCCTACGTTTACTTCAGCTATCTTTTCCTGTTTTAGTTTGTCAGAAGTTAATTCCACTTTAACTTCTGATTTCACATTATCAGACTTTACAGTTACAAACTTAACAGGTTTTAACTTTGGCTTTTGCTTAACAACAGGCTTAATTTCTACAGTTCCTTTATCATTCTTATCCTCTCCATAACCTAAGCCCTCTTTCCAATTTTCACTACTTAGCAAATTTTGAGTTGTTCTGCCAGAGTTAGTCCAAGTCCTGATTATCTCTCTTTCCTTTTCTAACTCAGTTTTTAGAGATTCATTCATTTTTAGCACTTCATCCCTAACATAAAGAGCATCATCTCTATCCTTCTGAGTTTGATGAAACATAACTAACTCTTTTTCTAAGAAATCATTTCTTTTCTTAAAAGCAAGATTTTCAGAAGTTAATCTTTCACATGTTAAAGTTTGATCTCTATAACTAACAAACATGGTTTTAAGATATCTTCTCAACTCATTAATATCATCAGTATGAAAAGCATAAGTAGTCTGAGGTACCTTTGTTTCAGCAGCTTCAGAACTGCTCTCAGCACTTTCTTTATCAGCATTTGCCATCAATGCATAGTTCTCCTCACTTTCAGAGTCTGAGGTGTCTGTCCAGCTTTTCTGCTTTGTGACAAGAGCCTTGCCTTTGTCACCCTTTACCTTCTTGCAATCAGGAGATATGTGGCCTTTCTCACCACAGTTATAGCATTTGACATTGGTATAATCTCCTCTATCAGACTTTCCTCCTCTACCCTCAGATCTTCTGAAATTCTTCTTATCAGAACTTGTGCCTTTCCTGGAAAACTTCTTTCCCTTCCTGAACTTCCTGTATGCAATCTTTGTAATCCCTTTCACCATAAGAGCACACAGCTTCATCATCTCCTCATCAGCATCAGTCTCAGGAAAGCTTTCAGAATCTGAGTCATCATCACTTTCAGAATTTGATGACTCAGTATCAGACTTTGTGAAAAGAGCTTTACCCTTGTCTTTCCTTGAGGTAGCTGCCTTGGGGGATTCTTCTTCAGCCTTAAGAGCAACTGTCCTTGACTTTCCTCCTTTCCTCTTGCTTCTTTGTTCCATCTCAAGTTCATGAGTCTTGAGCATTCCATTAATTTCATCAAGAGTTGTTTCATCAAGACTGTAGTTGTCTCTTATTATTGTTGCCTTCAAATCCCAACATTTAGGAAGAGCTAACAGGAATTTAAGGTTTGAATCTTCAAGATCATACTCCTTATTAACCAGTGACAGATCATTCAAGAGTTTGACAAATCTATCTTATAAATCAGTCAATGACTCATTAGCCTTTGAGTCAAAGTGTTCATACTCTTGAGTGAGTATTGTCTTCCTGTTCTTCTTAATTGTATCAGTTCCCTAACACCTTGTTTCCAGAGCATCCCATATCTCCTTAGCAGTCTTGCAGTTAATTACCCTGTTTGACATTACATTATCAATGGCACTATGCGGTAAGTGTCGTACCTTAGCATCCTTAGCAATTGATGCGATATCTTCAGCAGTATAATCACTCTTCTCCTTTGGTACGGTCTTTGCTGCTTCACCTGCAACTGCAACAGCGAGCTTGGTTGGTTTGTGAGGTCCTTCCTTGATTCTATCAAGATATTCTGGATCTGTAGCTTCCAGAAACATGGTCATCCTCACCTTCCATATGGCATATTCAGATGGTCTCAGTATGGGAACTCTGATGGTTTCATACCGACTTTGAATTTGTATCTTTGGAGGTTCTTCAGTTTTGGTAGGCTTAGTTGGAGTTTCTGTGTCAGACATGATTGTGTTTGGATCTTTAAATGTATGTGCGTTAACAGATAAGCTCTGATACCACTTGTTAGGTCACACACACTGTAGAGGGGGTGAATACAGTGTAAAATACAATCAAATCAAACTTTTAATATTTCAAGTAACAGAAAACAAACTTTATTGAAACAATAAACTCTGTTACAGTATTGAACTGTTACCTCTCAGTGATGAACAAATATCACGAGAGCTGCTAAGGTTACAATGAATAATCTTCTCGAATATGATAGCACTTATAGTGTAAACCCTATGTTTGTGTTTATATACTACACAGTTACAAGATAATCGCTAATTGATATGGAATATAATTCTGCTTCCTAAAATATATCAATCAGATATCTTTTCTTCCAAGTATTCTATTCTTCATAGAATTCCTTCTTCATGCATATCTCTTCTTATATTTATCTTGATCTTCTTTCCTTTAATCAGCTATTGTCCTTATCTGAACGTCCTTCAGCACTTAAGTTATGATATCCATCTTCTGATGATTATCTCCTGATAATATAAGTACTGATATCCTTAAGTCCTGACTTCCAGTATAAGTACTGATTCCCAGTTAAGTACTGATTTGTCCTGTTAAGTAAGATCTGAAAAAACTAAACATAAATCATATTAGCCATGACATTATCAAATATATCTAACATTGACCATTAAGAATTTTAAGGCGATTCTTTCACGAATACCCTACCAACTGCCTAATCCACTTTACATAAATGTTTCATACTCCAATTAGTCATTTAAGGGCCTTAACCAAGGTTTCAAAGTAAGGCGAGGGGTAATGGTTCGTTCGCGAAATGCCGTTACTTAAAACGATCGTTTCTCCCAAACCGTACATCGGATTCAAGCGAACCACATATCAAAACGAAGCTCGTAACATGAACTATCTAAACATGGCAATGGTCAGAATCTAACAGTGAGTGCACGGGTCCTGAAGTTAAGAACAAAAACAGTCTAAGGAAAATTGGGCATTACGACGGCTATAACTTAGCAATTCCCAAATTTTTACCCAATCAATTCAATATTAAACCACCACCAATCAACACCATTCCACCATCATTTAACCAAAAATCAACCATACAACTAAACTTCATCCAAATCCTATTAAATCAGTCCATTACTTCATGTTTTATCCATCTTATTCAATCACAACAAGAGCTACCAACTATACTTAAGGTTCATTAACCACTAACCAAGATTTACAACCCAAACTCATTACAAATCCAACCAAACTCTAAATATACATGAATCATGCTCTCATGAACTATAATCAACAAAACCAAACCTAATACTCAAAGTAAAGCTAGGGTTTGGAGGGGTTATACCTTCCTTGGAGTGATTAGAGTAGCTAGGAAGCCTTAAGAAGCCTTGAGATAGCTTAGGAATGCTTGGATCTTAAAGGAAATCAAAGAAAATAAAGTTAGTAATCTTTAAAACACTATTCATCATCTTCTTCCTTGAATTATTGGAAGAGATTCATGAAGAATTGGAATCTTAAACTCCTAGGATATGTTTATCTAATCATCAAGAAGCTAAGGAAATTACCTTGGATTTGTTTATGGAGTGAAGCTTGAATTTTGCAATTCTTCTTCTTTGAAAAAGGGAAAGGGCCGAGAGCTTCATGAAGAAAAGAGAGAAAATGAATTGTTTGCTTGCTTGGTATTTTTGTGTGGTGTTTAGCTTGGTTACATGGAATTTACCATGGTAACTTTTACTTGGCCTAGAATTATCCAACAAAACACTTCTCCTTGTCATGCTTATGTCATCATGTTTGTGTCATCCTGTTGCCACATGTCTTCTCCTTGTAGTGTGATGATGTCACAATCCTTGGCTTCTTGTACAAGCTTGTCTCTTGGTCGCTTATTTGTTTTACGGTTCTCTTAACTTTCGTTCTCGTTCGTCGTTTGAGGGATCATATCCGGGATCTTATTACTTGGGTTCCCCAAAACCTTTCTCAATATTTTATATTCCTTTTATGATCCTCTCTTATAATCCTTGAATTTAAATCCTTTTAATCATGTTACCTTATACTCAATTCTTTCGGTATCTGGTGGATTTTCGGGAAAAATCAAAGTATTCGAATTTGGATTCTGACGATCATTACATACACTTATTTACTTTATGGAATACTAATACGATCTTAGAATTTCCATAATAGTACTCCTATATAGTGTGGTCTGATAATTTTCCTTAATCAGCATCATCAGCAAAAGTTACTATTCATCAGGGTTTCAAAAATTCCAAAAAAAAAAATTGGGGTTATTACAAATGAGTCCACTGGAGGCAAGAAGCGGAAAACTGATCTGGAGTATATTGCTAAGGACAAGTATCCTAGAACTGAGCAAAACACGGACTCGACCCCGAAGAAGGGAGGACCTGGGTAAAAGTTCACTGAATATGCTAAGTTGAACGCTCTTAGAAGCCAGATCTTAATGGAAATTGAGAAAGATAGATATATTCGTTGGCCTAAACCCCTGAAGGCTGATCCTACCAAGCTAGATAAGAGCAAATATTGCAGATTTCACAAGTATGTTGGTCATGACACCGATGAGTGTAGATAATTGAGAGATGAAATAGAGTTTCTTATTCGAAAAGGAAGATTGATTAAGTACACTGGAGATGGAGGAGATAGGAATAACAATGGAATAAGGAACTTTGATGATCGTAGAAGGGACCAAGACGATCAGGGGTGAAATCCCCATCCTAGGGGACCGGTGATAAATGAAATTTCTAGAGGACCGGACCCCGAGGGCTTGTGATAAATACCATCTTTGGAGGACCGACTACTGCTGATTTATCCAAGAACTCAAGAAAAGCATATACTAGAGAAGTTATGCATATTATTGGGGAATCCTCGAAGAGGGCCAGGACAGGAGTGACAATGGCATTTGATGATTCTGACTTGGAAGGTGCGAAATTTCCTCATGAAGACCCGCTGGTCATAACACCGATAATAGGGAACAGCCCAGTGAAGAAGGTCCTTGTAGATAATGGTGCTTCAGTGGATATCTTGCTCCATGACACCTTTTTAAGGATGGGTTATAATGATTCTCAGTTGACCCCAACTGATATGCCGATATATGGATTTGCAGGAGTGGAATGCCCCATGGAAGGAATAATTAAGTTGCCAGCAACCATAGGATAGGAACCAAGGCAAGAAACACAAATGTTTGACTTTGTGGTGGTGAAGGCTAGTTCAACTTACAACGCTATCATGGGAAGAACAGGGATACATGCCTTCAAGGTAGTCCCTTCTTCATACCATTCAGTTATGAAGTTTCCCACCCAGAATGGGATTGGAGAAGAGAGAGGAGATCAAAAAATGGCTAGAAGTTATTATGTGGCCTCTTTGAGGGCAGATGGATTCCGGGGGCAGGTTCTGCCTATTGAAGATCTGGATATCCGAGAGAATGATGAGAAAAGAGGGAAACCAGCAGAAGACTTGGTTTCGGTTCCTCTGCCCCCGAGGATCCTGAGAAAGTGACTTTTGTTGGAGCCACACTAGAGGAGCCCCTTAGAGGGAAGTTGGTGACATTTTTGCAAGAAAATAATGAGGTGTTTGCGTGGTCGGTAGCTGATATGCTAGGCATACACCCGGAACTAATTACTCACAAGCTGAATGTGGATCCGAATCGGAAGACAGTGAAGCAAAAGAAAAGAAGTTTTGCTCCAGAAAGGCAAGAAGCTTGTTAGTCCCTTAACAATATAGCAAGAATTACAGAAGGGGGGTTGAATGGAATTCTTGAACCTTTTTCTCGAAATAAAAATGTTCAACTCGAATATAGATATAAGTGTTTTGATTAGCACAATGCGGAATAGAAACTTAATTGAATCAAAACATAAGTAATTAAAAACAAGAGTCTTTAAAAACTTTCTGGTGGATTTAAACAATTCCACCAGAGATATATATTATATATCGAGAGAACTCTGTGTGCAAGAATGCTCACAGCTGCTTACAAATTGAACTACTGAGAATACAGGGAAATGCTAAAGATTCTGCATACAAAGATTTCTCTGTTTTTGTATCTCAGCTTACTTGTTTCTATTTGCTACGTTCTTGGTTTATATATTACCAAAATTACAAAGTCAAAAAGACTGAATAAATATAAAAACTATCAGTCTTAAGCTTTGCTACTTTTCATCCTCTATTACCCAGTTAATGGGCTTCCACAGTAGATTTGTATACATCTTGACGGCTGTGCTCAGCTTTCACTGTTCAACTGCTGTTTGAATTCTTTATGTGATTATCCGTTGGACTTTATGAACATCCGTTGGATATATGATCATCCGTCGACTTTCTGAACATCTGTTGATGGCTTCATTGATCATCCGTCGACTGTTATATTAAACATCCGTTGATAGTCATTTGATCATCTGTCGATGGCTTTGTTAATCATCCGTCGGTAGCTATTTTGGCACTTGACTTTATTTCACTTATGCAGAATTACAAGACGTCATTTATATACAATTAATCAACCTATTCTGCATATCTAGTTAAAGTCAACATGACTTATAGGCTACTATAGAATCTATACAAAGATGTATACAGAACTGTGCTACAGACTTATTATTACATAGGCTACTCACTCGATGGATAATAAGTTAACATCCGTCGGGACTATAATGAGTTATCCGTCGGGACTATAATTCTTATCCGTCGAGTACTACATTATTTCACTAAGTAAAATCTACTTAGATATTTGGTTTATGAAATCATCAAGTACACAACAATCTCCCCCAATTTATGTCTACTGGAATTGTAGCCATAAATTAAGAGATACTTGATGATAACAAAACATCCTAAACATACATCTTTAAAGATAAGTAGATAATACTGAAAGTGCTTCAAATAATCAAAATGTACAAATTTTGGCTCACAGTCATTTCAAGATGCTCCTCTAGCCTGAGCAAATTTTTCTAGTTTCTTGAAGGTCTGGATCTTCTTCCAAGCTTCCTGTTGTTTTCATCAATCTGATTTTGGAATTGCTTGTGGAATTCCAGTTCATCAGATTCTGAGATATCTAGCTTTTCTTGCATTTCCAAGAAAGTCTCATTGCTAGAGATACTCAACTGGTCTTCTAACCTGAAGAATCTTCTCACACCTTTGTCATCTATGAACTCCGTCAGCCAGTAGGGCCTTAGATGCACTCTTCTCCCTGTGTATGGGATGATTAGAGTCTTTGGGAGTGCATCTTTAGCTCTAATACTCCTTAGTTCTTCAATCTTCTTCAATACTAGTCTTCTTGCAGTGACATTGAACCCAAAGTTCTTCTTGATGGATGAATAAACTTTAATCAGTACAGCTTGGCTCTCATGAAGAATCCTGTGAAGTGGCCACACAATCTCCTTTCCTCCTTTGTACTTGAACACTAACCTTTTAGGTAGGTTTCTGTATGCATCAATTCCCCTCACTTCATCTAGTTCATCCAGATAAAGATTTAGATCTGAAACCTCTTTGATGTCACACAAGTACAAGTAGTCTCCCCTGTTGACTTTGGGTTGAGCTTTAACTACTAATTTGGATTTGAGAGGTGACAGCTTCACTTTCTTGACTGCCATTGACTTTGTCCTTTTTGGCTTGCTAAGGATTGGTAAACTGAAGTCAGGAATTGGTATGTTATCCCACTCTATTGGCTCATCCTTGGGCACAATAGGTTCACCATGCATATTCCTGTATGGATCCACCACCCTTATATCTTCAAATACTACAGAGGGCTTTGATGCTTGAGTTGTAGCTGGTGTGGGTACCTTAGGAAATTGATCTTCCAATTCTTTGTCAACAGTATCCAGTTTCCTTTTTGTTCTTCTAGCCAATTCTTTCTTTCTTGGATATTTCTTCTGTTCTTCAATTTCAGCAGCTTCAGATGGTTGAGAGGGAATTTGTTGAGATGAATTGACAGCCTGTAGCTTGGCCAAGATAGCAATCTGCTCTTTCTTTTATTTAGTCTTCTTTACATCTAGAGTAGCTTGCTTCTTTTCCTGCTTTAATCTGGCTTTTTCTTCTCTCTTTGCTTGAGCAAATTATGGATGTCCAGCTACCACACAAATTTCCTTTCCATTTCTGAATATCTTAGCAATTCTCCTTTTTGAAGCTGAATCAGCTGAATCTTTATAGAAGACAATTGATCTTGACTGAAGCTTCTTCTCATCAGGCTTGGGTGTCTCATACACAGTGTCCAAGTGGTTCTTCAAAGATGATTTTGGATAGTTTGCCCTTGGTTTAAGAATTATTTCAGCCTTTGTAGACTTGATGTAGGAAGATTGTCCTCTTTCCAGATAATTCATGCTCATCTCATTCACACTGATTTGCTTGACTTGAGAGTGATGGATGGCTGACTTAACTGGCTCCTTGACAAGTTCAAACTTTTTCTGTATCTCCTCATCAATCTTATCCCAATTGATCAAACTCAACTTTCCTTTCTCAGCAACTTTCAAGTTTGCTGCTGCTGCTTTAATTAGATCTATACCATCTGCAACTGGTGGCTTGGAGACAGTAATTGAAGGTACAATTACTTTGCTGATTTGTACTTGAAGTTTCTCCCCCTCACTTGGTCCTTTCTCCCCCTTACTTGATTCTCTTTCCCCCTTTTTGTTATCATCAAGTTGAGGAGTTAGGCCTTGTGCTTTAGCCAGTTGCATGAGAAGATTGGTTTGAGACTGTTGATTTTGAAGAAGGATGGCCACATAATTCTCAATAACTTGAACTCTATCTTCCAGCTTGGCCAGCTTCTTTTCAGAATCTGATTCTCTCCTCAGTCTCAGTAAGAGATCCTGCATGGTACCATATGGCATGACTGAATCCAGCTTCTCAGAATTGTAGGTCTTCAAGTCAGCTATATCCTTTTTGAGTTCATCCACACTCAGATTATGTCTTAATTGATGTATCTTCATGAGATGTAGAGAATCTAGGTGAGCTTGAAGAATAGCCTTGGTACCAGCATCTGAAGTTTCCTGAAGGGCCTTTTGAATAGCCATAACCTGCTTGACCAAAGATACACCAAATTGTCCTGGTGTAGATTCCTTTGTCCAAGCCCATTCAGGTAAATTTGGAACAGAACTTGGGCCGTTATCTCCCCCTAAGTTCATGCTTCCATCCAAAGAGATAGAGTCATCATCATTAGAATTTACTCCAAATTCTTCAGATGGCTCATCAGCTGTAGGAGGCATTAAATTGACAGCAGCTTTATCCCTTTTTAGAGATTCTGAAGTATGCACCAAATTTAATGTCTTTTCTGCCTCCTCATTGCCCTAAGCAGCCAACAATTGATAGGCTTACACAGGATGAGTAAATGTGTCAGCATCCAAGGAAATGTTATCAATTACAGCCTTGTAATGTTGCTGAAATTGTCTTTCCTTTTCAGCATCATCCACAATCATTGACTCATGAGCAATGGCTGTATCCACCCTCATTACTTCTGTACCTGCTTTTCTCTCATAATCTCTCTTTTGTTGCATCAGGGTCTCACCCTGGCTCCCCACCCTCACACCCTCACCTTCACCTACTAAGGTGGGACTCCTCTCACTCACTTTTGCCAATCCTGGATAAATGGATTGCTGATTTTCACTCTTTTCCTCTCCTTTTGCCTGGGAGCAACCCAGCCTCTCACTCAATACACTCTCCTCTCTCAGTCCTAAGAGTGACTGTACAACCACTAAATCTTCTTCCCTTGAAATAATTGAAGTTTGAAGTTGTGCAGAGATACTCGACGGGTAAGTGATATCCGTCGAGTGAGTGGTAATGCTATCCGACGGATAACTGATGTTAGGCTTATCCGTCGGGATACAATCACTACTCGATGAATGAGCAATATCCATCGAGAGAGTAGAAATGAATGAGGTGGGAAGAGAAACTATTGTTGACTCTGTGTTGATTGAAGGTATTTGAGGCACATATGTCATAATAGTATCTGAAAGAATTGGCAAGTGAGACAACATATCATCTAAAAGATGATGCTCACTTGCAGTAGATTTTGGCTTCCCCAACAGAGTTAAAGAAGGGGAATCAGGAATTGAAGTGTTTATCATATCCACTTCCAGAGAGTTTGTTGGTGAGTATGGTGTTTCAGATGCTTTTATTATTAGAGATTTTGGCTGTGACTCCACATTTATTGGAGCCACATCAAACTGAATTTGAGAGAGTGCAGGGACTGTGTCTTTAGCACCAGTTTACACTGTGTGTGTGCGCTGTGCATCCTCAGAGGTTTTAGATTTCTTCTTTCTTGTGTAAGTTTGGGGTGAGCTTGTGTCCCTAACCCTTTCGGCCTGTGCTCTTGGCTGAGAGCTTTGTTCAATAACTGCATCCTTTTGGGAGGATGTAGCTAGAAGTGAGCTTTTATCCTTTTTAAGCACTGCAGTTTGTTGGGAAACTGCAGTGTAGCTAGGCTGGGATTCACTCAACTCTCCATCCTTATTCTTGGGGTTTCTTTGATATTCACCCCTTCCCTCACCTGACTTTCCCTCCTTCACACTCCCCTTTTTTGCTTTTGTGGATTTTTCAACTGGCATCTTTTGAGAGATGCCAGAGGGGGTTTGCTTTGATTTAGATTTGGAAATTGTAGAGGGTTTGGAGGCTTTGGTAGGAAACTGTTTGGTCATTGGCACAGTTGCCATAGCTACTCCTGAAGTCAAAGAAATAGTGGAGGTTGGAATAGTTGTAGGGATGGATGAACTTACCTCACTTACCTGAGGTGCCTGTATTACAGGAAAATAGAACATTGGCACATCCCTGTGATGGTTGGCTCTGTTCAAATCTGCAATGAGTCTTCTATCTTGAACCCAACAAGCCAGTTTGTTGTTTGGGTTCTCAAGCACAATCTCTTGACATAGATGGTTAGCCAATAACATGAAAAATCTAGCATAATACACATTCTTTCCTCTTTTAGCTAACTCACCTAGTTTAAAACTTAACTCAAACAAGACAAGGTCACTGAAATTATAAAATTTATCTATAACTAGCATGTGTAGCATGTTAAGCATGGAAATATTCACTGAATCAAAATTACTGACTTTTCTAGAGAAAACTTTAGTAACCACATCACACAAGAAACTCCACTCCTTCCTAAGACCCAATCTCCTAATATCACTTAGTTTAGTAGTAGGAAGTGCATAATGCATGGAGTTAAGCATATTGATAATATCAGTGTCATTGTGTGGTGAAGTCACATTATTATCAGGAATTTTGAAACATGCTTTTATCACATCACTATTGATACAGAACTCATTACCTTTATTGGTTAGAGTGATGGTCTTGTCAGCAGAGTTGTAGATAGCAGTGGTCCACATCTCTTCAACAACTTCACAGAAGATTGTAGGTGACTCCGGCATGGCGTAATTTAGCTTGCAATTCTTCACAAAGTCCATCATCTTGTGATAGTCCTCTGATTGCTGAATACCCTTATTGATTAAAGCAGTGAAGTTATTCTTCTCATAAATGAACCCAGTTTGAGACATAATCTTTACTACAGGTGCCATTGTTAGAGAATGAAAGCTTGAAGAGAAAGAGAATATTTGCTTGAGAGAGAATGAAATAAAAGCAGTTGAATTTGAGAATGATAAAAGAAAACAATTGGAATGAAATAAGCTTTTATACTATCTCAAAAATAACTGATAAAAATAATAAAGAAAAGTAAATTAACCAATAGAAATTGCCTAAAATAGCTGTTCAAAAGTAAACTGTAAAAATTCCACCCATTATCCGTCGTGTAATGCTTACAAACTATAAGTAAACTCGATGGATAATGTTCAGGGAATTAACGGCTGAGATTTAGACAATTCGACGGATGAGGATAAACTGATATCCGTCGAGACATAAAGTATTCCAGAAAAATAATTGACTTTTATTAGCAAGTAGTATATCGACGGATGACTTAACTCGATGGATAAGGGTCATCCGTCGAGATGCAAATTTTGACTTAACTAAAAGTTCATCCAAGACTTAAAAATCAACTAGATTTCTGGCTACATTACAACTTGTAAAATAACTCAGATAAATTTAAGAGTAATTAAGTATACCTAACTCACTTACCAACCTTGAAAAGGTGGATTCATCCAGTGGCTTGGTAAAGATATCTGCAAGTTGCTTTTCACTTGGAACAAAATGTAATAACACAGTACCATTCATCACATGTTCCCTTATGAAATGGTACTTGATGTCTATGTGCTTTGTCCTTGAATGTTGCACTGGATTTTCAGTGATGGAAATTGCACTTGTGTTATCATAGAAAATAGGAATCCTCTCAACTTGCAAACTATAGTCTAGCAATTGATTTTTCATCCATAAAATCTGTGCACAGCAACTGCCAGCAGCAATATATTCAGCTTCAGCTGTAGAAGTAGAAACTGAATTTTGCTTCTTACTGAACCAGGACACAAGCTTGTTTCCTAGAAATTGTCAAGTTCCTTTTGTGCTCTTTCTATCAATTCTATAACCTGCATAATCTGTATCTGAATAACCAGTTAGATCAAAACCAGAATCTCTAGGGTACCAAATGCCAAGTTTTGGTGTTCCCTTGAGATATCTGAAAATTCTCTTAATAGCTATCAAGTGAGATTGTCTAGGATCAACCTGAAATCTAGCATAAACATGTAGCAAACATTATATCTGGCCTACTAGCTGTTAAGTACAGAACTGACCCAACCATGCCTCTGTAACTTGAAATATCCATAGACTTTTCAGTAGTGTTTAATTCAAGCTTAGTTGCAGTGGCCATTGGAGTTTTTGCAGATGTGCAATCCATTAGATCAAACTTCTTTAAAAGATCAAAAATATATTTAGTTTGACTAATGAATATTCCATCTTCTCATCTGTAGAGCCAAAAATAATATCATCTACATAAATTTGAACAAGTATAATAGAGCCATTAACATTTCTGAAAAATAAAGTTTTATCTACAGTACCTCTTGTGAAGTGATTTTCCAAAAGGAACTTTGATAAAGTGTCATACCAGGCTCTAGGTGCTTGCTTAGTCCATAATGTGCTTTCAGAAGATAGTAGACATATTCTGGAAAATTTGGATCTTTAAAACCAGGAGGTTGATTAACATACACTTCTTCCTCCAAATCTCCATTTAGAAAGGCACTTTTGACATTCATTTGATAGACCTTGAAATTGGCATGGGCTGCATAGGCTAAGAAGATTCTGATGGCTTCAAGTCTTGCAACAGGAGCAAAAGTTTCATCAAAATCTATTCCTTCTTGCTGACAATAACCCTTAGCAACCAATCTAGCTTTATTCCTGATTACTATGCCATTTTCATCCATCTTGTTTCTGAATACCCACTTGGTGTCTATTGGATTCTTTCCTTTAGGCTTGGGTACCAGCTTCCATACATTATTCCTTTTAAATTGGTTTAGCTCCTCCTGCATAGCTAAAATCCAATCACGATCTAACAAAGCTTCTTCTACCTTCTTTGGTTCTTCCTTTGACAGAAAGCCGATGTATAGACATTCTTCCTGAGTTGCTCTTCTTGTTTGAACTCTTAAAGAAACATCACCAATGATAAGCTCAAAGGGGTGATCTTTTATCCATTTCCTTTATTGAGGTAGATTAGCTCTAGATGAAGAGACCTCATGATTGTCTTGATGTGTGATTGAGTTTAGATTGCTAGAAACTCCCCCTGAGTTTGTGGATATTTGATTTGAGAAAGGGGTACTTTCTATAGGTGATCTATCTTGACTTCCTGCTCCTCTTGATAACCCGACGGATGGTGAATTTTGAGTACCGACGGATGAGGCAGGTTGTCTTCCGACGGATAACACAGATTTCCTTCCGACGGATGAAGCATTATACAACTCGACGGATGTTGAGTTTTGTGCTTCATTGGTGGTAGATTTGTCTGTATTATCCTTAGACACTGTTTCTTGATCACTCTCATCATCACTGTCATCACTAACCGTCTCCACATTATCGAATTTGAGGCTCTCATGGTAATCTCCATCTATTAGTCCTTCAATCTTTTTATCATCAAACACAACATGTATAGATTCCACAACAATGTTGGTTCTTAGATTGTAGACTCTATATGCTTTACCAACAGCATATCCAACAAAAATTCATTCATCTGCTTTAGCATCAAACTTCCCATTTTGATTAGTTTGATTTCTCAGGATATAGCATTTGCAGCCAAAGACGAAGAAAGTTTAGAGTTGGCTTCTTGTTCTTGAACAATTGATAGGGAGTCATGCATCTTGCTTGATTAATCAGAGAAATGTTCTGAGTGTAGCATGCAGTATTTACAGCTTCAGCCCAGAAATATGTAGGTAGTTTATATTCTTCAAGCATTGTCCTTGCAGCTTCAATAAGTGATCTGTTCTTCCTTTCCACTACTCCATTCTGTTGTGGAGTCCTTGTTGCTGAAAACTCATGCAGAATCCCATTTTCTTCACAAAATGCTCTCATGACAGAATTTTTGAACTCAGTTCCATTATCACTCCTGATTCTTCTAACTTTGAAATCAGGATGATTGTTGACTTGCCTTATGTGATTGATGATGATTTCACTAGCCTCATCTTTAGACTTTAGAAAATGTGTCCAAGAGAACTTTGAGAAATCATCTACAATTACTAGGAAAAATCTTTTCCTTGAGATGGACAATACATTGACTGGTCCAAACAAATCCATGTGAAGCAGTTGCAAAGGCTCTTCAATTGTTGAATCAAGTTTCTTCCTGAATGATGCTTTAATCTGCTTCCCTTTTTGGCAGGCATCACACAGTCCATCCTTTGTAAACTCCACTAGAGGAATGCCTCTTACTAGTTCTTTCTTTACCAGCTCATTCATGGTCTTGAAGTTTAAATGGGATAGGTTTTTGTGCCATAGCCAACTTTCATCCTGACTTGCTTTGCTGAGAAGGAAAGTTACAGATTCTGCTTTGGATGAGTTGAAATCAGCTACATACATATTTCCTCTTCTCACACCAGTGAGAACCACTTTGTTGCTTTGATAATTAGTCACAACACATGCTTCTTTGTTGAAGGTTACTAAATTGCCTTTGTCACAAAGCTGGCTGATACTCAATAGATTGTGTTTGAGACCATCCACTAAGGCAACCTCCTCAATGATGACATTGTCCTTTGAAATCAAGTCATATCACACAGTATAACCTTTGTTGTCATCTCCAAAAGTAATACTTGGGCCAGCTCTCTCCTTAAACTCTGTGAGCAGGGTAGAATCACCATTCATGTGTCTTGAACATCCACTATCCAAGTACCAAAGGTTCCTTCTGTTTCCCTGCACACATCAAAATCAAATCAAGTTGATTTTGGTACCCAAGTTTCCTTGGGTCCTGCCTTGTTAGTTTTCTTCTTCTATTTCTTAGGTCTTATCTCATTTGACTTAGGAATTTCAGATTCTTCCTTAGTCATTTGGGTTGGACCTTTGAAACCATTCAATACAACAGAATTATCATGCATATTATGGCTAACAGGAAATGGCATATTTGGTGTAAACATGTTATTCCAGTAAGGCATGCTAAATGGCATTTGAGGCATACTATATGCAGCATAATATGGATTAGGTGCAAATGGCATATTAGCAAATTGTGTATTCATGTTCTGTGTAGGCATATCATTAACAGGCATGGGAGGCATGGCATTCATGTTAGGAAATTGAGATTGAACATACATGGGAGTAGGCATGGCAGATTTGCAATTAACAGACAAATGATTTACACTACGACACTTGACACATATTTTTCTAGGAGCATATTTATCAGGTGTGTAGTTATTATGTTTGTTAATCCCTACTTTACCATTCCTATTGTTTTTCCTTTTAGTCTCTGTTTTTACCTCAATTTTCTCAAGTCTGTCACTTAACTGTTTGACTGTCATGTGACCAACATTAGCCTTTTTCCCTTTCTTAACTTGACTTGACTCTCCTGAAACAAAGTTCTTGGAAACAAACCCATACTTCTCATTTAGCTTGATTAGTTTGGCTTTGCTAATGGGCTTGCTCACAGCCGACAGATGAGGATTTTTTTCATTCGACGGATAACACTTTTTGTTATCCGACGGATAGTCCTCACCATCCGTCGAGTCTACATCTGTTAGCAGACCATCTACCAAATTGGGTTCTAATTTCTCTTTGTTCTTTTTCCAGGCTTCATCACAGAAAGACTCAATTATTTGAACTTTGGTGATTTGAGCATGGACATCCCTGGATGTTTTCCATGCTTTAATCACCTCTTGTTCACGCTCGAGCTGCTTCTTTAAAATCTCTTCCTTTTTCAAGGACTCAGTTAATTCATCCTTGGCAATCTTACACTCAATTTTTAGTTTCTCAAAATCAACAAACTGAGACTCAAGCACATTATTCCTCTCACTTAAAAACAAGTTATTTTCTTTGATTTTAGCATTTTCTTTAGTAAGAGACTTAAGTGTAACACGCAAATGATATAATTCTGTAGACATGTCATTTATGGCATCATTACACTCAGCTTTAGATAAATGTGCAAGGTTTGTAGTAATTACCTAATTGCTTGAGAACTTGTATCTGTTTCATCAGACTTGGCCATTAGGGCTAGATTGACATAGCTGACATCTTCATCTTCATCCAAACCATCTGCTGCCCAGTCATTCTCTTGTGTAATAAAAGCCCTTTCCTTTTGTTTGAGTAGATCAAAGTATTTTTGCTTATAATCCACATACTCAAACCTTTTCTTACTGGAATCTGACTTTCTACACTCATTTGCAAAATGCCCTGCCAAGCCACATTTGAAACATTTGAATTTTGACTTATCCACCATGTTTCTATTTGGCTTGGCTGCTCCAAAGTTCTTCTTAAACTTGAGCTTGGCAAATCTCCTGGAAAGAAATGCTAGGTGCTCATCAATGTCCTTCATGTCATCTTGGCTCAATGAATCTTCACTTTCTACTGTAAGCCCCTTGCCCTTGTTCTCACAGACCTTATAGTTGACTCAACAGCTTCCATCTTCACTTCCTTCTCCTTTTCCAAATCAGCAACTAGTGCAATGGATCCTCCTTTCTTCTTTCCTCTCTCCATCCTTTCGTCCTGCTCTATCTCAAGCTCATAAGTCTTCAGGATGCCATACAGTCTCTCCAAAGTAAACTCTTTATAATCTTGTGAGTTTCTTAATGAGACTGTCATTGGTTTCCATTCCTTTGGAAGAGATCTAAGGAATTTCATATTAGAGTCTTTAGTCTGATAGACTCTTCCATGCAACTTAAGAGCATTTAGTAGTTTTTGAAATCTACTAAAAATGTCAGTGAGTGACTCACTTTCCTCATTGTGAAAATGCTCATATTGCTGAATCAAGAGCTGCATCTTATTTTCTCTAACTTGCTCAGTGCCATCACAGATTATCTGTATAGTATCCCAGACTTCCTTGGCAGTTTTGCAGTTGATAATGTTGTCAAACATGTCTGCATCAACTCCATTGAACAAAATGTTCATGGCCTTTTTATCCTTCCTGACTTGTTCAATGTCAGGATCAGACCATTCGTGCCTTGGCTTGGGAACTGATGGCTCGTTTCGTATTGCAGCTCTCATTGGAACATGAGGGCCTCTTTCTATGTAGTCCACATAGGCCTCATCTTGAGAAAGTATATGAAGATGCATCTTTACCTTCCAATGATGGTAATTATCTTTATCTAGAAAAGGAATCTTGACTTCAACGTCTTTCTTGTTCATCTTGCTGAATTGTTTTGATCTTTAGACTCTTTGTAGATTAAGAGCTTGCTCTGATACCAATTGTTAGTCCCTTAACAATATAGAAATAATTACAGAAGGGGGGTTGAATGGAATTTTTGAACCTTTTTCTCGAAATAAAAATGTTCAACTCGAATGTAGATATAAGTGTTTTGATTAGCACAATGTGGAATAGAAACTTAATTGAATCAAAACATAAGTAATTAAAAACAAGAGTCTTTAAAAACTTTCTGGTGGATTTAAACAATTCCACCAGAGATATATATTATATATCGAGAGAACTCTGTGTGCAAGAATGCTCACAGCTGCTTACAAATTGAACTACTGAGAATATAGGGAAATGCTAAAGATTCTGCTTACAAAGATTTCTCTGTTTTTGTATCTCAGCTTACTTGTTTCTATTTACTACATTCTTGGTTTATATATTACCAAAATTATAAAGTCAAAAAGACTGAATAAATATAAAAACTATCAGTCTTAAGCTTTGCTACTTTTCGTCCTCTATTACCCAGTTAATGGGCTTCCAAAGTAGATTTGTATACATCTCGATGGCTGTGCTCAGCTTTCACTGTTCAACTGCTGTTTGAATTCTTTATGTGATTATCCGTTGGACTTTATGAACATCCGTTGGATATATGATCATCCGTCGACTTTATGAACATCCGTTGATGGCTTCATTGATCATCCGTCGACTGCTATATTAAACATCCGTTGATAGTCATTTGATCATCCGTCGATAGCTTTGTTAATCATCTGTCGATAGCTATTTTGGCACTTGACTTTATTTCACTTATGCAGAATTACTAGACATCATTTATATACAATTAATCAACCTATTCTGCATATCTAGTTAAAGTCAACATGACTTATAGGCTACTACAGAATCTATACAAAGATGTATACAGAACTGTGCTACAGACGTATTATTACATAAGCTACTCACTCGATGGATAATAAGTTAACATCCGTCGGGACTATAATGAGTTATCCGTCGGGACTATAATTCTTATCCGTCGAGTGCTACATTATTTCACTAAGTAAAATCTACTTAGATGTTTTGTTTATAAAATCATCAAGTACACAACATATGCACAACAAAGCTATAAAACAGGAAGTAGAGAACCTCTTAGAGGCTGGTTTCATCGAGGAGATATAATTTCCATAATGGTTAGCAAACCCTGTGATGGTAAAGAAAGTTAATGAAAAATGAAGGATGTGTGTAGATTTCACTGATTTGAATGACGCATGCCCCAAGGACTCTTTCCCATTGCCAAGGATAGATACATTGATAGATGTTACTGCTGGACATGAGATGCTGAGCTTCATGGATGGATTTAGTGGATACTATCAAATCAAGATGCACAAGGACGACATCCCAAAGGTATCATTCATCACTGACTTTGGTGTTTATTATTATCTTGTTATCGCATTTGGTCTTAAGAATGCAGGAGCCACCTATCAAAGGTTGGTAAATAAGATTTTTAAGGATCTTATTGGCAAGACCATGGAAGTTTATGTCGATGACATGTTAGTCAAGAGTCTAGTAAAGACTGACCATATAACCCATTTGAGGGAAGCTTTTGAGGCCCTGAGATACCACAAGATGATGTTAAATCCTGCAAAGTGTGCTTTCGAAGTGGGATCTGAAAAGTTTTTGGGATTGATGGTCTCCAAGAGAGGAATTACGGCCAATCCCGATAAAATAAAGGCAATCCTGGATATGGAGCCACCAAAAACTATCAAAGATGTTCAAAAGCTCACTGGAAGGGTTGCTGCATTGGGGCGATCCATCTCCAAGTTAGGGGACAAGTGCTTGTCGTTCTTCAAGTCCTTGAAGAAGGTTAAGGATTTTGTATTGAGTGAGGAAAGCCATAAGGAATTCGAAGATTTAAAGAAATATATGGCCCAGGCCCCGCTGTTAGCCAAGCCAGCTTTGAATGAAGTTTTATACTTGTACTTGGCCATTTCAGAAAATGCCTTGAGCACTATATTGGTTAAGGAGGAGCTTAAAATCCAGAAACCCGTATACTATGTTAGCAAAATTCTGCATGGAGCTAAGTTGAATTATTCAACTATTGAGAAGTTTGCTTTAGCCTTGGTTATGGCTTCAAGAAAGTTGTGTCCTTACTTTCAGGCTCATCAAAGTGAGGTGCTAACAAATCAGCCCCTGAGAAATATTATTCATAGTCCCAAGGCTAGTGGGAGGCTGATCAAGTGGGCAATAGAGTTGGGAGAATTTGACATCAAGTATAAACCGTGAACGGCAATAAAAGCCCAGGAATTGGCTGACTTCGTGGTGGAATGTACCATACCCCACCAAGAAGTCGGGGGCAGGAAGATACTATACCTCAAGACAAGGAAGTTGATAAGGGGGACAAAGAAAAGGATGATAAGGAGAAGGAATATTGGGTTCTCTATTTTGATGGAGCATCAAAAATAAATTCAAGTGGAGCAGGGTTAGTTTTACAAAGCCCCGATGGGTTCTTGATTGAATATGCTATGAAGTTAGACTTTCTAACCACAAACAATGAGGCAGAATATGAAGCTCTAATAGCCGGCCTTGGCCTAGCAGGGACACTGAGAGTCAAGAACTTGAAGTTCTGTGGAGACTCAAAATTGGTCATATCCCAGGTGACGGGAGAGTTTGAGGCAAGGGATGATACGATGGCTAAGTATGTCCTCCTAGTAAGAGCTGTGATGACTCAATTCGATGAGTTCCATGTTGAGCACATCCCTAGGGAGGAAAATGCTAAGGTATATTCATTGTCAAAGTTCGCTTTGTCTGAGATAGAAGAAAGTTTAGGAAGCGTATACTTCCGCGTTATGAAGACACGGAGCATTGATGTTAAGCTTGTAGCTCCTATAGGGATGGGGACATCATGGATAGATACCATTAAGGCCCATATTCAAACTGGTTGGTTGCCAAATGGCGTGACTGAAGCACGGAAGTTGGTTGTTTGAGCACTGAGATACTCCTTGATCGATGGGATTTTGTACAAAAGATCTTATGTGGTTCCTTATTTAAGATATCTCAGACCCGATGAGGGACGCTTGGTTCTTGAGGAGGTACACGAAGGTATCTGTGGACAACACTTGGGGGCCAGAGCGCTGGCTCATAAGATAACCCGTTTAGGCTTCTATTGGCTAGAGATGATGGCCGATGCCAAAGAGTATATAAAGAAGTGTGATCATTGTCAGAAGCATGCACCTGTTGTTCGACAACCCCCTGAGATGTTGACTTCCATCAACTCTCCCATCCCCTTTGCCATGTGGGGAATGGATATACTTGGGCCTTTCCCCATGGACATGGCACAAAGGAAGTTCCTGATTGTAGCCATTGATTATTTTACAAAATAGATTGAAACTAAGCCTTTGGCCAAGATCACGACCAAGCAAATTGCACAATTCCTGTGGGAAAACATCATGTGCCGGTATGGAATTCCCCGCATCCTATTCACGGATAATGGAACACAGTTCAATAATGAGGAATTTAAGAAGTATTGTGAGGATAATGAAATTGAGTTATGATTTACCTCTGTGGCTCACCCGCAAGCCAATGGGTAAGCGGAAGTGGTGAATCAAATAATCCTGGATAGACTAAAGAAGAGGATCGAGAAGTCAAGGAATAACTGGGTGGATGAAATACTCCTGATTCTATGGGCCTCTAGGACCACCTGTAGGGTCACCACTGGAGAAACTCCCTTCATGTTAGCATATGGGGAAGAGGCGGTTGTTCCTGTGGAGATATCACTTTCGTCTCCCAGAATCCAAGCTATTAATACTGAAGAAAATGAGGAGGGGCAGAGATTATCCCTGGATCTAATTGATGAAATACGAGATGAGACGCATACAAATATAGTGGAATATCAGAAAAAGGCTTCGTTCTATTACAACCTAAGGGTTAAGGAAAGGTTCTTTAAGAAAGAAGACTTGGTTCTGAGGAAGGTGGAAGCTTCCGGTGTTGAGCAGAAAAGGAAACTTGCCCCTAATTGGGAAGGACCATATAAGGTCGAAAGTGTTCAAGGAAGAGGAACCTACAAGCTGGTGACAATGGATGGTTTTGAAGTCCCAAGAACCTGGCACACGCGGAAACTGAAGGTTTACTATGTGTAAAAAGGTTGAGCAGGATTCTCACTTGTCAAGATGACAAGTAGGTTTAAAAGCACCTTGAAGCTTTGCTTGCTTAGGATTTTTATAAATTTGATAGAAGATATATTTTAGTTTTATCAGGGTTAAACCCATCTCGTGTAAGGTGTCAAAATCACCAAGTTATAATGAAAAGCGTTTAGTTTGATCTAGCTTACTAGACTGATATATTGTGAAGAATAAAACCAAGTTATAAACTTAAGTTTGGAAACTCGGAAAGATGGGCTATGATTGAATAACTAAGCAAAATGAGTAAAAATAACCAAAGTTAATTACAAAGCTTGAGAATGTCTGAAGAAAAGAAAAATACATAATACAAAGAAGTTAGGCCTTAAAAGGCTCAGATTCTTCAGAGCCACTGTCTGAAGTCTCCTCAGACGTCTCCTGAGTCGGTCCCTCGGAAGTCTCTTCAGAAGTCTCCGCAGAGGTCTCCTCGGAACTACCCTCAGACGCCTTAGATGCCTTAGGGGACATTGGTCTTGGATGCTCTTCCACCCTGGATTCTTTATAATAGGCTCGGCCTCTTCCTCAGAAGAAGATTCCTCCTCTTCAGAGCTGGACTCGGGCTCCTTCCTCTTCTGGCCTTAGCCCTGGCTTCCTAATAGTGCTCTGACCGGAGACGCTGAAGTGCCATCCTTAATTAGATCAGCAAGCTTGTCAGCAACGCCCCCAAGTGTTGGGACCTTTACAGGGCAAGGGAAGGGAGCTTGCTCAAGAATCTCAGGAAACTCATCCTGGATAGCCTCTACGGTAGCGTCCCAGCCTTCCTTATAGCTGACTGGGTGAAGAAGGGCATCATGCTCTACCATTAAGTCTTTGAAGTCTTGCGTATCCATCCAGCCATCAAAGGCTTTGTCTTTTTGAGCCTAAGGACCACAATCTCAGCCCGGGCCATTTCCAGATCAGAAGTGGAGGAGGCAAGTTGGGCTTTGAGAGTCTCTATTTGCTGGTTAGCCTCCTCTAGCTTCTTGTTTGTATCCTCCAGGCCAACCTTCGAAGCCTTAGCTTGGCGAATCACCCCTTGGATATGGACGTTCGCCTACAAGAGATAAAGAGAAAGTAAGAAATACGAAAAATCATGAGAGAAAGATATGGATAACAAAAGAAAAAAAAGACATACCGTCGCCAGGGCCTGAGCACCAAAAAGCTCGTTAGCCTCCAAGTCCTGTTGAAGGACAAGATCATGATAGTCTACTGGGGAAATGGAATGCATGGACCATTTCTTGGCAAGTTTTGTATTGCCGAAAATCGAGTCTTTTTCCCGAATTCCCCAGGCAGGTTGGAAGAAAGCCCCTGGTTTTTGCTTTGTACGCAAGGGTTGGTTGGGGTCTTCCTCATCTCCTTCCTTTTCCTGAAGAAGGAACTCCAGGAAGCGATCCCCAAGCCGCGGGTCCTTGAAGACCTTTCCTACGCGCTTCATCCTGGTCATTTCCAGGTCTCTAGGCTTGGTAGCCTCTCCGATCCTCTCAACTACTGCAACGAATAAGTAAAATGGATTGAGAAAATAATAAAGTAAAAAGTGGGAAAACCGAAGACAACTAGAAAAGGAAGAAAACGTACCTTTTCTGGGAACGGGAGAAAGGCCACGTTCCACAAGAACGGTCTCTCTGATGAGATCCCAAGAGTGTGATGTCCCATTATCTTGGGTAAGGAGGTTGAAGGACCTGGTCTCCTCCTCAGTTAAAATAATGTCGTTCGGGCTCCCCTCCACGGCTTGCCCAAAGGACGAGCGAAAGAGAGTCCCCCAGTCGCCGCCTTCCCAAAGGACATAAAGAAACTCTTTTTTCCACCCTAAGTTGTTATCGTGGATGGATTTCCCATTCACTATGTGAGGGACAGTGGGGCACTGGTTCAAAGAAACCCACCCCGGGTTCTTGTCAGGGCTGTTCTTGAACTGAAATTTTTTTCTGAACACAGCGACCGAAGTAAGGACATTGTGCTTGGCACAATGCGATAAGTAGCAAAGAATCAACCTCCAAGAGTTTGGAGGAAGGTTGCAAGGGCTGATGCCCACATCAACTAGTAAAAATGGGATAAAATGATGGAAAGGGAGTCTGATACCTGCCCTTAAGGTGTCTCTAAAGACGCATAAAGCGTCTTTCTTCCATTGACAGGCCATGTCGGCCGGACCCGCAAGAACCAACTTGAAGGACTCCTTGATCTTGAAGAAATATGTCATCTTATCCAACTCTTTTACATCCCGAAAAATGCTAATGTGATCATGCGGATCAAGGTGCGCGTCAGACGGGTACTCATCCCCTCGAAAATTGATCATATCTATTAGAGAGGTGTACCTTGACCGAATGGGGAACTCGTTGGATTTCTTGGCCACATTTATTTTGGCCAAACGAGTCATTCTCTTATCTGCCATCTGAAAAGGGCGGAAAAGAAAACAGTTTTAGGAATAAACTTTATGCAAAGGCGTACTTAAAAATAAAAATACAAAAGTGGGTATTTACCTGAAATAATGCCGAAGACTGGTTGGAAAAGGCTGAAACTTCAAAGCTCGAAAATTCCGACCTACGGTTATAGTTTAACCTCTAAGATTTTTGAGAGAAGAAGAGAGAAAAACTTGGAAATGAGAAGTGAGAAGTGAGTAACTCCACCCACTCCTTTATATAGGCAGAAATAGAGAAGATGAAAGGGAAAAAAAGCTCATTAAGCTGAAGGCCCAAAGAAAAAGCCCAAATTCTGGAATTTTCCGGAATATCTTTGAAAAATTATTAAGTTCTGGAACTTTCCGGAATATCCTTAGTAATTTTTAAGGCCCATGTCAAAGCCCAAATTTAGGCCCAAACCCAAATAGACCCAAGTTTAAGCCCAAATTTAAATAGGATTTAGAAAAATAGAGACCCAAAAACAAGGCCCAAATCCAAATAGGATTTGGAAAAAAGACGCCCAATTCACGGCCCAAATCCAAGTTGGATTAGGAAAAGCCCAATAAAACCAAAAGACCATAATTGAGGTCGACTTTGAGGTCGTGGATCCGGTTCGAATTCTTTCGAACAGGTGCCAGCAAAACACCCATCAAAAAGACCAGAATTGAGATTGACTTTGAGGTCGTGGATCATGTTCGAATTCTTTCGAACAGGAGCCAGAAAAACACCCATAAAAAAGACCAGGATTCAGGTCGAGTTTTAGGTCATGGATCATAGTTCGAATTCTTTCGAACAGGAGCCAGAAAAACACCCATAAAAAACCAGGATTCAGGTCAAAATCCTGGTCGTGGATCAAGCTCGGAACCTTTCGAAAAGGAACAAAAAATGGGCATAAAATTCGACCAGGACCCAAGTCGTCAACTCGACTAGGATCTAGGTCGAAATCCTACTTGTGAATCCTAGTCGAAGTTACACGAGCAGGAGTCAAATGGTGGCATAAAATTCAATCGGGACCCAAGTTGTCAACTCGACCAGGATCCAGGTCGAAATCCTGGTCGTGCATCCTAGTCGAAGTTCCACGAGCAGGAATTGAAAAATAACCAAAATATCGACCAGGATCCAGGTCGTGAGTTCGACTAGGATCCAGGTCGAAATCCTGGTCGTGAATCCTAGTCAAAATTCTTCGACCAGGACCCAGGAGCTGACCCGAAGTACGACCAGGATTCAGGTCGAATTTTCGACTAGGATCCTCGTCGAAAAAAGAGCTGAATTTTTTTGAAAAATTCTGAAAAATCCCAGAAGAATTAGGGAAAATTTGAACATAATTTCAAAAATTATTTTTGATAGAATATTCTTGAAAAATTAGGAAAAAGTCCCAAAAATTAAGGGAAAATTCCTGAGAAATACCAGAAAATTCCTAAAAAGAGGGAAAAAGGTAAGAAAATAATAAGGAAGTTTTAAAACAATCCTGAAGCTGTGTACAAGGCAAATCATTGTAAATGTGTAGGTCGCTCCACACTTTACGCCAAAACAATACCCTATAAGGGAACGAATGAACTTAACTTCTGCGAAACCTTTTACGGTTTCCCAGAAGTTGGGGGGCAAATGATAGGGAATGAAATAAACCCTGATTGTGTAATTAAATCGCATTAATTGTATTATCATTGGGTTGGCGGTTAAGCCCATTAGAGGAGGCCCAAGACCCTTGATAGGGGACCAAAATAGCCTAGGAATATAATTGGTTGAGACTGGATACGGTCCAATAATGAAGCCCAATTGGAAAGGGCCCAAAACCCTGAATATTAATTAATTTCGTAATTAATTAATAAAGGAAAAATAAGCTATTAAGATGAGTCCCAATGAGGATATAAATCCTAGTAAATTAGCCCCCAAGGGACCTGATAGGATAAGGAATCAGTGTCTTACTTTCTAGGACTCCAAAGTCCATTCTAATTCTGAGACTTACCCACCAAGTCTCCTAACCCAAGTCCAATTCAAGGACTCCCAACATCTATATAAGGGGCCTCACCCCCACAATCAGAACTACATTTTTGACTTGATCTTTGGCACACAGCAAGGTACGTAGGCATCTTGTTAAGGCAGACTGAGTCACGAAACACAAGAACAGTCAAATCGAGTCTCGAAGCTCACGTTCTCTAGTAAAAAATACAGCAATTATTGTACCTTAGTTTTTGATCTATAACACATACATAAAAGTAACTTCTCCTATCAGCATATTGTCAAATTATTTAACCATTAACAGCTATCTCAAAATATCAGATATAAAGTACTAGTCTACTTACATTAGATCAACATATTTAAAAAAGTAAATATGTCAATAAGTCAGAGTAATTATAGACAAGGTATGTCAAAAGTATTTTGCTGAACATAATTTATGAATTAAATTATATCAATTTTTCATACTTTTTACTTCTTTTGATCTGCTATTTATTAACTTCATATAGTGAGGGTATGAATTAATAAATATTCAGTTAGAATTTTGAGAAATTCCAAGTTAAAATAATCGAGAAATCTGGGTGTTTATAGTAAAAGTGGATGACTTGTTGAGAACTCAAAAATAGACATTTGGAGTTGTCTATCGAGAAGTCATTTAGAGAAGTGAAGTACATATCGAGAAGTCATTTTAAATTACTCTTATAGAGGATTCAGAAATGACTTATCGAAATGTCAAATAAATGCTCAGTTTGTCCAAAAAGTGGACTGAATTAATTCTAACTTTTATTTGAATAAATTCAAAATAAAATTAGAATAAATTTTCCAAAAGTAATTTACCAAAATAATTCATCAATTTAAATTATCTTAGTTCTGAGTTATTGCTAAGTCAAGAATTGTACTTGTACAGAACTCTACAAGGACTTATTGATAAGTCATTTTAAACCTATCGAGAAGTCACTCGAGAAGTCAGTAAGTTGACTTATCGAGGACTCACTCGAGAAGTCCTAAAATGAGTTATCGAGAAGTCAACTTATACTTATCGAGAAACCAGTTCTCTAGATACTTTTGATAATTGTAATTATGCCTTGAGTTAATTTTACATATTAAGGATGTAAATTAATAATTAAGCAGTTTACTCAGAATTTGAAAAATTCCGAGTTAATTAAATTTGAAAAACAAATATGCAGAGATTTCTGAAATATTTGTAACTCATATTTTACGTAATTTCCAATTTAATCAAATTAATTTTGATTTACTGGAGATTAATCTGCTGCAAAACATTAGTTGAGTTCTTGCCTTAGGATGAAGAAATGAGCATTCCAATTTCACTTACAAGTCTAGTGAAAGTTGCTTCATCTAAAGGTTTAGTACAAATGTCAGCTAGTTGTTTTTCTGTTGGTACAAAAATATGCTCAATGGTACCATTAGTAGCATGTTCTCTAATAAAATGGTACCTCACATAAATGTGCTTTGTCCTAGAGTGATAGATATAGCACTAGTATTGTCACACATGATAGGAATTTTGTGTAACACTAGCCCATAATCCATTAGCTGATTTCTAATCCAAAGCACTTGAGCACAACAACTTCTTGCAGCTATGTATTCAGCTTCAGCTGTAGAAGTTGATACAGATTGTTATTTTTTGCTGTACCAAGATACAAGTCTTTGTCCAAAAAAATGACAGCTTCCACTGGTACTCTTTCTGTCAACCCTGCATCCAGTAAAATCTGCATCTGTGTATCCAAAAGCTTCAAAACCAGTTCACTTAGGATACCATAATCCCAAGTTTGGAGTTCCCTTCAAATATCTGAAAATCCTCTTTACAGCCATCAAATGCGATTCTTTTGGATTGGCTTGAAATCTTGCACATAGACATGTTGCAAACATGATGTATGGTCTACTTGCTGTTAAGTAAAGCAATGATCCAATCATCCCTTTATAGCTTAAGATATCTACACTCTTGCCCTTTTTATCTTCATCCAACTTTGTTGCAGTAGACATAAGTGTAGATTCAGGTGAACAATCAACCATTCCAAACTTTTTCAAAAGGTTCTTGACATATTTAGTTTGGATGATGAATATACCATCACTTCTTTGGCTGACTTGAAGACCAAGGAAGTAACTCAGTTCCCCCATTATACTCATTTCATATTCACTTTGCATAAGCTTGGAAAATCTTTGGCACAGTTTCTCATTAGTAGAACCAAAGATGATATCATCCACATAGATCTAGACTAGGATCATATCTTCACCATGTTTCTTGTAGAAGAGATTCTTGTATATGATTCCTCTAGTAAAACCATGCTTCAATAGGAAATATGATAGTGTGTCATACCAAGCTCTAGGTGCCTGTTTTAGTCCATAAAGAGCCTTGAGTAACTTATATACAAAATTTAGGAATTTTGGATCCTCAAACCCATGTGACTGTTGTACATAAACTTCTTCTTCTAGCTCACCATTCAGAAAGGCACGTTTGACATCCATTTGATACATTTTAAAATTTTAATGTGCAGCAAATGCTAGAAAAATTCTTATAGCTTCAAGTCTTGCAATAGGAGCAAAAGTTTCATCATAATCAATCCCTTCTTATTGTGAGTAACCTTTTACAACCAACCTTGCTTTGTTTCTGGTAGCTATACCATTTTTATCCATTTTGTTCCTGAACACCCATTTTGTTCCAATAATGCTTCTGTTTTTTGGTGCAGGAACTAACTCCCAGACTTTGCTTCTATCAAACTGATTCAGCTCTTCCTGCATGGCAGATATCCAGTCAGGATCCAGCAGAGCTTCATCAATTTTCTTAGGCTCTACTTGAGACTAGAAAACATGCATGTAGGCACTCATTAGCTGTTGCACTTCTAGTCCTCACACCAGCAGTAGGATCAGCAATAATTACTTCTCTAGAGTGACTTCTATCCCACTTCCTTGTGTGAGTTTATTGACTTGTGCCTTCATCATTTTCTCCATTATTGGTATGACTGGTAGATCCTCCTTCTCTTTCTCCCGCTGAGTTTGTGCAATAAAATTTAGGTTTTTGAGATGAGCTTCCATTCCCATGATTTTCCTGTTCAATAGACTCTTCATTCATCATTTGTTGTGCATTAACTTCATCTTCTCCATCAGAATCACTATCAATTTTGAGGTTTTCAAATGCAAGGGCTTCAGTTTCAATACCATCAAGGCATTCCAAGCCTGGACACTTGTCATCATTAAAGGTCACATATGTGCTTTCCACGATCTTCTTTTGATCAATCACATAGACTTTGTAGGCCGTTCTTTCCAGTGAATATCCCAGAAAAATTGCTTCAAAAACCTTTGAGTCAAATTTTCTCACATATTCAGAGTTGTCTTTCAAAATGTAACAATTGCTTCCAAATACATGAAGATGCTTGTTGGCAACTTGGCATCTTGCAGCATTGTTCTAGCAGCTTCAACCAATGTTCTGTTCTTTCTCTCAACTACTCTATTTTGTTGAGGTGTCTTGGCAGCTGAGAATTCTTGAACAATGCCTTTGCCTTTGCAGAATTCACTTAATGTAACATTTCTGAATTCTGTTCCATTATCACTTCTCAGTCTTTTGACACAATTGTAATCTTCAGCCTGATTTTCTATCTTCTTGATGTGCTCAATTATGATATGTGGAGTTTCATCTTTAGAGTACATGAACTCTACCAAGTGTATCTTGAGAAATCATCCATCATCACAAGTGCATATCTGTTCCTTGAAATTGATATGACATTTACGGGCCCAAACAAGTCCATGTGAATAAGTTGCAAGGGTGCACTAATAGAATTCATATTTTTTGACTTGTGACTAGATCTTTTCATCTTTCCTTTCTGACAAGCTTCACAGACTTCAACTTGAGCAAACTTCAGCTTGGGCATGTCTCTCACTAACTCCTTTTTGACTAAGTTGTTAATTGCCTTGAAATTCAAGTGAGACAGCTTCCTATGCCATAGCTTGCTTTATTCTTCTAATGCCTTGGTATAGAAGCAGCAAATACCATCCTTATTTGTTGAGTCCAAGTCTGCAACAAACAAGCTTCCTTTCTTTGCTCATTTCAGAGCAATTTCACCAGTTTTCTTGCTGATAAAGGTGCATTCTTCTTTATTGAATAAAACTTCAAAGCCTTTGTCTGCAAATTGGCTAACACTGAGAAGATTCACCTCAAGACCAACTACTAGTGCTACATCATCAATGACAACATTTTCAGAAACAATCTTGCCATATCCCATTGTGAATCATTTGATGTTATCTCTAAAGGTCACCAAAGGGCCAGATTTCTCCACAAACTGTGATAGCAGGGCCTTATCACCTATCATATGTCTAGAACATCCATTGTCAATGATCCATATGACTTTCTTCACTTTGCCCTGCACACAATGAGATTCAGGTGTGTTTAGTGACCCAAGCGGTATTGGGTACTTTCTTCTTGTTAACTGATTTAGCAGAAGTAGAGTGATTTGTTTCAGATAGAATAGAGTTCAATGATTGTTGTGCATTTTCCCTTTCTGATGTAGACTCAATTTTTGTTTCCTTAAGATCTACTCTCAGTTTGTGGCAACTTTTCATCACTTTTAAGTTGCAAGGGATGCAATCAAACTTATCACCGAATGAGTAGGGATCATTTAAATCCGCTTCATTGTATTTGCAAGTTCCTTCTATTGGCTTACTAACACTTTTTTTACAAATATGAGTTAGATGATTTGTAGAGCCATATTTTCCACACTTCTTTCCAGGAACATCTGCAACATAGGTCAGATTATTGCTTTTGGTTATCCCCTTTCTCCCATTTCTATTATTCTTCTTCTTTCTTGCATCTTCAGTCTTGGTTTCTTTGACAGTAGTCTTGGTACTTTGATTATCCATAAGATTTTCTTCAGCCTTGGAAGATTGAATTGAACTTGCATTTTTCTTTTCATTGTCCTCATCTGTAATTTCTTGCTTGATGATCAGTTCTTCTTTACTGAAGTTTACTTCACAAGTCTTAAACACGGGTGACCCAACATTTGTCAGCATTGCTGGAACATTTTCACTCTTTGTTGCTTTTCCTCTATCACCAGTGTTTTTTTTTGTTGTTTAAGGCATCATAATCAAGACTAATAGCAATGTTTGCACATGGTTTATTTTTCTTATGGTACTGACCAACCAATTCAGATGCATTCTTGAAGGACTTCAACTTTACTTCACTTTTCTTCAGTTTTTCCCTTAGCACAACCTCAATCTCATTTGCACACTTAAGCTTATTTTTCAGATAGCCATTTTCTTGTTTCAAGGCTTCAAGCTCCACTATCAACAATTCAGGTTCTTGTTTTTCACTTTCAAGCTTCTTATTTAACTTTGTTAATCTGTTAACTTCTTCATTAGCAGCAACCATGCTTGTATGAATGTGAAACATTTATGTGCTCATCTTTTCAACATTTTCCGTATATTGATTCACATTTAAATCAGTGGAGGTAAGAGTTGGTACCTTTGATTTAGATGAGGATGATTCTCCTTTCTCCAAGGCCATGAGTGCATAGTTTCCAAGTTCTTCATCTTCATCATTTTAAGAGTCATCCTAACTTTTATCTTCTTCAATATAAGCTTTGCTTTGCTGTTTCTTCAGAAGAGCTTCATACTTTGCTTCCAGTTCAAGATAAGCTTTGTCTTTCTTTGCCTTCTTGGGTTTCCTGCATTCTATAGCAAAGTGGCCTAGCTCATCACAGCTGAAGCACCTTATATTAGATCTGTCAACAGATCCGGTTTTGTAACCACTCTTGCTATCAGAATTGTACTTCCCTTTTTCTTTCCAGCTGTTGTCTTTGTTAAAGGACTGTCCTTTACTTTTGAAGTATCTTGGCTTCCTTACTCTAATGTTAGAGAATTTTCTAGCCAGATAGGCCATTGACTGATCTAGCTCATCCAGTTCTTCAAGAGTACAAAACTCATCCTTTTCCAATTCTAGTATGAATTGCTCCTTTGAATCAATTGTTCTCTGCTTGCTTGTTGAGGCAACTGGAATATGAGATCTTGGTTCATCATTAGATGTTTGACCTTTATTTACTATTAAAGCACTTGAACCATCTACAACATGTCCTTTCCCAGATCTCAATGATTGCCTTTGAATCATCTCTAGTTCATAGGTTTTGAGAATTCCATATAGAACTTCCAGAGTTATTCTGCTCAAGTCTCTCCCTTCCCTGATTGCTGATATTTTCTGTTCCAATTGGTCAGGAAGAGTAAGCAAGAACTTCAGATTCATTTCGTTAGCTTCATATAATTTTTCATGAAGGTGCAAGTCATTTATCAACTTCTTGAATCTTTCAAACACATCAGTAATGCTTTCCTTAGGCTTAGCCATGAAACCCTCATACTGTGAAATCAGTATCCTTCTTTGATTAGATCTAACCTCCTCAGTACCTTCACAGAGTATTTCAATCTTCTCCCATATTTGCTTGGCAGTGTCACAGTTAATAATATTATTGTACATCATATTGTCAAGTGACTCAATCAATATTAATTGCAAGCTGCTATCCAGGGAGACTTTCTCATTTTCAGGGTCAGAATACTCAGCTGGATCTTTGGGAGTATAATGAGCTGGTATGACCATGTCTCCATCTGTAGATTCCTCAACTCTTACCATAAGAATGAAGGGTCCATTCTTGAAGATCTGAATATAGAATGGATTGGCCATCCTGATAAACAAAATCATTTTCTTTTTCCAAATAGTGTAGTTAGCTTTGTCAAAGGTAGGAATTTTGATGCTACTGATTTTCTGTGTATTCATTCTTCCAAGATCTTGAATCTGTTTACTTTCAGATTTCGCTCTGATACCACTTGTTAGGTAATGAATCACACACAGAGCGAGGGTGAATGTGTTTTTCTGATTTTAGGCTTTTCTTGAAAGTTAATGGTTGAACAAAGTAAATTAAATCTTGTAAGGAAAAGTGTTCATGCAGACTATAAGCTTGCAGAAAATAAAGGACACAGATCTTCAAAACTCACTTAATTTTTGTATTAAAAAATTAAGATGTTTTGCTACAAAATTTCTAAGCTCTTTGAAGTTAAAGAGCTCAGCTTCTTCTCGAGAGTGTTACAAGAATTTTTATCTAAATTGTTACTTCTAACTAGAGGACCAGTGTTAACTTTATATCTCATTTAACTGCCGGTTTACACAATGGATAATAAACATGCTATTAACTTTTCTAAACTGTCACTTGTCATTTCTATTTATAGAAAAGCAAATCTTTCATTTATGGCTTAGCATATCTTTGGCATCCCGTGTTTACTTTAATCTTCCTCTGTCAGTTAATCTTTGCCATTGATCTTATACACTCTTCAAGCTGCTTTTTGTAGACTTGTTAATCCAGCTGTTGGATTGTTTGTTGATTGTTTATCTTGGATATTAAACTGATCTGCAATTCTGTACTTTGAGACTGTACTTCGAGATCTCCAGTTTGCATCAATAGAACACTTGACATTTCGATAGGTACATAGGCTTATCGAGATCTCTAGCTTTCCATAATGAGTTTATCTTGTAGAGGTCTTCAGCTTGTCGAGATCTCTAGTCTTCATATCTTCACTTTGACTTGTAGATATCTCTGAGTTCTCGAATGAATGTAGACTTGTCGATAACTCTGAGTTCTCTAGTAAAGGAATGACTTGTCGATCTCTTCTTGAGTTCTCGAGTAGCTTTCTTGACTTCTCTACTCCCGGTGGATAAGGCTTATCCGTCGAGTAGACATTGCTCATCAGTCGAGTAGACATTGTTTATCCGTTGAGTAGATGTTGTTGATCCATCGAGTAGAGACTGCTCATCCATCGAGTAGAAGTTGCTCATCCATCGAGTAGACACTGCCCATCCATCGAGTAGAAGTTGCTCATCCATCGAGTAGATATTTATCATCCGTCGGTACTCTCTGGAGTTTGAATGACTTCTCGATAAGCCATTCTGGAGTTCTCGAATGACTTCTCTATAACATTAAATCTGTGACTTGTAGAGATCTTGACTTAGAACATTTTTCTCCAAACATATTTATTCAACACCAAGCTTCTTCAAAATTCTTCTGAGGCATGATCTTCTTGATCTTCTTCCAGATTGGATCCTTAGGCTTGATACTGTTTTAGGAAAAAGACTCCAGTATGTTCCTTTGCATTTTTACAGACTTTAAGTGTTACAAGTACAAAATATAAATTTAGATAACAATACAACTTACTTAGGGTTGACCCCAAGCTTAACTAATTACTGGAAATAATTGTACATTAATTTTCTACTTAGATCATAGATGTTAATGACATTGTTAGCTCCTTTGACATCATCTATAATATATTACAGCACCTATGTTTTATCCATCTCCTTAATGTCAATTTACAGTAATTTGCTTCGTCAAATCATATTATATCTTTGTGAGCCATTATTTAATTTCAATTATATATATTAAGGTATGGTAATTTGAGTTGTTGGACAACTTGAATTTATCAAATTACTATTAGTATGACTCTAAATTTATCGCAAAATATGTTTATTTAATTTTGCATTCTATATTTATTAGTTATATTATTAATTAATTATTTTATGCATATTAGTTGCCATTACGACTTTTAATATCAAACCTAATAGTCAAAAAATATCAATATACTTCAACACATCTCCCACGATATATAGGAGTACTTCGCTTTGGTGAACCCACTCCATATCGATCTAGGGGTTAACGCATTGGACAAATTGGAAGGCATCTGATCAACTTAATATTAAATTTAGGGTTTTGTTAACTTTAAAACGATCATGATCCCATCATAAAGAGATTCCAAATTTTTCCTTGACTATAATACTTCAAATCAATATTCGTCAATGGTTTGATTTCCAGGTAGTGAGGGAGTCACAACGGTCTCGCTTAAAACCCACAACCTTACAAGTTCAATGAACTCGTTTTTGATTCGCCTCATGTCAGAAATAGAGAAAATTTGTATTTTATTCCGTGTTTCATAAACACAAGAATCTCATAATCGTTTGTTCATTTTAAAATCTTGAGTCGTTACAGATTTTATCTTGTTTAGCAAGCATGACATGAGTGTCGTATCTAATACATTCATCCTTAATCTAATTAAGCATGCATCTTTATAAACTATTTTATACATACATTCATCATATGATCATATATATGTAAAGTGCGATTAATTAAATGTGGTTGGTTATGACTTCATCATATGTGATCTTTATCAAGCTAATGACAAAGATCTAGGTCAATCTAAGGTGGAAAATAAATAAAGGCTAACTATTACATATCTTCTTTCTTGTATTGCTTTCTTGGATGGCCTTCATGTGGATTACCCTTCCTTGATCTTCAAATCTTCATGTATTCGTGTACATTACGAGAATTTAATATAAAAATAATCTAATGAACTTACAAGAAGAACTCGAGTTACATTCGAGATTTAATAATTACAAGATTGAATGACATGCAAGCCGTTTTTAGAAAAAACAAAACCATTAACCTAAGGTCATAAGCCAAAACCATCCACCATGCTCAATTAACACGTAAGAACATGTTATAAAACATAATCTGGTCTTAACATATCATACCCATCATGATATATTAATGAAAAACCAAATATGGAAAAAATTAGAAAATTCGAAATTAAATCTGATAACATTAAATCGCAGATTACAGGGTTTGAACGACGTCAAACGCCTTACAGATCAGTCGATGATAGTTTATATATCAGTTTCTTTCAGACGATCGATTCCAAATGAAATAGCATATTCGTTTGCCAAAATCGAACACCAGACCCAGTTTTCAGCAAATCCGCTGCATCTGATTCAGAATCGTAAGATTCATATAATAAGAACACACACAAAACATGTATAATTCAGTATATATAAAGATTATATAATCATCATATGATTATATAACTCTCATGAATATCATATATTCAAAATATATACATACATACATACATATGTATATATAAACATACAAACATGCAAAATATACAAAATCACATACATAACAGTCATGGAATATTGTATACATGCTATCATCATAAAACCAGTAAACACGTAAACTAATTAAACACTTTTCTCAAGTATCTCTAATGTCATTGAAGGGTTTTGAGCACATAAACGCAACGGAAACAGTAATTATAACGTGAAAAACCAGAATTTTTGAAACCCATCACAGGATCCATTGCAAAAACAGATATTTAATTCATAGATCAGATTGTTTACCTTAAGATGCTTTAAGCTGCAAAGAAAGACTGAATATGTTAACTTCATCAGAGGAATTGATCAAGGATTTTGAGAAGTTAGAAATAGAAGTGCAGATTCCAGAACTAGGAAGATGAACCATGTATGCAATGTCATTTCAACCAGAAATTTTGGAAAAGATTCGATGTTGTCAAGAACAAGTAATAAACCGCGTGAAAGATAAGTTGACAGGAGAGGAAGTAAAAGCTCGAAAGGATGAAATAGGAATATATCGCGTTAACTCGCGCATTTGGATACCTAACATTGTGGAGCTAAAGCATGAGATTTTGCGCAAAGCGCATAACTCAAGATTTTCAATTCACCCTGGAAGTATGAAAATGTACAAGGACTTAAAAGAGAGTTATTGGTGGCCAAACATGAAAAAGGAAATCGCAGAATGGATAAGTAAATGTTATACGTGCCAAAGAGTAAAAGCAGAACATCAGCGACCGAGTGGATTGCTTCAACCACTGGAGATACCTGAATGGAAATGGGAACATATCGCGATGGATTTCATGGTAGGATTGCCAAGGACCAAGTCTAATCATGATGCGATTTGGGTAATAGTTGATCAACTGACAAAATTAGCTCATTTCTTTCCTATCAACGAAAGATTTTCATTGGAAAAGTTGGTCAAAATATATTTGGACGAGATCGTGATGCGTCACGGAGTTCCAGTGTCTATCGTGTTCGATAGAGATCCAAGATTTAACTCGAGATTTTGGCGACAATTTCATGATCATTTGGGAAATAAATTGAAAATGAGCACGGTGTATCATCCGCAGACCGATGGGAAAAGCGAAAGGATAATTCAAACAATCGAGGATATGTTGCGAACCCGTGCATTAGATTTCAAAATAAATTGGGACGATCATCTGCCATTGATTGTGTTTTCCTACAACAACAGTTATCACGCGAGTATTGGCATGCCGCCCTATGAAGCGTCCTATGGAAGAAAATGCAGATCCCCTACATATTGGGACAAGGTTTTGTGAGCGCAAACTAATTGACTCAGAGCTAGTTCAACAAACGAAAGAGAAAGTGAAAGTGATTCGTAAAAGGTTGATTGTTGCTCAAGATCGACAAAAGAAATACGCGGATCAAGATCGGAAGGATCTGCAATTCGAGCCCGGAGACAAAATATTGTTAAAGATATCTCCGTGGAAAGGTTTATCCCGATTCGGGAAGATAGAAAAGTTTGTGTCCCAGGTATATTGGACCATTCAAAGTACTTAAGTGAATTAGAAAAGTGGCTTATGAGTTAGCGTTACCTCCGTAGATGCAACATCTTCATAACGTGTTTCACGTTTCTCTTCTAAAGAAATATAATGTTAATGCAAGCCATGTGATTGAATTAGAACCAGTGGAAATACAACAAGATTTGTCTTATATGGAACAACTAGATCCAATCTTAGATCGAAAAGAGAAAGCGCTCAGAAATAAAGTTGTACCTTTAGTTAGAGTGTTGTGGAGAAATCCTAAAGTAGAAGAGTCAACTTGGGAATTAGAGAGTCGAATGCAAGAAAGGTATCCCCATCTATTTGCTTAGACTAGGTTCTGGGGACATAATCCTTTTAACGGGGGTAGATTGTAGCGACTGGGAATTTGCGACGTGATTAAGTGAATAAAGTATACTTTTGTGTTGTAATTCTAAATTATGTGAATTATGTGTTATTATGTGAAGAGGAAATATTTAAGTGAATATTATATTCCAGTTTGACGTGTCAGCTGGTATAAAGAGAATGATTGAGAAGCGTAGTTGAAAACGCTCAGGGTCGGGTCGTCAGACAGGACGCGACCCGTTACGTGAAAAGTGGTTATTAATTAAAAGAAAGGGAAATTCTTATGATCGAATGTGTTATGATATGTGAATACGTGCTATTGCTTGAAAAAATGCTTGATTATGTGCTCTGGTTATTTTAAAATGATTTTAAGGGATTTATTTGATTTAAAATAAGGTTTATTGGACCTTTATATATTTTTATAGAATTATCTGAGTATGGTCAAGGCATGAAATTTGTTTTTTTATCTTAGAAATAATCCTAGAGACTTTCTAAAAATGATAGATGAAATTATTTGGTGATCGGTGTATTTTAAAATGATTTTATCGAGTTATAATTCTATTTTGAGCGTAAACTTGTAAAATTCATATAAAATAAACCGTACGCTCAAAAATTATTTTTAAAAATATGTCTAAAAAGCTAATTTCGAGATCTATATTCTAAAATTGTTATTCATGACATTTTTCATCTATTCAGAGAGGGTTGTGTATTAATTAAATTCATTTTGAGTTAAATAAAAAGAAGATTCTAGAGTTGGGTTGGCAAAAGACCAAAACGCCCCTGCCATTTTGGCTATAAAACCCCCATCCCCTCCCTCTTTTTCATCTCTCCACCCAACCACTCTTTCTTTCCTTTTTTCCTTCTCTCTCTTCCCTCTATTTTCTCTTTTTTCTCTCTTCTCTCTCTCGGCTCTCTCCTTCTCTCACTCTTTCTCTCTCTTGCATGCAACATCAAAACTTAGTCCAAGTTCAAAGATCTTGCTACCAATAGTCATCATTTTCAATCTTCAACTCATATACCATTTTCATGTAAGTATTTAAGCTAGTTTCAAAATCAACTTCTCTTGATTATATATAAGAAAAACTCAATTTCTTAGGGTATGATCATAGGAGAAGTGTAGTGTGCTATATATGTTGTGTTTTCTTTGGTTTTGACTTGGTGTAGTTCGAATTTTTGGAAAAATAAAATGGGATTTTGATTTCCAAATGAGTTTTGATTGATGATCCATGATTTCTTTGCTTATATTTAGTTTTGAATTTGGTATGGACTATAAAATCTTATTTTTTTAGAAAATTCTTTGCATGCATATAAGATTTTGTGTATTCAAGTTGTAACTTGGTTTGATCTTGAGTAGAATGATCAAATAATGGATTTTGGATAGATAAATATGCGAGTTAAAGGTTGCATGTCAAAAATGGTGTGTGCATGTGTGTGTATTTGAAAAACCCGAATGGGTTTTGTAATTTAAAGTGAATAAATTGATTTTTATAGCTTCAATGCTAGTTGTTTTTAGTTACTATAATCAAAATGATTATTTGGATTTATGAATGAAATTCTCGGTTTAAATGATTTAAAAGGATGAATTTTGGCTTGAACTAAAGTCTATAGATGATCCGTGTACATGCATGTCAATTTGCGGTGTTGCATGTGACAAATTAAGGTTTTGCTTGTAAAAATTTGATTTCTTGTTTGTATTTTATGAAAAGCCGAATGGTGCATGGATTTCAAAATGATTGATTCAAGTTATTTGGTTGATTTGATTCTAGAGTCTAGTTAAATGAATGCATGTCAAGATATAAGATTTGCATGCTTATGTGGTTCATTTGTTTGGTTCGAATTATCTGAATTAAAAAGGAAGGATTGAGTCGTTTCGATTCTAAGATTGTATAAGTGGTCGTTATGACTATAGTATTGAGTTTTAAGGGGAGTATATTGTGTTATGTGTTATATGAGTATACTTGTAATTATACACGTAAGTTTAAAGTAAGTGATAGAGCGGATTGCATTAAGTATTAAACGTTCCAGGAACGTCAAGTGGGAATCTAATTAGGGTTTTGATTTTGGATTGTAGATTCGGAGCGTGATGGCATTCAGGCTAGAAAAGGGAAAGGTGTTCAAGGTGGCAGTAGCTCAAACCCCGTAAAATAGGAAAGCGAATTCAGGCAAGTAACTCTGCCTACTTGTATAATTTTATCATAGAGAGGATATTGATGATGCCATGGTAGAGTATTGATCTTTTATAAAACTTGCGATAACCTGATATTGATTCTTGAGAAACCTTGTTATTGTTCCTTGTGAACCTGTTATTGATTCTTGAGAAACCCTGTTATTGTTCCTTGTAAACCTGTTATTGATTCTTGTAATGACTTGATATGATTATTGTTCAAACCTTTATAGTAACCTTTTTATTCATATCCTGATCACCTATTGATACCTTGAATTTTTGTAAACCCTAAGAGAACCTTTATGAACTCCCTTGCATAATGTTTGGATCAACCCAAATCCTTCATTCCTTAGTTTACCTTATCCTGTAATGATCCTTAGAACTATTTTGATTCCTAACTTTTATACCCTTTTTATCATTTGATCCAGTTTCTTGGTATTGATCCATGTTTATCATTTGATCCAGTTCCTTGGTATTGATCCATGTTTGTCATTTGATCCAGTTCATTGGTATTGATCCATGTTTGTCATTTGATCCAGTTTCTTGGCATTGATCCATGTTTGTCATTGATCCAGTTCCTTGGTATTGATCTCTGTTTATGTTTGATTCATTCACTTTCCTTGAATCATAAATTGAACTTAAGAATGAGTTTCGACTTGAAAGAGTCCGAATGATTTCATATTCTTGGTAATGATAAAATGAACTTAGTAAAAGCTTTCTTTTCCAACACAAGGTTTTCCAAATGAATTCCTGATGGATTGGATTGATACGTAAGAGACTAGTGGGACTAGTCCAGTCATATAAGAGACTAGCGGAGCTAGTCCAATTTAAGGCTGAAATTATTCCATAGGTACCTTAATGACCAGATGGAGGTCGGTACGGGCTGATCACCCGTATTATTATTTATTTATGAAAGTTAAAGTAGTCCAGTCAAGGGTTCTCTATCACTTTATAAAGAGAAATTAAATACAATTCTTTAGCAATTGCTTCTTTGAAAATGAAATGATTTAAAATGATTTGAGATGAGTTGAGTGTGCTATTGTTTAGCATACAGCTTTAAGAACCCTTATTCTTGTCTATGATATTGTTATCAATCATATAATTGATTCCCAGAGTTGAATAGATTCTTGCTTTCCTATTGAAAGATCCTTGAGATCCTGTTAATGATTTGTGATGAATGTCGGCTTTCACCCTATCTTAGACCTTGATTCCTGAAAGCCCAAACCTTTCTTCATAACCCTTTTTATGCTCATATATTTTGCTTTATTCTAACCATGGCAGTTAAGCGAGAAGATGGCCAGACTTAGGCGCACTACTCGTAAGAGCGTACCTGGTGGTCCCTACCGTGTCATAGGCTTCCAGATGCCAGAGCAGGTAGTACAGGTTATGTGAGCAAGCGCTTTAGTTAGAAGGTTATAAAGATACAATGGGTTATCTGTCGGTTCCAAGTAGGCATCGATTGTGTAAATTAAATATATTTTAGGTTATAATAATAATATATTGGTTGATAGTTTGGCTTGTCTCATACTTAATCTTGTTTAGATCTTATTAGTAGTTAATTGGGGTTTATGTTATTTTATTCTTAGTATAATGGTGTGTGGGTCCTCATTTCCTAACTCCGAGATTGTGGGTATCACACGACATCTAGTAATACATCATTGCTACCCAAGTAATAATAATTCAACCGGTGATCGATTTAACCTTTCGTGAATAATAGACAATGCAATATAATTCCTTTAACAACATATTATAGATTAAACTAGAGGCATGTATTGTGTCATTCTCATCAATGTTTAATCCATGTTTTCTTGATCAATGAGTAGACTTTCATATCAAATCAACATTTGAGTATGGTCATGCATTTCATAGTTTAGCTCACACAAGAGGCCAATAATATCACTCCTAATATTAGGAGGGTTAAATCATTTCTAGATCATTCATACCTCTCATACGATTCATAATATACCCGAAATACACTTTTATCATTACCCGGTCAAAGGTAACTTTTAATGTAATAAAAGTACATTAATTCTCGTATAAAAATATAATGATTTTAGGTCTAAGGACCATTACATCATTATCACAGTGAGAATTACTTATGACACAACATACATGTAGAATCTCACACTAGGTCTGTCCAGCACCATGTACATATACATCTGCCTGTGTTTTTGACTTTAGTATCACTATATCTATGATCAATGAGATGTAATCATCATTCAACAAACACACCAGTCTTAATGCATTATCGTTGTCCCTTAATAATACTTGAAAAGGAACCTTTAGGAATATTGATACTATTCTCATAATCTCATTCCGAAGTCATGCACTTAGAGGTATAGAATTCATATCATATTCCAATAAAATTTATTAATCTAACTTTTTTATCGCAGTAAATTAAGAATTAAAAAATTATTAAAAGAATAATCGATAGAACATAAATATTAATAATCCAAATATTCTAAACTAAAACATCATAGTGTTGTCTCTATGGCACAAACACTAAAACCTATCATTATCTAGACTTAATTATTTATTTAGAGATTTTAATATTTATATTATTGGTTTAGACGGTTTGGAGAATTAATATTATTTTGAAAATTTTAGACTGTTTAATTTTTGTTTAAAAATATATTAGTGTTCTGTTTGCATGTTTATGAATTATAAGTAATATCTCCTTTTATTTTTAGGAATGGGTTGTTATAGAAAGAGTAAAAAAAGAGTTTTTGTTCTGACTAAAGTAAATATCATTAGCCTGCATTATGCTTAGCCCAAATTTTAACTATTTTATGCATATGTGTTGCTGCAAATTTACAATTTTGAGAGTGGACAAAGTAAGAACGGGCTTTGCAATTATGATCTGATATACTCTCTTATCCCAACACAAAGATTAATCGTTACATATATAAAAAATTACGACCTTTTTTTTAATCCTTTTTTTACCCCCATAAATACTCGTCTACTCATTTAAAAATTTGTCTCTATTAAAGTAATTGTATCCCTGTTCATTATTGTACCCCTTATTAGTAAGTTTACATGAGGGGTTAATCTTACAATATTTAAGTTGTCATCTTTTTTTTCCTAAGTTTTCCTGCAGAGGAGAGTCGGTGCATGAGATCGAAAGTATAAGATTTATTAGTGCATAATCATGACTATACATATTCTATATCATTATGGCATGCCCTTTTTTTCTCTTACTGGAGAACTCACTATTTTTAATCCTTTTTTATGTTGTCATCTCATTTTTTCTTAAGTTCTCCTCCAGAGGAGAGGCGTGTTGGGACTCGATATGATAAAAATAAAGAATCCATGTTTGGAGTTAAGGTCAGAGGGCATTTTGGAGATGCATTTATGTTTGGTTTATTTTAGTTTTTAGATGGTTGTGGTGATTTTTGATTCTGCGTGTCCCCATTGCCATGCTGAACTTTGTGTATTGTAATAGTAAAACTAGGACATAAGTAGTTAATGAATCTAAAAATTGTTGAATGAAGGCACATATGAAATAGTTAGAGGAAAATGTTGTTGGAATATAATATGAAACTTATGTTTTGAAATTGTTTTGTTTTATTTAGTTAAATAAACGTTAATGTGTGTTGGGACTTAATTTCAATACACGCTTGAATGATGTAAGTTGTTCCTTGTAAATAGCAGCTAGAATAGGTCTTTAGGCGTAGTAGTGGAAACATGATAGGAGTGAGTAGGATAGTTACTATTTTCATGCAGCCAACTCTCTGGCCTTTGTTCTATTTAAGTCATATGTAATCTATCAATTTTATAAGTGAGAAGTGCAGTTCTTTTCATATACAAAACACTCAAACAGCTTCTATACTTTCAGTTTTAACACTTGATATTATGAGTGTTGTTTAGCCTATGTTATACACACGTAATATGTTTATACACATCCATGTTCTAGTTTAGTCTCTACACTTGGTATCTGAGTGGGTGAGGTTGCTCCACCACCGGAGGTGCTAAAGCCAGTGCTGGTGGAGGCGGTCCTCCTGGTGGTGATAGTGTTCTGGGACGCTGCCGTGTTTACCCGAAGATTTTATCGACGGACTTTCTCTCGTTCAATTTAATTTTTTTTCCGTTCACCACGGCCCAAACCCTAGGTAAAAAATATCAGAGATTAATTGACGACGCATAGCTAGAGAGAAATCGAAATGTTGAGGCGGATGATTGGATCGTGAACAGGATCACAGGATCTGTGAATGAGTATAAGCCATCTTTTCTCGCAGATCAATGATGATAGTGGAGAAGGTTTATCTGAGTGAGTGGTTTGATATATTGGTCGTAAGGGGTGGGTTTGCTGTTGTGCTTGTCAAATCTGCTATGAGGGAGCCTGAAAAGCATATGTATAATATGTTGAACATCATATGTACTGTTCAGTTCAGTTCATGATGCCTTGTGGGAGTCTAAAAAGGAAAGAGACCACAATTGAAAGGATGGTGGTAAAGGTACATGTGTAGTAATGTGTAGTACGAGGCTGTCGAGAAATATAAGTCGTGCCAGATGGGCAAACAAGAAGCGTGCCAGACGGGAAAATAAGAAATGCCATACGGGCAAAGAAGCAAAGTGCCAGACGGGCAAACCGTAGCCACACAGGCTCAGTTGAATAGCCATACGGGCTCAGATTATTAGCCATACGGGCTCAGTCGAATAGCCATACGGGCTCAGTCGAATAAGCCATACGGGCAGGAAGGATTGCATGATGACAAGTTTCAGATTAAGGTGGTGATTGTTGGAATATAATCTGAAACTTATGTTTTTAAATTGTTTTGTTTTATTTAGTTAAATAAACGTTAATGTGTGTTGGGACTTAATTTCAATACACGCTTGAATGATGTAAGTTGTTCCTTGTAAATAACAGCTAGAATAGGTCTTTAGGCGTAGTAGTGGAAACGTGATAGGAGTGAGTAGGATAGTTGTTATTTTCATGCAGCCACCTCTCTGGGCTTTGTTCTATTTAAGTCATATGTAATCTATCAATTTTATAAGTGAGAAATGCAGTTCTTTTCATATACAAAATACTCAAACAACTTCTGTACTTTCAGTTTTAACACTTAATATTATGAGTGTTGTTAAGCCTATGTTATACACATGTAATATGTTTATACACATCCATGTTCTAGTTTAGTCTCTACAAATGCAATATAATTGATAGCATTGTATTACAGTCTTCCCATGGTTCAGGATTGTATTGTTAATTTAGTCAGCTTAACGTGTTCTTGTATTTTCAACATTTGTTTAGTTGATATTTTTGTTTGGTGCAAGAATTCAGGTTATCACGTAGCTTACATTATTTTCCTTTGCTTCATATCTGCATGACATTGATTGACTTGTTTTTTTTTCTAAAAATTCTAGGCATCCTTTCTTTAAATGGATTTAAATGCTCTTGCGAAACAACTTGCAAAAATAGATTTGTCAGAAAGGCTATTCATTGAAGCAGATCTGCTACCACCAGAGATGGTAATGTTGTATTCTACTTTTTAAGTTCTACTATTATGTCGCATAAGGACAGTCTGACATAGATTCATGGTAGAGTAGGTTAATTTAGTATTAGGTATTCTAATTCTGGTCTGATATACTTTCTGATCCCAACACAAAGAACAGACATCATGTTTGCTATAATTTTTCAACATGTCTGATATACTTTTTTATATATGTAACGATTCAGTAAATTTTATTTTTAATTTGTGTGCCATGGTTTGAAATGCCTATATTTGAGTAGAGACTATTAAGCTGATTCTTGTGCATCTAGTTGATTACAAAGTGTTTGGTAAACAAGAAGGTCCACAGTATTCCCACTATGATTTAGTGGGAGGTCCTGTGGTATATTCTCCGCTTTCATGGTTTGTATTCTTGGCAGATCATTGTGCTTACTACTTTGTAACATGATCGATCACTAATATAATAGGCTTGTAACTGTTGCTTCTCTGTAAAATGTAGGTTTCAGATCGTATATATTAGGTTATAATTGATTTTCTGAGTGGCCATGACCGGATTTGAATCTTTATCTAGTTCACTTAATTTAATACTTAAAAAAATTAATGCCATCAGAAACATATGATATATTTTTGTATATAAATTCAATTTTAACACATCTATTAACTTAATACATATGTTTGGACCCTGCAGGTGGAATGGGATTGTGGCACTAAAAAAATTGAGGAATCTGTTACAAGCAGATATGAAACAAATTTGGAGACCGAATCATCCGAGTTATCCTGATTTTTTGCAAAAATTTGTGATTTTTAGAATTTGATGGAGATCTCTCTAAGAACTTGTCGGTGTGTTGCTGAACTTGTAGGTGGCCCACTTGAAGTTTTCGCATCAGATTGCTTTATGTTTAATTTTGTAATTTGAACTTTGTTCAAATAGCTAGATTACTTTTGTCGTTTTCTCTTTTACTTAAATTATGAATTGTTTGTAAGATGATGTTGAGACAACCTGAGAGCTGCTTTTGAATTGGTTATGGTACAAATAAATAACATTGATGTCTGGTTTTATAGCATAAAAAATGCCTGACATGCTATATTTACAGTTAGATCATACTTTTTTTTAAAATACTATTGCAATTGTGTCCAAATATGTTGCCATTACATTACATCAGCTATAAAATATTGTAATCGGTTCAAAATTATTGCAATATTTGTCAAATTTGACCTTAATTTTCATTACAATTGGAACGATTAATGTTGTGTTAAGCAGGTTCTTTATCTGATAAAAACAACTATTGCAATGATTTAACTGCGTTGTTGTAAAGTACATTTTGTTGCTACATATGGCTTATTGCAATATTGTTTTGTTGTTGCTATAAATGGCTTAAAATATTGCTATATGACCTCTATTACATCACCACCGGATGCAACGCCAAAATTTTATATATTTGTTACAATAAATTCTATTGCAACATAAATAACAAATAAGGCAATATATTTTTGTGGTTGCCATAACCATTCTATGGTATAGTGTCGATCAGAGTGTCAAATTGACCCATAAGTCGATGAGAATCCTCATCGATTAAGGGTAGCATCTTGGTCGAATTTTCAATCGATTAGAGTGTCAAATTGACCCATAAGTCAACGAGAATCTTCGTTGATTAGGGGCAGCATCCTGGTCGAATTTTCAATGGATCAGAAGAATCCTCGTCAATTAAGGGTAGAATCCTGGTCGAATTTTCAGTCAAATAGAGTGTCAAATTGACCCAGATATCGATCAGAATCCTCGTCGATTAAAGGCAGCATCCTGGTCGAATTTTCAATTGACCAGAGTGCCGGAGTGACCCATAAATCGACGAGAATCCTCCTTGATTAAGGGCAGCATCATGGTCGAATTTCTAATCGACCAAAGTATCAAATTGTCTCATAAGTCGATGAAAATTCTGATCAAATCGATCAAGAATCCTCGTCGATTAGGGATGCATCTTGGTCGAATTCCTACTCGACCAGAATGACAAATTGACCCATAAGTCGACGAGAATTCTAGTCGAATTCGACTAGTAATCCTCGTCAACTTATGGTTGTATCCTAGTCGAATTCCTAATCAACCAGAATGACAAATTGACCCATAACTCAACGAGAATCTTGGTCGAAATCGACAAGAATCCTCATCGATTAGGGCTATATCTTGGTCGAAGGGGGTTACATTCTAGTCGAATTTTTGGCATATAAATGAGAAAATTTATGGAAAAATCCTAAAAAATAGGGAATTTGAGGGGAAAATCATAGAAAATGCAGAGAAATTGGAATAAAATTTCTTAAAAGCTATTTTTTTCTGTTAGAAAATTGTGCACATTCGAAAATGAAAAAATCTCTGAAAATTAAGGAAAAAATACTGAAAATTTCTAAAAATAGGAACAAGTACGATGATATGAATGAAAAATTACAAAAATTCGTAAAAAGTATTGAAGCCTCGAAAATGGTAAATCGTTTAAATATTTTGGTCGCTCCACACTTTTTGCTAAAAACGTTATCCTGGAAGGGAAAGAAATATATAACTTAAGTTTAACGAAACCTCGAGTAAGGCAAGGAATAACGTAACTTCAACGAAAACTCAAATAGGGTTCCTAGATGTTGGGTGCAAATGATAGGAAATTAAAATAGGCTTAATCGTTGTAATTAATGTGACATTAATTAGACATAATGTGGTCTAATAATTAAGTCTAATTAATGTGGTCTGAAACCCCGATTATTTATTAATTTCGTGGTTAATAAATATAGTAAATTAACAGCTCATTAAATGTGTCCAATGGAGGACATAACTCTGTGAAAAGTAGCATCCAAGTTATCTAAACCAACAAGAAATCTGCTTCCTACGTTTTAGGACTTCAACGTCCATTCAAAGATGGAGACATGCTCGTCAAGTCTCCCAACCCTAGTACACCTCATGGACATAAAACATTTATATTAAGGGTCTCACCCCTCCATTCAGAACTACGTTTTTTAATTTGATCATTGATATAGAACATGATACGTAGACATCTTGTGAATGCAGATTCGAGTCACGAAACACGAGAGCAGTCAATTAAAACCTTGAGATCGCGAATCCTAACATTAATTACAACCTAATTTTTTACCAACAACAAACATACATAGATATTCAATTTAAATTATTAATATTCAAATTAGAATAATATTTTAAGGTTATTAGAATCATAAAATTGTTAATAGTATATTTAAAAATAATAAAATTAATTGCAAAGATTTTTTTTTAAAAATAGTCTTAAGGCCTTCATGTTTCATGAAGGTAGAGTTTGGGTATAAATTTTCGTAATTTGTTTCCGGCAAGAAATGAAGATCATTTTTTGTCTTTAAAAAATACATTCACCATAAAAAGTCTTTTATAAGATCATTTTTAACTCATTATACTATTTTAGTGTAATTTTTACATCAAGATAATGAAAAGACTGCATTATTTTTAAATCCAATTTCAACAAATAAATACTGAACTAGCATAATAGCCCGTGCGAGTCACAGGCCTAACAATATATCAAAATTCGATGTATAAAGTTTTGAATTTTTTTTAAGATTAATAAATAAAGTATACTCCCTAATGATTTAATTAAAATATACCGTTCGGGAATGGACTAACAGGAGTTTCTCTTTTGAGTGAATTTGTGAATGAACCGTTTGTAGTTGGCCATACGGCTACAAAAGCAGCTAAATGCGTAAACATGATCAGACATGCAAAAATAATTAACACGTGTTCATGCCTTTTGTTTTTGACATATTTGAAATATTGGCATCTGATGCTGTTGACTTTCTTAGGAGAGTGCAAAAGATCATGAATAAAAAATTTATGACTGCTATTTCGACTGAATATATCTTTATGATTTGCAATTCAACAAGATATTGCGTCGCAGTTTGTTGCTCTCTTAACTCGTACCCTTGTATAGACTTTTTTATCCCATTAATTTATTTTAATAAAAAAATGTACAAAAAATAGCATTGTAGATAGTTTATGTTCAAAGAATGTTTAGACTCTAAATTGATTATTTATTGTGTTACAATATTCTTTTGTAGGCTTGATTATTCTGGTGATAATAAATATCTTGATTGTACATGATCTAAGTCAAATAATTTGTTATTTTTATTCAATATTGTATAGTTCATATATATGAGTGTAATGTGATTTTGCATTTGATGTAAAAGATGTCTCAGCCTAATCATAAATTTTTCGTGTTGAAGTGTCAGTATAATATTTTTAAATTATTTGCGACGGTGTTTAGTTAACAAATATATGCATATCTACTAATATTTTTATATGAGATATGTATTTTAGAATATGTTATTGTGTGTGAAAGGGTTGGTGTTATACTACATATTATTTCTGCTACAAAGACTAATGCAGAAATATTTTAGTCATTGTCATTTTTTGTGTATGATTCCCACCCTTTTTCATATGCATATTCAGTAATCATGTATATTGGCTTGATGTGCCAACTATTATAAATCAATAAAATATTCATAAATATTAATGTCTACTACAAGTTTCATTCATATATTATAGTTTCAAATATGAAAATATAAATTAGAATGTCAAATTTGCTCTTTAATAATTTGCTTGTATTAAAAACTTATATACATATAGTTTAAATTATAACATTACTGTATATTTTGTTTTAACAAAGTGAAAACAGAAAAAAAAAATTGGTCGAGTACAACGCCCATAATTTTACCCGATTATGTGATAATCGGATCAAATCCACGACAAATCACCATAAATCAATCTTAAAATTATGATATATTATTTATTAACCTCGTCTTATAAAGTTGTCGAACACGTTAATACATTTGGATGTAAATTGATACAAACATCTTATTTCGTTGATATAATTTTCTCATCAATTCAATAAACAAACAATTTAAATATGCTAATTGAAAAATGGGTTAAATATCAAATTGGCCACTCAACCGAAAGGCATATATCAGTTTAATCATTTAACTTAAAGGGTTATTATTTGAATCACTAAAGTCATAATAAATATCAAACAAATATCTCAAAATATATTTTCGAGAACTAAATATTGTTTTTATGGAGTTTTATACATTTTTCTTGAATACTATTACAACCAAATGAAAAGTTACGAATTTCTAGTATTTTAGATGATATAGTAAGATTTTTAAAAATTAATCTACTAATTATTATTATTTAAATTAAAAACAACTACAAATTTAAAAATAAATAGTAGATAAATTTTTAAAAATCTCACTATATTATCTAAAATATCATAATTCATAGAATTTTATTTGGTTGTATTAGGATTTAAGAAAATTGTATGGAACTCTATAAAAATAGTTTTTAACTATCGAGCACATATTTTGAGTTATATGTTTGATATTTATTACGACTTTAGTTATTCATATGATATTTCATTAAATTTGATGATTATGACTTTTAATTGATTGACCACTTTGATATTTAACTCATTGATATTATATATAGAAGAGAAGAGATTTTACACCATTTTTGTACTATATAGATTTTAATAAAGGTGTATACGGGCAAAATGAGAATATATAAAAACTTTAAAATTATAGCGAAATATTAACTTTAGTGTAAATTTTGATGTAATATCAAAATTGTATAATTTTTAGAATTTGATTAAAGAATAATTTTATATAAATACATACGTTATATATGGTCTAAAAACGCCGATGAGCAGAACACGGAGTAAGATGTCAGCTTTTGCAACTATTCAGAGTCTCCGATTCCTGTGCATCCCAATGCATGAAAAAGGAGTCACTGTGTTATATAAATCTAAACAAAAATTGGTACTTGCAATTTGCAAAGGGCTAGCATTCTTCAGCAAATGGCAACAGTAATTTATGATCAGTTACGATTTATTTTCACCGGTCCCTGACTGTCCCCAAAGGCCAAAACAACTCTAAATTTCTAAACAAGTTTTCAACATGCAAGTCATAGGATTCTCAACTTCAATTATGAATCGACTTAAAATCAACCCATTTACCATTTTGATGGAGTATTTCTTACTCGAAATTACCCCTAAAGGCTAAAACTCTCAATCAAATCTTTAAAAAATATTTTTGACTTTGATGTTAAATATAATATTCTCTCGGTCCCAACTAATTGTTAGGCTTCTGATAGAGTGTTCGATACACATTTTAAGATAAATATAAAATATAGTTTTATAGTTTTTTTAAAAAAAATTCTTTTTCTGAATAAACATAAAATATTTAAATTTTTATTCAGAATTTTTTTTAAAGATTATAGAACTATATTTTATATTAATTTAAAATGGTAGGACAATATTTTACAAACGATAACAATTGGGAGAGAGGGATTAATATTATTTGACAATTCTCTATAGACTCCATAGACCATAATGGTCTCGGAGTATTAAGAAAAACTAGTGGATGTGTAGCTATATAGGCTACTAGTAGGAAAAGAAATGAGTTTGAAATAATATGGCAATGCATAGAAAGACAAGACAGTTCGAAGGGGTGAATAGTCTAAATCAAAGTGTTCATGTGTTATTTACAAGTAGGTGTGAGGCGGCAAAGAACAAAGAAAACATTGAAGCCGGTCAAAGAATCACTCTGTTTTGAAATATGATTATGCACATCATGATAGAGTATTGCAATTGATATTAATTCTGATGGATAATAAGAAAAGGTTTTATCTAGCTGGAAAAGAGACCTCCTGACAGTAATACTAGTAATGTGATGAGGGAGAAAGGGAAAGTCGTGAAATCTACCAGAATAGTTGGCTAGCTGGTCACTGGTCAGCTTAAGTCAAATCAAAGCACTTTCAATCAATTTCATCTTCTACTGAAATTTTATGACAAATATATATATGAGAATTCTTTTGGATTAATGACAAATCCTCACACATGATCAGCCAATCAGATTATTTTGCATGGTTGCTACATACATTAAAAACAATTCCATGCACTAATAAGTAATTATTATTATATCACTCACCTTTTTTGTCAAGTTTGACAAATTCAGTAATACATTAAATTCATACATGGCCAATAAATAACTTATCAATTCACTTTTGATTTAATTTTTTATATGATATTTTCACTTTTGTACATATTAATATTTTAATATACTTTAAGTGATTAGTTAAAAAAAAATTTTAAAATATTTTTTATAAATAAAAATATATACATATTGTCTATTTTTATTTAGAAAAAAATTATCAATAATATTTCTAATTATTCAATCAAAATATATTTAAATACGTGTAAAAATCAAAGATCATATAAAAAATTATCTACCCAAGATAGTTCAATCTTTTTTATCTGATTCCTCTTTTTTTAAAGTATATATTTTTAATTTCTATAAGTAATTTTTTCTATTATTTTATTCCGATTATAAATATAGTTTACTAAATATTGTGACCTTAATTTTATATGCTCACTTTTTATTTTACGATAATTATTATTATTTGAATTAATTACAAATATTTTTTAATTCAAGATTAGTATTTCCATATTTTTTCAAATAATTATATTATATTAAATTATTATTTTATCAAAAACATTAGTTAATAATACCATTTCGGTTAACAAATCCACGTAACTTGATTGATTTTGGTTAGTAAAAAATTACAAGATTTGTAGTAACTCTTAAAAAGAGTAAATTATGTGTTCCCATTACTAGGTTATTCAATGTTTGCAAAATTACAAGATTGCTATTTAATACCGGTATAATAGTGTTATGGATAAGAAATCAAGGTTATTACTTGCTGTGTTTAATACTAAGATTCGGGAGCTCAAGGCCTTTAATGGCTGCTCTCGTGTTTCGTGACTCAATCTGCCTTTACGAGATGCCTACGTATCTCTGTGAATTAGAGAATCAAGCCAAAAAACGTAGTTCTGATTTGTGGGGTGAGGCCCCTTATATAGATGTGGGAGTCCTTGAATTGGACTTGGTATAGGAGACTTGGTGGACAAGCCTCTGAATTAGGATAGACTTAGGAGTCCTAGGAAGTAGGAAGCTGATTCCTTATCCTTTTAGGTCCCCTTGAGGCTAATCTATAATGATTTATATCCTTACCGGGACTCTTCTCAATAGCTGATTTTTCCCTTATTAATTAATTACGAAATTAATTAATAATTAGGGCTTTTGGGCCTTTTTATTCCATCAGGCCTGATCTGGTCCATCAGGCTTAACCTTTCTGGTCTGAGTTTCATATATCTTTTTATTGGGCCTAGCAGCCCACAGCTTATACAATTAATGCAGTATTTAATTATACAATCATAATTTATTTATCCCTATCATTTGCCCCCCAACTTTTGGGAAACATTGATTAGGTTTCGCAGAAGTTAAGTCTATTTGTTCCCTTACAGGGTTTCGTTTTTTCCGTAAAGTGTGGAGCGACCTACACATTTACAATGAATTTTTCCTTTTATTCAGGAATTATCTTAATTTCCAGGAATTTTTCCCTTATTTCCGGGATTTTTTCCTTATTTTCTGGATTTTTTCCTTATTTCCCGGGTCTTATCCTTAATTTTCTGGATTTTTCCCTAATTTTCCGGGACTTATCCTTAATTTTCTGGATTTTCCCTAATTTCCCGGGACTTATCCTTAATTTTCTGGATTTTTCCCTAATTTCCCGGGACTTATCCTTAATTTTCTGGATTTTTCCCTAATTTCCCGGGACTTATCCTTAATTTTCTGGATTTTTCCCTAATTTCTCGGGACTTATCCTTAATTTTCTATATTTTTCCCTAATTTCCCGGGACTTATCCTTAATTTTCTGGATTTTTCCCTAATTTCCCGGGACTTATCCTTAATTTTCTGGATTTTCCCCTAATTTCCCGGGACTTATCCTTAATTTTCTGGATTTTTCCCTAATTTCCCGGGACTTATCCTTAATTTTCTGGATTTTCCCCTAATTTCCCGGGACTTATCCTTAATTTTCTGGATTTTTCCCTAATTTCCCGGGACTTATCCTTAATTTTCTGGCTTAAAATCGATCAGAATGCATTCGAAATCGATCAGGATGCATTCGAAATCGATCAGGATGCAGACAAAATCGATCAGGATGCAGCCAAAATCGATCAGGATCCTGATCGAATTAGCTCAGGATCTTACACTCTGGTCGACAGGATTCCTGATCGATTTCGATCAGGATTCTGACCGAATTGGCCTTCAAAGTGACACCCTAGTCGATTGCTACACGGGCTTAATCGACCAGGATTCCTGATCGATTTCGATCAGGACTCTGAACGAATTAAATGGCTCTCGACCATTCTGATCGAATGGAATATCGATCAGGACTCTGTTCTCCGTCGATCAGGACTCTGATCGATCTTAGGGGATTTCTTTCCTCCTGTTCGAATAAGATATCGATCAAGACTCTCTTCTGTGTCGATCAGGACTCTGATCGATCTTAGGGGATTTCTTCCCTCCTGTTCGAATAGCATATCAATCAGGACTCTCTTCTCTGTCGATCAGGACTCTGATCGATCTTAGGAGATTTCTTCCCTCCTGTTCGAATAAGATATCGATCAGGACTCTCTTCTCTGTCGATCAGGACTCTGATCGAACCATATTAAGGTTCTGGTCGATTTTTGACTTTTTAAATTCCACAGGAGCTTCTAGATTGTTCCTGATACTTCTTCTAGATGGGCCTTTAGGTTGGGCCTGGCTAAATGGGCCTAAAAACGCCTCGTATTCCGAGCTTTTCGCCTATATAAGTGTAGTGTGGAGTGAGAATCCTCACTTCACTTCCCACTTCTCATTTCATCCCACATTTTTCTCTAAAGTTCTCCCTTTTGAAGGCGATTTCCGGCGACCAAAGCCACCGCAGCTCCTCCATTCTCAAGTATTTCTGGGTTTCAAGCCTTCAACCGAAGCATATTAATGGCGGACCGTGACCTAGCTCGTTTGCAGAAGATGAATGTCTCTAAGAGAGGTACAAACATCCAAATTCAATCTCCATATACTTCCCTCATTGATATGATTAACTCGAGAGGTGATGAATATCCTTCTCTGTCTGAGTTAGATTCGTATAATCATGGTAACACTTTTCATGAGTTAGATGGTAGGATAGAGTCTATGAATACCCTGTACAGACTTCCACCCCACCTTAGGATCACTCCAGCCGCCCCTGGGGATAGGACTTGTAATTGGGAGGGGGATACCCTGTTCATTTATCGAGGAGCCCTGACCGCAGGTCTTAGGTTCCCATTTCACGAATTTATTCCTCGTTTACTAGCCGATGTACGAATCAACCCTTGTCAACTCCCTCCTAACGCCTGGAGGAACATTATCTGTTTTATGGTCCTTTGTCTCAGGAATAGCTTTCCTCTTTCCGTAGCAGTCTTTAGGAAAGTTTTCCAATTCTATAATAGTTCCATGAGTCAGCCGGGCTGGGTTTTAATTCGCCAACGGCCCAAAATTCCCCATATCTTTGATAGTAACTCTATAGTCGAGAACAACCCTAAATGGAGGGATGAGTTTGTTAGGCTGACCTGGGCTGGGGGTGATTGGGCCACACTCTTCCGTAGGCCATTTTGCAAAGTATCAGATGGTAGTCCTGGTAGCATCAGATTAACTGATGAGGAGGAGGTGGCCTACCAAGCCTTAATTTCAGACGATGGGAAAACAGACACCTGGACCCTTTTAGAGGAGTTTTCCTTGAAGAAAGTTGGTCTCTCCCAGGCCAGTGATAAGGGTAAACTTATACCTGCGAAATTATTTTTCCTTCTCTTTAACCGTACTTTTTCTTTTTTCTGGATTTTAATATTCCTTCTGCTTTTCCTTTCAGCTTGTGAGGCTATTAATAACGTCAATAGGCCCAAGGAGGGGGAATCTGGCCGCCAGAAGAGGGCCAAGTTAAACAGGGATCCCAGGAGCAAACCTGACGGTCCTACTTTCCTTAAGCCCCACGTCCCGGTGGTCGAGCTGGGGGACGATGTGGATCCTCCACTTAAGGCACATTCCTTCAGGCCTAACTGGGGCTTCAGGAGGAGCGATACGGTGGTTGGATCCACCAAACATGCCAATGATTGGTCGTACCATTCCATCACTCCTCATGATTTCACTGACATTGTTACGGGGAGTGATGTCGAGACTATTGAGCTTCTGGGCTCTCAAGCCCAAGCTGCGGTAATTTTCTTTTTTCTTCTCTTCCTTTTGTGAATTTCAACTTTTCTTGTATCCCAATAAATTTGCGCCAACTCATACATATTTCTTTGCAGAGTAATACCTATTTCCAGGCGGCCCTACATCAGGCTAGATCTTGGAAGGGTAACTCTGATGTTTTTGAAAAGGAGATGAAGAAGTGGGAGGAGAGAGCCAAGGTCCTAGAGAAGAAGCTAGACACGAAGAAAGAGGAGCTGGCTAAGGCTCATTCCGAGCTGGTGAAACTTAGGAGCGATAAGGATAAGCTCATTGATGACTACATGGATTCTGACAAGTTTAAGAATCTCATGGAGATTCATGATGAGGGTCTTTACTCCCTACAGTTCACTCAGGGATGGGATGCGGCCGTGAAGGCTGTTTCTGAGAAGTTCCCGGGCTTAGTCGACCCTAAGGACTTTATAAGTCCTGAGCAGGCTGAGTCAGAGGACAGCATAGACGCCCTCTTCGACTCTCCTCAGCCAGATGATCGCATCTTGGATCCTAACACTGCTTCTCCTCCCGCTTCTCCTGCGAAGGACGCTGAAGGCGCTGATAAGGAGAAAGAGAATGAAGGCTCCCGCATGGAGGAGTAGTTTTTCTATTTTGTAATTTTATCCTTAATTTATGTTTGGACTTTTGTTTGTATTAAAACTTATTACCCTGCGGGGCTATGCTACTTTCCTTATTTGCATTCTCTCCTTCATTTTTCCGATACTTTAATATTCAAACTTGGCTTAATGGGCCACACAAGTATTATCACAACTCAAACATCCATAGGTTGAAATAATTTCGAACTCTTCAATTTCAAGTCTGGTTTTCCAAAACCTTACATAATATGGGTCCGACCCTGATCTATAATAGCTAAAAAAGAAAAATACTATGCAAACAAAGCTTCAAGGTGCTTTTAAACCTACTTGTCATAATGACAAGTGAGAATCGTACTTCGACCATCTTACACGTAGTAAACCTTCAGGTTTTGTGCGTGCCAGGTTCTCGGGACTTCAAAACCATCCATAGTCTCCAGCTTGTAGGTTCCTCTACCCTGAACGCTCTTGACTCTATACGACCCTTCCCAATTTGGGGCAAGCTTTCCTTTCTGTCCGACACCAGAAGCCTCTATTTTTCTCAAGACTAGGTCACCTTGTTTGAAAAACCTCTCTTTAACCCTTAGGTTGTAGTAGAATGAAGCCTTTTTCTGATATTCTACTATCTTTGCGTGTGCTTTATCTCGCACTTCATCGATTAAATCCAGGGCTAACTTCTGCCCTTCCTCATTTTCTTTTTCATCAAAAGCCTGAATCCTTGGAGAGGAATGTGATATCTCCACGGGAACTACTGCTTCTGCCCCATATGCCAACATGAAAGGAGTTGCATTTGTCGTGACTCTACAGGTAGTCCTATAGGCCCATAATATGGGAAGTATCTCATCCACCCAATTATTTCTTGACTTTTCGATTCTCTTCTTTAGTCCATCCAGGATTATCCGATTTGCTACCTCCGCTTGCCCATTGGCTTGCGGGTGAGCCACAGAGGTGAACCGTAACTCAATTTCATTTTCTTCGCAATACTTCTTGAATTCCTCGTTGTTGAATTGCGTTCCATTGTCAGTGACGAGGATACGGGGAATTCCATATCGGCACATAATGTTTTCCCACAGGAATTGTGCAACCTGTTTAGTTGTGATTTTGGCCAAGGGCTTGGCTTCAATCCACTTAGTGAAATAATCAATGGCTACAATCAGAAACTTCCTTTGTGCTGTGGCCATAGGAAAAGGCCCTAGAATATCCATCCCCCACATAGCAAAGGGAATAGGTGAGTTGATAGAGGTCAGCATCTCGGGGGGTTGTCTGGCCACTGGTGCATGTTTCTGACAGCGATCACACTTCTTTACATATTCTTTGGCATCAGCCATCATTTCTGGCCAATAGAAGCCTAAACGGGTTATCTTATGAGCCAAGGCCCTGCCCCCCAAGTGTTGTCCACAAATACCTTCATGCACTTCTTCAAGAGCCAAGCGTGCCTCATCGGGCCTGAGACACCTCAAGTAGGGAACCACGAAAGACCTTTTGTAAAGAATCCCATCTATCAAAGAGTACCTTAGTGCCCGAACAGTTAACTTCCGTGCTTCAGTTGCATCATTTGGCAACCAACCGGTCTGAATGTGAGCCTTGATGGGATCAATCCATGACGTCCCCAAGCCTACGGGAGCCACAAGCTTAACATCTATGCTTCGTGTCTTCAAAACACGGAAGTACACACTCCCTGAACTTTCTTCAATCTCAGATGAAGCAAACTTTGATAGCGCATCTGCTTTAGCATTTTCTTCCCTTGGAATGTGTTCAACATGGCATTCATTAAATTGGGTCATCACAGCCCTTACTAGGCGAACATACTTAGCCATCGTATCATCTCTTGCCTCAAATTCTCCCTTTACCTGGGATATGATCAGCTTCGAGTCTCCACGGACCTTTAAGTTTTTGACTCTAAGTGTCCCAGCTAGACCAAGGCCAGCAATCAGGGCTTCATACTCTGCCTCATTATTTGTGGTTGGGAAGTCTAGCTTCATGGCATACTCAATTAAGAATCCATCAGGGCTTTGCAAAACCAACCCTGCTCCACTGGAATTTGTTTTTGATGCTCCATCAAAATAGAGAACCCAATATTCTTTCTCCTTGTCCCCATTGTCGACTCCCTTGTCTTGAGGTATGGTATCTTCCTGCCCCCCGACTTCTTGGTTGGGTATGGTACATTCCACCATGAAGTCAGCTAGTGCCTGGGCTTTTATGGCCGTACGTGGCTTATACTTGAGATCGAACTCTCCCAACTCTATTGCCCACTTAATCAGTCTCCCACTTGCCTTGGGACTGTGAATGATATTTCTCAGTGGCTGATTTGTTAGCACTTCAATTTGGTGAGCTTGAAAATAAGGACGCAGCTTTCTTGAAGCCATTACCAAGGCTAAAGCGAATTTCTCAATGGCTGAATAATTCAACTCAGCACCATGCAAAATTTTGCTGACATAGTATACGGGTTTCTGGACTTTCAGTTCCTCCTTAACCAACACCGCGCTCAAGGCGCTTTCTGAAACAGCCAAGTACAAGAATAAAACTTCACTCAGAACTGGCTTGGCCAACAACGGGGCCTGGCCCATATACTTCTTTAACTCTTCAAATGCCTTCTGATTTTCCTCACTCCATACAAAGTCTTTAATGTTCTTTAATGACTTGAAGAATGACAAGCACTTGTCTCCTGACTTGGAGATGAATCGTCCTAGCGCAGCAACCCTTCCTGTGAGTTTCTGAACATCCTTGACAGTTTTTGGGGGTTCCATGTCCAGGATTGCCTTTATTTTATCGGGGTTAGCCTCAATTCCCCTCTTTGAGACCATCAATCCCAAGAATTTTCCAGATCCTACTCCGAAAGCACACTTCGTGGGATTCAACATCATCTTGTGGTACCTCAGGACCTCAAAAGCTTCCCTCAAATGGGTTATATGATCAGTCTTTACTTGACTCTTGACTAGCATGTCATCAACATAGACTTCCATAGTCTTCCCAATAAGATCCTTAAAAATTTTATTCACCAACCTTTGATAGGTGGCTCCTGCATTCTTGAGACCAAACGCCATAACAAGATAACAATAAACACCAAAGTCAGTGATAAATGATACCTTTGGAATGTCATCCTTATGCATTTTGATCTGGTTGTATCCGCTAAACCCATCCATGAAACTCAGCATCTCATGTCCAGCGGTGGCATCAATCAAAGTATCAATTCTAGGCAGCGGAAAACAGTCTTTGGGGCATGCATCATTCAGATCGGTGAAGTCTATACACATCCTCCACTTTCCATTAGCCTTCTTCACCATTACAGGGTTTGCTAACCACTCCGGAAATTGAATCTCCTCAATGAAACCAGCCTCTAAGAGCTTTTCCACTTCCTGCTTTATAGCCTCTTGTCTTTCTGGGGCAAAATTTCTTTTCTTTTGTTTCACTGTCTTCCGACTTGGATCCACGTTTAGCTTGTGAGTAATTAACTCCGGGTCTATGCCTGGCATATCAGCTGCTGACCATGCAAACACATCACTATTTTCTTGCAAAAATTTCACTAACTTCCCTCTAAGGGGCTCCTCTAATGTGGCTCCAATGAAAGTCATCCTCTCAGGATTCTTGGGATCTAAAGGAACCGAAACCAATTCTTCTGCTGGCCTTCCTCTATCCTCATCATTTTCTCGAACATCCATATCTTCAATAGGAAGAACCTGCCCCCCGACTCCGTCTGCCCTCAAAGAGGCCACATAACAGCTTCTAGCCATTTTTTGATCTCCTCTCTCTTCTCCAATCCCGTTTCGGGTGGGAAACTTCATGACTGAATGGTAGGAAGAGGGGACTGCCTTGAAGGCATGTATCCCTGTTCTCCCCATGATAGCATTATAAGTTGAACTAGCCTTTACCACTATGAAATCCAGCATCTGCGTTGCTTGCCTTGGCTCCGTACCTATGGTGGTTGGCAACTTGATTATCCCTTCCACAGGACATTCTACTCCAGCAAATCCATATATCGGCATGTCGGTTGGTGTTAACTGGGAGTCGTTATACCCCATCCTTAGAAAGGTGTCGTGGAGCAAAATATCCACAGAAGCACCATTATCCACAAGGACCCTCTTAACCGGGCTATTTCCTATTATTGGTGTTATGACCAGCGGGTCGTCATGGGGAAACTTCACACCCTCTAGGTCGGAATCATCAAAAGCCAATGTTACTTCTGTCCTGGCCCTCTTCGGGGCTTCTCCAACAATATGCATAACCTCTCTAGTATATGCCTTTCTGGAATTTTTGGACAATCCAGCAGCAGTTGGACCTCCAAAGATCGTGTTTATCACAGGCCCTTGAGGTCTCGGCCCTCCATAAATGGTGTTTATAACTGGTCCTCTAGGTTGGGGATTCCGTCCCTGATCATCTTGGTCCCTCCTACGATCTTCAAAGTTCTTCCTTCCATTATTATTTCTGTCCCCTCCATCTCCAGTATACTTATTCAATCTTCCTTTTCGAATCAAAAACTCAATTTCATCTTTCAATTGCCTACACTCATCGGTGTCATGGCCAACATCTTTGTGAAACCTGCAATACTTGCCCCTATCTAGCTTGGCGGGATCAGCCTTCAAGGGCTTAGGCCAGCGAATATCTCTGTCTTTCTCAATCTCCATCAAAATCTGACTTCTGGGAGCATTCAGCTTAGCGTATTCAGTGAACTTTTGCCCAGGTCCTCCCTTCTTGGGGGATGAATCAGGGTTTTGTTCGGTTCTAGGATATTTGTCCTTAGCGATATACTCCAAATCAGTTTTTCGTTTCTTGCCTCCAGTGGGCTCATTACTTACTACGGTCTTCCTCATACTTTCTTCAACCTTGATATACTTCCCTGCCCTCTCTTGGAGCTGCAACATGCTCTCAGGGGGTCGTTTGGCCAAAGACATCTTAAAAAACTCATCCCTAGTTCCTTGTTGCAATGCTATTATGGCTACCTTATCATCAAGATCTGGGACTTTTAAAGCCTCCTTTGTAAAATGATTCAGGTAATCTCTTAAGGATTCTTTAGCTCCTTGCACAAGACTCATAAGAGATGCTGAACTTTTCTCATGGACTCTTCCACTGATGAATTGCTTAATAAAAGCCTGACTTAGTTCTCTGAATGATCCAATAGAATTTGGGGGTAGGCGACTGTACCATCTTTGAGCCATACCCGACAGGGTTTGAGGGAAGGCCCGACATTTTATAGCATCATTCACGGGTTGCAGCAGCAGTGCATTAGAGAATGTCCTAACATGATTAGCGGGGTCTCCCGTGCCATCATAGGCTTTGATAGTGGGCATCTTGAATTTCCTTGAGACATGGGCATTCATTATCTCTTCTGTGAAGGGTGGAGTTGGATCATCAGGATCTCCAAGGGGAAGGAGATTGCTCGGATCAGTTCTTGGGACAGCAGCCCTTCTTCTTACCGGACCATCCAGGTCTATGATAGGAGGAGGATTTCTCCCCCTAGGAGGTATGTGGGGTCTGGTGGCTTGGTGAGCCTCCAAATCACACCTCAGCCTTTGGATTTCAGCCTCATGAGCCCTGATCTTTTCCTGCACTTCTTGGGGATTCACCCCTGGGGTGCTTTGGGGGCGTTGCCTTCCATCGGCTATTGGCTCTTTTCCAGGGCGCCTCCTTCTCGGGGCCACTTCATCATCCGAAGATTCGGAGTCTCTCTCAGTGTATGGACCAGAAAATTCCCGATCCTCAGGGATAGGATCCAAACCTCGTATATAGGGGGCGACCGCCCCCGTGCTTCGCTTCGCCCAGCATATCCGCTTCCTCCAACCTCAGGGTGAAGGGGCATCCCATAAGGGGGGTTAGTAGTAACAATAGTTGAATATTCATACCCGACGGGTCGAGAATTCACAGGTATATGTACTTGCTGAACTTGAGGATTCGTACCTTGAATAGTCGGGGGAGTTGTCCCTTGTGGCTGAGGTTGAGTTGCCCCTGTCTGGGCTTCCCCCTGAGTAGATGCATAAGTTGAATGGGGAGGAACCTCTACGGTTGATGAAATCACCTGGGTTGTCTCTGATGGTGTTCCTTTCTCTAGAGCTCCAATTGTTCTCCGTGTTCTCGCCATGGTTGTTATTGCTTTCCCACAGACGGCGCCAAATGTTATGGATAAGAAATCAAGGTTATTACTTGCTGTGTTTAATACTAAGATTCGGGAGCTCAAGGCCTTTACTGGCTGCTCTCGTGTTTCGTGACTCAATCTGCCTTTACGAGATGCCTACGTATCTCTGTGAATTAGAGAATCAAGCCAAAAAACGTAGTTCTGATTTGTGGGGTGAGGCCCCTTATATAGATGTGGGAGTCCTTGAATTGGACTTGGTATAGGAGACTTGGTGGACAAGCCTCTGAATTAGGATAGACTTAGGAGTCCTAGGAAGTAGGAAGCTGATTCCTTATCCTTTTAGGTCCCCTTGAGGCTAATCTATAAGGATTTATATCCTTACCGGGACTCTTCTCAATAGCTGATTTTCCCTTATTAATTAATTACGAAATTAATTAATAATTAGGGCTTTTGGGCCTTTTTATTCCATCAGGCCTGATCTGGTCCATCAGGCTTAACCTTTCTGGTCTGAGTTTCATATATCTTTTTATTGGGCCTAGCAGCCCACAGCTTATAAAATTAATGCAGTATTTAATTATACAATCATAATTTATTTATCCCTATCAAATAGTAATCGTATCATAATTCATTTATGTATGATTAGCAAGATTCCATATTTCAAATAATGAAATTGTTCGGTTGAGTTATGTACGATCTACAATTTATCAGATAATTTTTACAAATCGAATAATTTATCAGCGATTTAGTAAATTGGTCAGATATTTTTGATTGATTTATCGATGATTTTTTTAAAAAAATCGGTCATTTTCTATAACTCTAGTGTAAGCCTCACATCTTCGGATATTAACATTATATGTTATTATTATTTTAATAATAATTATTATTATATGGGCTACATATAAATATCTCAATTATATTTGCTATTTATTATATTGGGTTAAAATAAATGATCAAATAAGAAACCCAATTAAATTTTAATTTATTGTATGGACCTAATAAGTGCATACCTAATACCTGACCTAATTAAATTATAATGAGAGATTTAATTAGGTGGTATACAAAAGGGTTATAGTCCCCAATATATCAAGTACACGTAACGGCTTATCTTCAACCCATCAGAGAGAGCTATTGAGAAACCCTAATGAGTACTTGGTTGAGGAAGACAATAATCAAGAATATTATTCAGATTCAGAAATTGTTACAATTATAGCCTTATGGATTCAGGTACGCTTACGCCTTCGGTTTAATCTCGATAATTAAATATGATTATACGGTCCTTGTCTCTATTTTAGAGAATTATATGCTAATAGAATTTTTTAGATTCTATCAATTGGTATCAGAGCCATCTTCGTATCAATTATTCGGGATTCGCTTGTATTATTGAATTTTGTGATCGTTGTATCGCAAAGTTTGGATATAGTTTGATGCGTAATTTTTTTTTCTTGCGCTGCCATGATTATGTTTGTCGAGTGCTCGTGATCATATATTTGGTTTATTAATGTTATAGCACATGATCGTTGTGTAGATTCAGGCCTATAAGTCTTGTTTTGTTGTGGTTGTTAAAGTAGACTTAATCGGCTGCCTCTTATTTTAGTTTAGTCAGGATGTCTTCTTTTGTGTTATGATGAAATAAAGTTTTTGTGTATTGTTGTAGAATCATTATTTGTGTTTATGTCTTTGTTTTGGTAGCCAAATCAAGTCATATGGCTGCGACACTGATTTAGGACCCATGAATACGATTATAGTTAAAATCTTTTATCATTCATTTTTTGGTTCTTTAGATTAATATAAAATTGTGCGTCTTGGCTCAAGTGAACCAATTTACTCATATTTCTTAATTTTACTATAATCTAAACATACTTTACGATGTTTACATAATTTTGGTTAGTACGTCGTAATTAAAGAAAATATATGCTTGTGAGTTTAATTTTAATTATTAGGAAATTAAGTTTAACTTATTTATATAAGTGGTCTAATATTTTCAAGTTAATTGATTAAAGCAATATGTCGCCAAAGTGACCTCTTTTGTATAGATTAATTAATTTAAAAATATTATTATGCCGATAGAATATTTAATTTTATACAAATTTTATCGGCTCAAAGGAAGGTAATATTAGGCCAAAATTAAATTATTTTTGTGATAATAAGTGTGTAGCAATATTAAGATTTTCATGTGAATAATAAGTCGGTCCAAATAATGACATATTATTTGACAGAAATTAATTGTTAATACTTGATTATTGCGTGGAAAGTACCAATTGCAAATTAAATTTTCTGTCCAAAGACTAAAATTTAATGTTGCACTAGGTATCTTGTGATGGTGTTGCCAATATTTAAAATTTATCACATTTTTGTATATACTAGTTTTGAGCATTATGTTGTCTATTTATTTTCTATTAAAGTTACTGCTTCTGTTAATTCTGCTTCCGCTCAATTGAGCATGATTCCAATGTTGAATGGGACAAACTATGTCACGTGGAAAGAGAATGTTGAAATCGTTCTTGAGTGTATGGATCTTGACCTTGCGCTAAGGAAAGAGCAACCAGTTCCCACTACGGATGATCCCAAAACGGATCAAATTGAGAAATGGGAACGCTCTAATCGCATGTGTCTGGCGATCATGAAGCGAACGATTCCAACTGGCTTTCGGGGCTCTATTGTTGAGAGCACAAGTGCCAAGAAGTTCCTCTCTGAGATTGAGCAATATTTTGCTAAGAATGAGAATGCGGAAATGAGTAATCTTCTGTCAAAACTCGTGACCATGAAGTATAAAGGAAAGGGGAACAAAAGGGAGTACATCATTGGGATGTCTAATCTTGCTGGAAAACTCAAGGAACTTAAGTTAGAACTTTCGGATGAGTTACTTGTTCACTTGGTTCTTATTTCTCTGCCTCCTCAGTTTGGACACTTTGTGGTGAGTTATAATACTCAGAAGAAAAAATGGGACTCTTAATGAGCTCATTTCACATTGTGTGCAAGAGGAAGAGAGGGTTTTACGAGAGAATACTGAGAGTGCTCACTTGGAATCAAGCTCTCATGATAAGAAGAGAAAGAGAGGTAAGGATATTATAAGTAGAAAACCCAAGCATCGGTTGCAAGAAAAGCAGGATAAAGGAACAACCTACTAATTTTGTAAGAAGGCTGGACACTTGAAGAAAGAGTGTTCCAAATATGCTGCTAGGCATGTGAAGAAGGGTAAGACTTCTGTCTTTGTTTGTTCTGAAGTTAATTTGGCTTTTGTACCTAAGGATACTTGGTGGGTAGATTATGGTGCTACTACTCACATAAGTGTATCAATGCAGGGTTGCCTGTGGAACCGACCGCCAATTGATGCCGAAAGATTCATCTATGTGGGTGACGACAATAAAGTTTCAGTTGAAGCTGTTGGAACATTTAGATTATTATTAAAGACTGGTGTTTATTTGGATTTATTTGAGACATTTGTTGCACCTTCTTTTAGACGGAATCTTATTTTTATTTCATGTTTGGACAAATATGGCTACACTTGTTCTTTTGGAAATAATAAAGTGTGTTTCTCTTTAAATTCAAATGTGGTTGCCGCTGGTTCTTTGATTGATAATCTTTATATGCTTGATACTGTTGCTTTTAATAATGAAATTTTGCACTCAAGTGCAAGAGGTACAAAGCGTAAGTTAACTGAGAATTCTGCTATGTTATGGCACAAGCGATTAGGTCATATCTCTAAACAGAGAATTCAGAGGCTTGTGAATGATGGAATTTTTGATCCTTTAGATTTGAGTGACTTTCAAGTCTGTTTTGAATGTATTAAGGGAAAACAAACAAACTCGAGAAAGTTAGGTGCCAATAGAGCTACAAGTGTCTTGGAACTGATTCATACCGACATATGTGGACCCTACCCTACGGCCTCTTGGAACGGTCAACGATATTTTATCACGTTCATAGATGATTACTCTAGGTATGGTTACCTATACTTGATACATGAGAAGTCACAAGCTCTGGACGTATTTAAAGAGTATAAAGCTGAAGTTGAACTTAACTAAACAGTAGTATTAAAGCTGTCAGATTTGATCGTGGTGGTGAAGAATACTACGGTAGATATGATGGATCAGGTGAGCAACGTCCATGACCCTTTGCTAACTTCCTAAAGGAGTGTGGAATTGTCCCTCGGTACACTATGCCAGGAAAACCAAATATGAATGTTGTTGCTGAGAAGCGAAACCGTACTCTTAAAGATATGGTGAGAAGTATGATAAGTCACTCTTCCTTGCCTGAATCACTTTGGGGAGATGCACTAAAGACTACAATTTATATCCTTAGCCGGGTTCCAACTAAAGCAGTGGTTGAAACTCCTTACAAACTTTGGACTCAGAAAACACTTAGTATTAATCATTTACATGTTTGGGGTTGTCCAGCTGATGCAAGGCCATATAGGCCGAATGAAAAAAAACTGGACTCTAGGACAGTCATTTACTATTTTGTTGGGTATCCAGAACGTACTCGCGGATTTAAATTTTATGATCCCGCTACTAGATCTTTCTTTGAGACTGATAATGCAAGATTTTTTGAGGATGTTGATTTTGGGATGGAAGATTTAGGTAAATTATTGTCTTTGAAGAAAATAGTCCTATTTATGACTCTGCCGAGAGCAATGATCATATTATGATACCTATCATTGTTCAAGGCCCTCCTGTTCAAGACAACACAGAAATTCCCCATGAGGAACCAATTGAGCAAACTCAACAACCTCATGAATCACAAGAAGTGTCACTAAGGATATCTACTAGAGAGAGAAAGAGTGCAATTCCAGATGATTATGTTGTTTTTCTACAAGAACATGAAGATGGAATTGGCATTGGGGAAGATGATCTTGTAGATCTTCAATAAGCCATGCAGAGTCCTAAAACCCAAAAGTGGATTGATGCCATGAATGAAGAGATGCAATCTATGAAAGACAATGACGTTTGGGATCTTGTCGAGTTGCCTAAAGGCTCAAAACCTATTGGTTGTAAATGGGTATTTAAAACTAAAAGAGATTCGAGTGGTAACATCGAAAGATATAAGGCTCGTTTAGTCGCTAAAGGATTCACTCAAAAGAAAGGTATCGACTACAATGAGACTTTTTCTCCGGTTTCCACGAAATACTCATTTAGAATTTTTATGGCACTTGTGGCTCATTATGATCTAGAGTTACATCAGATGGACGTAAAGACGGCGTTTCTCAATGGAAACATTGGCGAGACAATTTAGATGGTGCAACCAGAAAACTTTGTCATTGGAGATCCAAAAACTGTGGTTTGCAAATTAAAGAAGTCCATCTATGGTCTCAGGAAGGCTTCTCGTGAATGGTATCACAAATTTCATCATGGAATCATATCATATGGTTTGGAAGTGAACTTGGTGGAACATTGTGTATATCACAAGTTCAGTGGGAGCAAATCTATCTTTCTTCTCTTATACATTGATGACATCTTACTTGCTACTAATGATATAGGCTTATTGCACGATAACAAGAAATTTATCACTAATAAATTTGAGATGAAGGACCTTGGTAACGCCTCTTTTGTATTAGGAATTCAAATACATCGAGATCACTCATGAGGTATTCTTGGATTGTCACAAAAGAGCTATATCGAAAAGATCCTGGAAAGGTATGGCATGAAAGATTGTGCACCAATGGATACACCATTGTCTAAGGGAGACAAATTTAGTCTCAAACAGTGTCCCAAGAATGAACTTGAGATAAAGGAAATGCAAAGGATACCATATGCATCGACAGCGGGAAGCCTAATGTATGCTCAAGTTTGTACTCGTCCTGACATAACATTCATTGTTGGAATGTTGGGAAGATATTTGAGTAATCCGGGAATGGAGCAATGGAAAGCAATAAAACAAGTCTTACGGTATTTGAAGAAAATAAAAGACTATATGCTCACATATAGGAAATCAGATCATCTAGAAATCATTGGATATTCAGATTCTGACTTTGGAGGATGCAAAGATGAAAGAAAATCTACTTCGGGTTATGTTTATCTACTGGCTGGTAGAGCGATTTCATGGAGGTCTGCCAAACAGACGCTAATAGCTTCATCCACCATGGCTGCAGAATATATAGCATATTTTTTGGCTTCCAATCAATCTTTATGATTGCGAAACTTTGTCACTGGTTTGCGTATTCTTGATGGTGTTGAAAGGCCATTAAAGATATTTTGTGATAATAAATCAGCAGTGGAGTATTCAAACAACAATAGGAGCACTACAGATGCAAAACATATAGATATTAAGTTCCTAGTTGTTAAAGAAAAGATTCAGAGTGGACAGAGTTCGATAGAACACATTGGCACTAACTCCATGATTGCGGATCGGCTCACTAAGGCGTTAACACCTAAGGTTTTTCATGAGCATACTGCTCATATGGGTGTTACCTTATGTGATACTTTGATTTAATGGGAGTTTGTATTTTGGTATTTTATGTAATAAATATTGAGTTGTTTATGTTCTGCAGAATACAGTCGATAGAATTTTATTAAATGGCACTCTTTTCAATTTTCTTATTGTGGTTTAACATTGAGTTGAGAAAATTGGAATCAGTCTCGTTAGAGATTGACTAAGGACTAGTTGGAAATAGACATTATATAGATCACATTACATGTAATTTCCATGCCACTTATCCATGCATTGATTCATGTCGCTGAATATATTTGTATGGTGACCATGGAAGGTTTAGTCACATAAAGTTTGTGACGAATGCCGCCAGAATCTCATGCATATATAGTAGACGGACCGAATTATTTTGGTAAAATCTAAGGACGATAAATAGCATAAAGTTGTACAATAAAGTTTTGTATAATTGATTCTGGATTGATATGAAGCCCAAGTGGGAGATTGTAATTATTATTTTATTAATAATAATTATTTATGGGCTACATATAAATATATCAATTATATTTGCTATTTATTATATTGGGTTAAAATAAGTGATCAAATAAGAAACTCAATTAGATTTTAATTTATTGTATGGACCTAATAAGTGGATACCTAATACCAGACCCAATTAAATTATAATGGGAGATTTAATTAGGTGGTATACAAAAGGCTTATAGTCCCCAATATATCAAGTACACGTAACGGCTTATCTTCTACCCATCAGAGAGAGCTATTAAGAGACCCTAAGGAGTACTTGGTTGAGGAAGACAATAATCAAGAATATTATTCAGATTCAGATATCGTTACAATTATAGCCTTATGGATTCAGGTACGCTTCTCTTTTCGATTTAATCTCGATAATTAGATATGATTATTACGGTTCTTGTCTCTATTTTAGAGAATTATATGCTTATAGAATTTTTTAGATTCTATCATTATACTCTCATAAAACATGCCACTGCGGGAGGAAGTTTACATTTTTTTTCACCTGAGAGTGGAATGGAATGCATTAGGAATTGAAAAAAAAAATATAAATATTATATTTGGAGAAAGTAAACATGTGTTAGCATAGTACTTTAATGTAAATGAGGGAGAACTTTTTTTTCTTTCTGAAATGAAGATCTTGTACAAATTGATGATAAGGAGAATTAAACATTTCCTTGGGAACACACGGATTAGAAATTAAGTAGTATATAATTTGTTTAAAAATAAACGAAAGAAAGAATTTATAAATATTCTCCTCAATTTTTCCCAAAAAGAGTACCAGTATCATAATAATTTCGTCCAAACAATTTTGAGATATTCGTCATTCACTTAAGGCTTTCCGTACAACAACTTTGAATTATAAACAATATTAACTTGGCAGTTTTTTTTGAATAACATGAGTTATAGTCTTATAATATAAACTAGCATAATAACCCGTACGAGGTACTGATGATTTTCTAGAAATTTTTTATACATCATGCAATTATAATGGTATTAGTTATTTTTTTATTTGTAAATGTTATATAATATCTAATATATATTAAATACAAGTTTATTGTTTATGATCGTGTATTATTTTCATACAAGACATTACCAAATTACATAACGTTTCTACTATAGCTCATTATGCAATATATATATATTCTTAATTGTGTTGTATAATTTATATTTAATGAATCAATATAAATACGGTAGTCAGTGTACGTTTAAAATGAAACGATTAAACTTAATCGGTAGAATATTGTTAGTATGTTTACAAAGAAAAATCTAAATATTAACATATATGTTAAATACAGAGTTGACCAAAATTTTAAATTTTATTTAAATAAACTATATGTACAGGTCTAATTATTATTACTGAGTTCACTACTAACTTATAATTAACTCACTCAATTTAAAATGATAAAAAAATGTGTAACTGAAGTCAGAATGACTTGCAATTATAATATACAATAACGTAAAATTTACACTGCTAATATGAAAAGCAAGTTAATTTTATGAAAAATATTAGTTTTTGAAATTCAATGTATGTATGTATGGAAAAATATTAATTTTTTATTTACACTACTGTTAACAAAGTAAAATTAAGTTGTATGTGTGTGTGTCAACATGTAAATTATCATATGCTACATTTCTTAGTAAATTACAATGGTTTCAATTATTTATATGCTAAATATCTGATTTATGTAGATCTATAATCATTATTAACATCTAGTGAGATAATTAATTACTCAAATAACATGCATCTATAATTATTCAAATATTAAAATTCTGTAATAAATAAATTGTGATAATTTATATATAGTATTCAAATTATCACTCACAAATAATCCATATAATATTTTTACGCAACCGAATATCAATCATGGTTGTAACATAAAAATAAAATATATATTGTAAAGACTTATTATTGATATTTATGATTTTTTTTCAAGAATTCGAAGAAAAATTGTAAAATACCGTTATTTAAACCGCTTTCATATTTCTTTCATTACACTTCTAATATTTCTTCATATAATAATTTGATAACATTTTATACTATTCCCCTAAAATTAACTATTTTTCAATTCGATAAAGTTTTATAAATATCAGTTGAACTGGATAATTCCTTCAAATCATTAAACAATATATTTTCTTTAAATAGTATGAAATGCATTAAATCAAATGCTATAATATAGTATTGATATAACTTTTATTTGAATAATTCAAAATATTAAAAAAATTCAAAATATTTGTAAAATATTATCTTGATCAATGATAATTGCTTATCTAAAAAAATTCTTTTGAAAAGGCCACTTTTTTAAAATGAAAAATGAAAAATAAATCGATTTAATATATCATCGAAGTTCTAACAAATCTCGTGAGATCACATATCAAATTTCGACTATTTTTAAAATCGGGACAAATCCCAAAAATAATAATGCGCTACCAGTGAAGTTAATAATTTTAATACAAATAATTAATTGACTTGATCTTATAAAGACCTCAAACACATTATTTTATACTAGGGACCTTGCCCGTGCGCTTCGCGTGCTAGCCAAAAATTTGTAATTTTCATATTTTTACGATAAATAGATGAGAAAAATATTTTCTATTCATTTTGATAATTTAAATTTTAATTTGACGGTAAAAGTCATGGTTTCGGGTTGTACCAAAAAATGAAATAGTATTTCTCCGAATGTTACGCTACACGTACTTTAGCCAAAATTCTTGTTATTTTTTTATTTATTACAATGAACAATTGATAATGTTTTTACAATGTATTTTTGGTCATTTTAATTTTAATTTGACGTTATTTTAAAAATATAATATTTTACTTGATCATCGCATTATTAGGAAACTTATACAATGTTAATTCCGAAAATATGTATAGTGCAAAAAAATTTGAAATAATATAACAACTAATATGTATTTCCTCCATAAAATTTATTAAATTTAAACAAACTAAAAAAGGAAATCATTAACTGTATATGTAGTGATTTGTGCGTTTAGTAAATTAATGAAAAATATTTTCAAAAAGACTGAAACAGAATATAATTCAATAAAAGGTGTAAATCACAAATGTCCAAAGTGCATATGCAAGAGAATTGACACATCTTTATTTCATCCGGATTTCACACCAAAAATTTTGATTTTCAGAGTAACGATATGTTAAATAAAAAATGGAGGTATATGATTATTCACATTACCTTTTTCTATTAAAATCAAAATAACATATTAACTGATTGCTTATCGGCTTCCTTTTGGACGATGACTCGTACTCTATAACTAAAAAGTATAATAGATGACATAGAATAATTTAGGGAAAAAATTCAAAATAATATATCTATTGACAATTTCTCGGTGTCCCGTATTCTGCAACTAAAATGGTATAACACATGATATAAAATAATTTTGTAATTGGAAAAAAATCACAATAAAATATTAATTTAGTGTTTCTCGGTTTCGTATTCGACGATACCTCGTAATCTATTACTAAAAATTATAATAGGGGGTATAAAATAATTTTGAAATTGGAATAAAATCAAAATAAAATATTTATTTATAGTTTCTCGGCGTCGTCGTATTCTGCAACTTAAAAGATATAAAAGGATATAAAATAATTTTAAAATTGGAATAAAATTCAAAAAAGATATTAAATGACCGTTTCTCAGCTTCATTTTATATGAGGTCTCGTATTCAATAACTAAAAATTACAATAGTAAAATCAAAATAAAATATTTACTAACAGTTTCTCGCGTCGTCTTCGACGACGCCTCAGATTCTATAACTAAAAAAGGTATTAAAAAAGATATACAATAATTTTGAAATTGAAATAAAATTAAAATAAAGTATTAGTTGACTATTTTTCGGTTTTCGTTTTCGACGAAGTCTCGTATTCTATAACTAAAAGGTATAATAGAGATTATCTATATTATTTTTTAATAAAATGGAAAATAATCGAAAATAAGTATAGTTCACTTTAACCGTGTTAATACCATGCTATATATAGATTTAAAATATACTTTCATTTCTATGAACATAAGGAACATACACAGGTATATACATATAATTATTATCAAAGCATATTTTTAAAAAAAATTAAATCAACAAATTTCATATAATAAAATTTTTAATTCAAATTAAATATAAAAATATTATATGTTAAAAAAATGTGACAATACCCCATTATAACTCAAATTTGCATAAAAGTTATTTTATAATATATTTTTTTAACTCAATTCGACGACGTCTAATATTTTATAAGTAAAAAGTACTTAGAGTATATACAATAATTTTAAAATTGAAATGAAATCAAAATAAGATATTTATTTGTATAACAACTAAAAATGTATATGAGAGGATACATAATATTTTTTAAAATTGAAATAAAATCAAAATAAAATATTCGTTGACTGTTTTTCCGCTTCTTTCTATAACTAAAAAGTATAATATAGATTATTTATATTATCTTTCTATAAAATAAAAATTAATTGAAATTATGTATAGTTCATCTTAACCATGTTGATACCATGCAATATATAAATATAAAATATACTTTCATTTCTATGAACATAAGAAACATATACGTGTATTTACATATAATTATCATCGAATCATATTTTTTTAAAAATTTATACCAATAAATCTCATATATTAAAATTTTAATTCAAATTAAATACAAAAACAAAAAATGTTACAAAATATGCCAACACCTCGGTATAACTTAAATTTGCATAAAAGTATCTTTAAAATTTTTTAAACTGAATCACTTATTAGCAATACTCATAATATAGTAAAATGAGTGGTTGTACCATATGGATAAATTACTATGAAAGGGCTATCTTTCACTAAATTATATAGATGTTATTACAAATTCTAAACCAAAAATTTCAATAATAAAATAATTGGTGAAAATACGGAATATGAAGAAAAAGATATTTTATATAACTTATGAAATTAAAAGTTAATGAACTTATGCAAATAATTACATAAACTCATTTAAATTTACTAAAAATACTGAATCATGTAATGGATGATTTAATGAGCATATAATAAAAAATAATTTAAAAACATTATTAACTAAAAATTTCTCGTAGTCACTTTACTCATAGTAGGAGTAGTAGTAGTAGTAATAATAATAATAATAATAATAATAATTTTTATTTTTATTATAATAAAAATATCTATATGAACTATTTTATATATTTTTATACAGATATCAAAAAGTTTACTTAACTCATCTACTCAAAAAGAAATTTATAGAATTGATTATCAAATCATATAATATTATTTCTTATATTGTTACACTGAAAATAAAATACATAAATTCCGTTTTAAAAAACAACACCCCTTAAAAATTTATATAAATGACTGTCTTTACAAATTTTCATTTTTCTTCTATATTATTAGTCAAAAAAGGGGATGATAAATTTACATGGACACCGCATCAAAATAAGATTTATAACATCTATATTTTTAGTCAAAAAATTTGAGTTTTCTTCTATATTGTTGGTCAAAAAACTTTATTCTAAATTATATCGAAGCTCATGAAAATAATATTTATATTTACATGGACCTCACTAAAATAATATTTTAAGAATCTATGATAATTATCCTTTTAAAAATTAGATGTTAAAAATGTGTTTAAATAATTAGATATTAAATATATTTACGATATGTTTGATATCTAATTATTTTAAAATATATTATAAATAAGTTGATTATTTTCAAAATTTATTATAGTTCACTTATTTACTATGAAAATTCGGACAACAAAATAATATGTTCTTTGTTATATTTTTTATTGGATTTGTTATTTCAAACCAATAATTTGGCTTACTATTTACTATTTTAAAAATCTCTTTTAAATAAAAATATATAAAATAGTCTATTTAAAATATCTTTGACATCTGATTGTCAAAAAGAAACCGCTTTTAACAAATCTTAAAAATATCATGTGCATCCTTTTCTATTTGATATGAACACGTATTAATTAGAAAAAAAAATACATTTTATGATCATATAAATGAATCTAAATAATACAAATACAAAATTGGAGGTACACACATCATAATTACCTACATATTTATTTTTACAAAACTTTTTTTAATCTTATCAAATGATGTTAGTTATAGATTTACAAGAGTCATGAACATACAGGCTACAAAATATAATAGTAAATAAAAAGTTTAACGTGATTTGATAAAAATATAAGCCTGCTTGAATACCAGTTTGGCAGATTACATTCAGACTACTTCCCATGCTTTTCTTTTCCTAAATTGTTTGTCGCTTAGGTTTTCTTCTCTCTCTTTGCAGCATTGACATGACCTTTCTGTGTTCCTTCTATTCTCTTAGAAGTAATACAACAAAAATTAAAATACTAAAATAAATGGAGAGGCACTTTCGAGGGAAAAAGAAGTGGCATAAACCTTGCAGGACATATACAATAACTAAAGACTTGTAAAATGTAATATAATACTACATCTTCATCAACCATTTGGCAGAGAGGACAGTAAACACAATAATTCACTTTTCTTCTGCTAAATAACTCAATACATCTTGGAATATATATTAGAAGATTTTCTATCAACTTTTTGTGTGATCATATGTGAAAATATCTTCAACCAACCTCATCTCCAAATCAAAGTGGAGGAGTTCAGACATTCAATCTTTATCACTATTTATATTAAGATCCTTACCATGACACATATCAAAGGGATCCTTAAGATCAATCTCCTCCATATCAGATGTACCATCTGCAAAAGAGTTATTCAAGTTACTGTCTCCACCTGGTGGATTTGTCAAATTATAATTTAATTGGTCAATTTTTTGTGATCTATGGACACGACCATCCCATTTATCAAATAAATTAGAGGTTTGCCTTACTCTATGAATTGTCAAACAAATTTATTAAGTGAATCTTGTATTTTGCAACTGCTTCTTACTGCAAGACATACCACCGGGAAATTTTAACATATGAAGACAAAACACAGAGATAAAAATGCACATTGTACCCATTTGACAATTTTATATATCATATTTTCTATCGTGAACAGGACATAAGGCCGAGATCAGTTCATGGCTTCGCAATCATCCTCGTATTTTGTATGATAAGAGGATCCATCCAGATTCCAGCAGACTATAAAATGAATTTATAAACATTTACAATACAAAGAAAATCATGAGTAAGTGCACAAAGATTAGAAGAATGTAAAACTACGGGGAATTATAAGAACTTTAAGCAATAAGAATAAATTTAGGTATCTCACAACAAAGCAAACTTACTTGATTAAGCCGAAAAGCACATAGAAAGAATCAGTTTCATAAAAAAATTGGAAAATATTTTTCTTCTCCTTTGACGTCGAAGGCACATGCATGAGAGAGGTTTTACTGACTGTAAAAAAATATCATTTATCCAACCGTCACTCTCAAACTTTTCTTCATGTTCCCGCGCTTCACAATCACTGTAGCAATTGTCTTCATCAAATTTAGCATACTTTTCCTAGAAATTAGCGGGTAAAAGTTATATCGGCAATAGTAACCTTTAAGATAATATATATGAATAAACCTAACAATTCAAACTTCTTATATCAACAATTGGGCATTCAAGGTTGTACGAAAAATGGCAATATACTCGTCACTGTTGTAAAAATGAAAGCTTTCGATATATACGAAATATTAACGAACTTAAAACTTGACAAAGACGGCTAATAATTATTTTCTCATTTTTCTATATAATAAAATAAAATTGTACCATTTGATTAAGCAGATTCAAAATTAATTAAATCATTGTGAACACTTTCAAAACTAAGCAGATTCAAACCGTACCATTTGATTGTAACAAAACTGGACTATGCAGATTGGCGAACTTCTGGAAAATAACCTATATAATCTACATGATGAACAAAACACGATCAACAAACTTTACAGTTAGAGAATTATGTTCAGAGTCCATACTATATTACTCACTTCTTTTCATAAATCTTTTATCTACAATCGTCTTTAATTTTTTCTATACATCAGATGGTTGAGGAGAAGATGAATCATATTGGTTCATATATACTACATCCTTTCCTTCTATCTTCACACCAATAATAACGTGATTAAAAAAATTCTCAATAAACCTAGAATACAAAATTTAATAATAAAGATCAGATAAAAGTTCAAAAAAATAATGAAGACCCAATTTGAAGGTATATTATACTAAGTAGAATTACTAATGTATTAAACGACAATTTGAAGCATCAAAGGCATTCAAGTAACTGAATTAAAATTTCAACTTGATACATGTCCAAAATTATAATACATACTGCAGAACATCGACTCAATAGCGATAATATTTACTTTTGAATAATATCAAACTTGCTTATAATTTTATATTATTGAACTAAATAACATTGTTAAATTTGGATAAACTTAAACAAAAATTGGATCTTTAAACATTATAAGCAAAAAACAAAAAGTAAACTTTTATTTAATATAATATTAAAATAAATTCATAAAATCAATATAATAAGATGGTGGGTTAAACAAGTTACATATTACCACAGTCTAAACTCTAAAGCATAAGAATAGAGAAACAATTTCCAATACACTTAAATTCTCCAGGGACAAATAGTAGAATAATTTATGTAAGAAGAGTTAGCAAAATGTACCATTTTCTCCACCATGCTATAGACCAATAATATAATTCAACTTATAGAAATGAGGTAAAAATGTTTGTCTGATGTCTAACTAAAGATTCATGATGTGTAAAATTTAAAATGAGACATGTTGTATAGGGAGAAAAGAAGTACCTTTAGACTAATAAATATCAATTACTACCTCTGTAGCAGACTGCAATTCATGTAAACCTAGCAAAGAATCGACCAAATTATAAATATCGAGAAAGAGTGCTTTGAGATTAAAACTGCACTTCAGTATATGAGCGAGATTTTCTTTCATTATAATATGTTCATCATGCAATTTTCCTTCTAATAATGTAGATTACTACTACTACTTTAATTATTAAAAATTTTACAATACACAAATTAATCGAGCCTAACAATTCTAGAAGAACCTTATTTTAATTATACCAACAATTTAATATGCCTGCTAATCAATAAAAAAACTGAACCCCATATATAAACTGCGAGGTAAATGCATTTACTTTTTATAATTATTCAATCTAGAATAAAAAACGCTTGAGCAACTTAAAAGCCTACATTACACAAATGTTAAATGTTTGTATTGTGTAGTTTAGCGACTGTTAGTCGCTAAACACGCGCTAATATTACACGCAAGTATACGAGTTCGCAAGTAGTATAAGATATAAATCAGATTTGATTCCACAGAGACTGTATTGGTTAACTATCTAAATTACGTACCTAAACAACAATGTATGGTTATAATTCAATGCTAAGACGATAACAAATTGAGAATGTTTATAACTAAGAATTACGCTAACTATTATAACTACGAGAATAAGATAGACCGAGTTAATATATATGACAGGCATGGGATTCTAACCTCATTAATTACTTCATTCAATAGCCTTATTATTCTCAACCTTAGCATGCAATGGTGATGACTCTAATCAGACAAACACGAAACTGATAAACGCCAACTTTCGTTGCATGAGTACCATTCTAGCAGACATCCATAAAAGAGATAGAAGCTGAATATGCACCAATTATATTGAGACCCTATATGTCTATAGAATTTGACAACATAACGGTTTAAGCACAAGTTATCTATCTTGATTACATAGGGCAAGTAAGATGGTTAAAATTACTTACGAATCATGCATAACAATACATGAACCTATGCTAGCATGGCAATTTCTAAATCCTTAAATTCATTTTCGCTTCATTAAGAATTAACACGCTATCTTATAAGTTCGTGACGCTCACAAGACGAATACGCACAACCAATACTAGAATATCATACAATAACCATATACTAAGGCATCAAACAATTTAACTAAAGAAATCCATAAATAAATCCGCTAGAACCCCACGATAATGATTAGCCCATAATCGAACTCATCGCCAACGTGGGTTTCAATGAAAACATGATATAGCAAACGTAGTCTTTATACGAATAAATAAAACCAAGTACACACAAGAATATAGGTTCAGCAAAACAAGAAACAAGCATCCAAATTACAACTCAAAATAAAGATTCACAAGAATAAACTAGTTCATCTTCGCCTTTGTTGAATTGTGCCAAACGGTCTCTTGCCGTCTTCTCCTTCCTTGATGTCTAGATATCTTTCTATCTCTGAATATCTCTTGAAAAACGACCTAAGTTATGTTTATATAGCAGTCCATGCATCCTAGGAGTCCAGAATTTGAATTGAAAAAGAATCAGGATTTGTTTATCCCGACCCAGCACGGCCGCGCACTTCACCAGTGCGGGCGCGCAGACTTTCTGTTCCCCCGGCGCGGCCGCGCGCAACACCAGCGCGGGCGTGCCTGCCTTCTGCCAAAACTTCATTTTTTCTTATTCTTTATTCCTTGCAGCTTCGAGCCAATTTTCCAAGATTTTATTCTAGCACATCCTAAACACCATATTAGCATCAAAACAATGCTAATTCACTTGATTCACGAAGTAAAGCCTGAAATGCAAAAACACTTGAAAACACGTTAAAACATAAATAACTTGAGTACAAATACACCAACTCAAAGCTTATTAGAGCATAAATAAGTGTCATGAATGCCACTTAACAACGACGTGTTTAAGGAAGCAAAGAAAGAGGAAAAAGGTGATAACCTGAGCATCCATACTGACCTTATCAGTTTGAGCAAGGTAATTTACACCATAAGTAGTGTATACCTTTGGACCCAAATGAGGTTTAAGTATATCAGGTGGCAACTTCACAGAAAGATTGAGAAAACCATCTCTATGGTTTGTGTATGCCTGGAAGGTAATGCACTAATAAAGTTGTCACAATGGCGAGGAAATAGATCTTCAAACTTATTTGATGGAGGTTAGTCATTTAATTTGAACATTTGAGGATATAAATTTGCATATGTTCTTCCTTCAACATAATATGGCGAAACCCGCAAGTATGAATCTCAACCTGTTTATGGAAACATAAATTAGACTTAAGACGTGCTCTTTTCGTAGAAAGGAATAATATCTTACACCGATCATTTAATTAAAACTTAATCGTGATCTTATTTCAGTCCGAATTCAAACAAACATGGATCACAAAAATATTAGTAGATCACTCAATTTTCTATAAATCAATAAAGTAGGTACTTAACTACTTAGATGAAGTGTAGATGATAATCTTGAAGTTTTCCGTCGCGCCAATAGCTCATTGACCATAAAATGGCTTGCACCAAGTTCATATCTGATTCAGAGTCATCACATTCAGTTTCACAGATTAAGCATAATATGTGTTATTTGTCTTTCCATTCAATATATACAGTACATAGATGTTTCTGCAGTTTAACATAACACCAAAAATGTACAACTAATGCGCATTCCTTGTATGATTAGTTGGGATAAATACATGGGATAAACTTGGCTTATTGAGTTTAAAAACTGACAAGAACATCAAAAATATGATGTTGTATTATTAAAAAAGGGAAGTAAGGAAATGAAGGAGCCAAGAACATGTAATACTGACATATTCTTGGTTGGCATGTAAAAGACAATCTTAAATTTTTCCAGGGCCTGTGACCTCTTGAACATAAAAATGGTACATGAATTTTTTTTATGACTTTCCTCGTGATAAAAACATCAAAAATGTTGGATCCTTCTCGTCTATCTCTCAGGTATCGCGACTGAAACATTTACAATTAGTCCATATACAATTCTATGTGCTAAAGTTGCATCACCCTAAGTAAAATATTAATTAGTCCATATACAATTTTAAGTGCTAAAATTGCATCATCCTCGCAACTGAAACATTCATTAGTTGAACTGTTCTGAAAATATAGTATCATATTTGTTTACTTTGTTGTTTAAGACTGACTTTAGAGATCTTATTGACGGATATAAGCAGCCCATCTATGAGGCACATACACTTCCACAGTCAACATAGTTTGTATGTATTAAGGTTATAAACCTATAAACACATGAAACTCACAGATTAATAAGGAACTTTGATGGAAGGTCGGTCTATGTGAAAGATTTCTCCACATAAGTCCATTAATTATTAGAATGCATATTCCGGTATGGACATTATATCTACGTCACAATTTTGTCATATTATTTATTAGTAATATCAATATAAAATATTTTACATATTAAGGTTGAAATATATAAAATTAATTGAAGACTCTATCAAAACTTTAATTAAATATTTGATTGACAAACAAACATATAAACTATTAGTAATATTTAAAAGAAAAAAAAAGATAATACCTTTAACAACTACATGCATAATTCACAGACTGTCCACCAAGATTAGCACCCATAGCACCAAGATAAGAAACACTTTTGCGCCCAATAACATTAAGGCTGTCAGATGATTGATTAGATGATCAATTTATCAAGTAGGTCAACTCTGTCATATACTGATCTTCCGCGAAGGTGCATTTGGATTTAAATCTCCATCATTTTCTTCACATTCTGAATCACCACCATATTTCAGAAAAATCATAAATTTGTTCAAGCAAACAGTTGTGAAAACATTGATTTATGTATATGTATAGGACATGACACTTAACGTTCTAAAAATGTGTCAAACACTCCACTGGATATGCTGACATAAACAAAAACCAAAAAAAATATTATAATACCTTCATCAACTACTTCCATGGACTTCCCTTTATCCTCCTCCTCCTGAGCAACATCACAATTCTCTTATGTGACTCAAAAATAGTCTGGCATAACCACATAAATCTTAAACTCAACATTCATTCACAAATTTATAGACACATACAAATATATATACACATATACAAACTTATCTTCTTACAGGATAGGAAAAAACATCATTTAAAAATCAAAATACCATGGTAAATCAAAAAAGTAAAGGGGCATAAAGTATCATATCTATATAAACACACACAAACCTCAATGTATCATATGTATATATACACACACAAACCTCAAATATAATTGTCAAAACAATTGGTATAAGGTCCATTATCCCTTCATCATGCATAATTTTTTATAATTTAATAAATTAAACAAATCACAAATCACACATACATATACAAAAATTGACAATTTTCTTCCTATTGTCATCAAATCTATACCACTCAACCATTGTAGAAAGAAATTTATTCATCTGCGCATTTGTGTAAGCTTGAGTGGCATGGAAACATGGTTGTGGATCTGGATCTCTATCCCCCTTCAGATAATTTAACTTTCTAAACTATTTAATGTACTGTTTGAGGCTTGCTGTAACAGACAATAAAGTCCCTACACCTTTTTCACTTATGATCTTTCCCCCGGTCGCAGTATAACGGAGAATGGCCATTAATTCAATCACAAAATGCACCAAGAAGTTAAAACATGAAAAATTAGTTTAACGTACTACATTAATATAAAAAAAAAAGTAATTAACACTGTAAAGAATAATACCTTTAAAAAATCTAATGTTGTTTTCTCGGTTAATTCTTTCATATTCAGAATTTAAATTGTTGGTGCATTTGAGTTTGCAATCTGAGTTGGTGATGAAAAATTATTAATACTGTGTCTGCAAGTATGAACGACAGCGTCAATTACTGCATAGAAGATTGATGCCTTTTTTAAATAATAAAACACTCAAATTAATGATGTATTCCAAGAAATTTCAGATTCCTTGGGGCAGGGAAATTTGTAAGCACAGAACTAAAGAGAAACTCATATTATGTATTTAGTAGTACAACTTAAACATAGATAGATCCAAACAAAATAAACTATATTTTGGTACCGAATAATCTTTGACAGAATTTGAAAACATTATGTACAAACCTATAAGGGAAGTGTCGAGAACTTTAACTACAATGGTCATCGAATGCCAACAGTCTAAGCAAACATCAACTCTTGAGCAAAAATATTTGGCATTATCATGATACGTCATATCTTGTTGTGTAGAGAGAAAATAACATATAAATGATGAATGACATATATGATGTTACGCCATATCATATTGTTATATAAATCTTAAACCTTTACTTCCATTGCCTTGCCATATCAAGGCCTGAAATAAATGTGAAAATAGTAAGTAACATGAATGTGTATCTGAAAAAAACAAATTAAATAACAAAAATGAAAAAAAATAAAAATATATATATATATAAGGAAAAAATTGAGTCAGAGAAAGAAAAAAACAAACCTATAATTGTAAACACATATGCAAACTTCTGTTTCAGAAGCAAAGAATCTATCCACAATCACGACCAATTCCAATCAACACAGATATATATAGTTCAAAAAATATATAGGCATGAATCATATTTAATTACATAAACAACTAAAAAATTATCCGAAAAATATGGACATAGAAATATGAGAAAATACAAAGTGAGACAATAGAATTTGGCCGAGAAAATAATCAACAAACATGTACATTTACATTTGCATTATAAAATTTATAAATATCGATAATAACTACAAAATCCATGCTTCAAACAGATGAGACATGAGGCTATAGATAGTAAATCAATACTTAGTGTCTAAAAAAGTTTTAGCTAATTAAGTAGATCTATATACCCAACTTATGATCATTGTGATTGAAAAATATACACGAAGGGAGATAAAAAATGAATCAAACTGTGCACGAAGGGAGATTACTTATCAATTATATCTGTCACCGACATCTGTAAAAAGTAATAAGGCATAGAGTAAATAAATTAAGCACGCTACATTTCACCAGACAACAATCATGTCAAAATTGATAATTATTTACCTGTTGACGTAGCACTAGTATGGTTTGAGGCGTCTTGACAACATGTCTTAAACGGAGTTGTAAAATCATCTAAATGAATTAAATTACACTTGAATCAGACATAAAACATAAGCAAATCCAGGAAAATAGTAAGAATACTACATTAGCCAACCGCTGTGGCATTAAAAATGTTGGGATGAACATTCTATGAGTTTTGACTCCAAATCCTACATTTTAAACCTAAAGAAAACAACACACATAAGTTACTCATTTTTTACATGGCCACAAAAATTGCAATTAAACTTTGATGAAAAATAAAACCTGTAAGTAAGGATCTCGAAAAATGGATTTGTCGAGGGTGGATCTATATCCGTAACTGACCCATAAATGATCAAAATGTCTTTATCATCAATTTAGATTTCAAGTAATCTAAATAATCTAAATTGAGCCAGAGGAATAAAAATAAATCACTTTTAGAAATTTCATCAAACATGTAAACCCCATAAACAAAATTAATATAATTGTCTCCGTTTAAGAATTTTTACCTGGTTTAATAGAACATAAATAAAAAAACTTCATCCAGCATAAATCAGTTACACTGGCATACGTTTTATCCTGCACAATGATAAGTGGCATTTTATACCATTTAGAACGTCTTATAATGGCTTGAATTGATGTCTTGAAATCAAGTATTTTTGTGTATTGGATGCATTTTTCTAGTGTTTTTGCATTTTAGGGTATAACTTGCATAATTAGGGAGATTTCATCATAATAAGCCTAAGGAAGTACTTCGAATCAGTTGCGGGGAGTTATGCGAAGAAATCAGCAAAATCAGAAGAGAAGAAGTGGAATTTTCTAGAAACTGTGCAGGCGCCCGCCTGGAGCTTGCAGGCGACCGCCTGGAGAGCAGGCGCCCGCGTGGGAATGGAGGCGGCCGCCTGGGGTCGTAATTTTAGAATATGGATTTTCTAATTTGACTTCTATTGGGCTTCTGACGGCGCTGTCTCTCTTATATAAGCAATCTTGGGAGACGTTTCACAACAACAAGTGACAAGCAAGGAGCAAGGAGAGAAGATTAAGAAGACCATTTTAGCACACCACAATGAAGAAGAAGCATACGTTATCTTATGATTCTTTTATTCATTGTAACAGTGGATGCTAGTTTTCTTTACTTTGAACCTTAATACTCTTATGACCTACTCTGATTTTATTAAGTATTTTTATTAGTTTATATTGTTGTGTTATTATCATGTTTTCATATGAACCCATGGTGATGATGAGTTCTATCATGGGCTAATCGTGATCATGGGGTCGTAGCGGATTTACTATGAATTTCTTTAGTTAATTGTTTAATACCTTGGTATGTGATGATTGTATGATATCTAGCATAGGTTGTGATTATTCATCTTTTGTGTGTCGCGAACATATAAGATAGCCTGTTAATCTCTTGTGAAGCGACAGTGAATCTTGAGATTTAGAACTTGCCATGCTAACATAGGTTCATATATTGTATGCATGATTAGTGGGTAACTCTAACCGTTTTACTTGCCCTTTGTAATCATAATGAATAACTTGCGCTTAAATTGACATGTTGTCAAATTTTATAGACATATAGGGTCTCAACATAATTGATGCCTATTCAACTTCTATCTTAATTGTGGATGCCTGGTAGAATGGTACTTATGCAATGAAAGTTGGCTTTTATCAGTTTCGTGTTATTCGATTAATATCATCACCGTTACATGCTAAGGGTAATAACAATAACTATTGAATAAAGTAGTAATGAAGTTATGATCTCATGTGTGTTTAATATTATTAATTCAAGTGTTAATTTAAGTATTTAATTCTCGTAGTTAATATTTAGTTAATCAACCTTAAGTGTATTGTCTTGACATTGAGAAGTAATCATACATTGGTGAGTAAATGTTAATTAAATATAATTAATCAGAGTCTCTGTGGGAACGAACTAGAAATCATTCTATATTACTTGCGAACGCGTATACTTGCATGAATTATTAGCGCATGCTTTGTGCCTAACGAGTTTTTGGTGCCGCTACCGGGGACTCAGTGTTAATTCGTTTAGTTTATGTACTTGCCATCAGTGGTCATTAGGACTCATTGATTAATACTTGTTACTTACTATTTTCGGTTGTGTTTCAGGTACTCTAGCGAGCGTTTATGCAAACACGTTCTCGTACTCGCAAGAGGACTCTAGATACAGCTGAGGAGACAGATTCACTTCTTGACATTCCGGAGAACTTAGATTTTGAAGATTCGGATAAAGAGAGTGAAAAGAAAGAACCGGTAATCATGGGTGATCGTATAGTTCCAGCAGATCCAGCTCTTATGGACTTTTCTCGGCCTAAAATTGATGACATTCAGTCAAGCATCATTCATCCAGCTATTGAGGCCAATAATTTTGAAATCAAGCCTGGCACTATTCAGATGGTGCAGAATTTTGTTTCTTTCGGAGGTGCTGCGACTAAAGATACCAATATGCATATGAGGAATTTTGTCGAGATCTGCAGTACTTTCAAATATAATGGTGTTACTGATGAGGCTATCAAGCTGAGACTTTTCCCATTCTCTCTGAGGGATAAAGCTAGGACTGGTTACATTCTTTACCAGTTGGGTCCATCACTACTTGGGAAGATCTTGCGCAAAAGTTTCTGGTGAAGTTCTATCCAATGGCCAAAACTGCAGCTATGAGGAGTGCTCTTACTCAGTTTGCGCAGCAACCAACAGAATCTATGTGCGAAGCTTGGGAGTGCTACAAGGAGATGTTGAGAAAGTGTCCAAATCATGGTATGTCTATGAAGGTCGATTCTTTAGCCAACTATGGAGTCAATCAAATAGCTATTGTCTGTGAGCTTTGTGCAGGATCTCATGCTACGGATCAGTGTTCTCTTGTTAATGAATCTGTTTAGTATATGAACAATTATCAGTGACCGCAGCAGCCTGTGCCAGCTACTTATCATCCTAATAACAGAAATCATCCCAATTTTAGTTGGAGCAACAATCAGAATGCTGTTCAGCAACCATATCAGCAAGCTGTAAGTAAACAGTTTAATCCACCTGGATTCCAGCAACCTCAGCAATATGCTCAAAGGCAATCATATCCTCAATAAGGAGGTACTGCTCCACCTTCTAGTGCTGATTTCGAGGAGCTAAAGCTGTTGTGCAAAAGTCAGGCTGTTTCTATCAAGACCTTGGAGAATCAAATCGGTCAAATAGCCAATGCCTTACTCAATCGTCAACCTGGCACACTTCCCAGCGATACTGAAGTGCCAGGAAGGAAGGAAGCTAAGGAGAAAGTCAAAGCTGTTACCTTAAGGTCTGGAAAAGTTGCTGAAGCTGAGAAAGAAAAAGATGGAGAAGCTGAAGTTATAGATGAAGAATAAAAGCAAAAGGAGAAAGAGGGGGAACCAATGAAGAATACTGTTGAACACACTCTGCCTGAGGGTAAAACAGGGGAGAAATAGCTCTATCCTCCACCACCTTTTCCTAAGAGATTGCAAAAACAAAAGCTGGATAAACAATTCGGTAAGTTTCTGGAGGTGTTCAAGAAACTTCACATCAACATACCTTTCGCTGAGGCTCTGGAGCAAATGCCTAGTTATGTGAAATTCATGAAAGGTATTCTTTCAAGGAAGGTAAAACTGGATGATCTTGATACCGTTGCTCTAACGGAAGAGTGCAGTGTTGTGCTGCAACAACATTTACCTCCAAAGCTTAATGATCCAGGTAGCTTCACCATTCCTTACACCATTGGCAAGTTGTCATTCGACAAGTGCCTTTGCGATTTGGGAGCAAGCATCAATCTGATGCCGTTGTCTATCTTCAAAAAGCTGAATTTGCCTGATCCAAAGCCCACCTACATGTCTCTATAATTGGCTGATCGTTCTATTACATACCCACGAGGTATCGTGGAGGACGTGTTAGTAAAGGTGGATAAGCTCATCTTTCCTGCAGACTTTGTCATTCCGGATTTCGAGGAATATAAGAAGATTCCTATAATCTTGGGAAGACCTTTCTTGGCTACAGGCCGTACCTTGATAGATGTGTAAAAAGGTGAACTTACTATGCGGGTGCAAGATCAGGATGTAACATTCAATGTATTCAATACAATGAAATTCCCTACAGAAGATGAGGAGTGCTTCAAGGTGGATTTGATTGATTCTGTAGTAACTTCAGAACTTGATCATGTGCTAAGGTCTGATGCCTTAGAAAAATCCTTATTGGGGGAATTTGACAGTGAATATGAGGAAGGCAATGAGCAACTATAATATCTAAATGCTTCTCCTTGGAAGCGAAAGCTAGACATGCCATTTGAATCTCTTGGTAATACTGATCTCAAGAATGCTGAGGGAAAGCTCAAACCATCTATTGAGGAAGCACCTCCTTTGGAGCTTAAACCATTGCCTGAACACTTGAGGTATGCTTTTTTAGGTGATGCATCTACTTTGCCTGTTATTATTGCATCTGACCTTTCAGGTAGTGATGAGGACAAGCTCTTGATGATCTTGAGAGAATTCAAATCGGCCATCGGATGGTCTATAGCAGATATAAAAGGGATCATCCCTTCGTACTGCATGCATAAAATTCCGTCAATATAAAATATTAGAATGCATATTCCGGTATGGACATTATATCTACGTCACAATTTTGTCATATTATTTATTAGTAATATCAATATAAAATATTTTACATATTAAGGTTGAAATATATAAAATTAATTGAAGACTCTATCAAAACTTTAATTAAATATTTGATTGACAAACAAACATATAAACTATTAGTAATATTTAAAAGAAAAAAAAAGATAATACCTTTAACAACTACATGCATAATTCACAGACTGTCCACCAAGATTAGCACCCATAGCACCAAGATAAGAAACACTTCTGCGCCCAATAACATTAAGGCTGTCAGATGATTGATTAGATGATCAATTTATCAAGTAGGTCAACTCTGTCATATACTGATCTTCCGCGAAGGTGCATTTGGATTTAAATCTCCATCATTTTCTTCACATTCTGAATCACCACCATATTTCAGAAAAATCATAAATTTGTTCAAGCAAACAGTTGTGAAAACATTGATTTGTGTATATGTATAGGACATGACACTTAACGTTCTAAAAATGTGTCAAACACTCCACTGGATATGCTGACATAAACAAAAACCAAAAAAAATATTATAATACCTTCATCAACTACTTCCATGGACTTCCCTTTATCCTCCTCCTCCTGAGCAACATCACAATTCTCTTATGTGACTCAAAAATAGTCTGGCATAACCACATAAATCTTAAACTCAACATTCATTCACAAATTTATAGACACATACAAATATATATACACATATACAAACTTATCTTCTTACAGGATGGGAAAAAACATCATTTAAAAATCAAAATACCATGGTAAATCAAAAAAGTAAAGGGGCATAAAGTATCATATCTATATAAACACACACAAACCTCAATGTATCATATGTATATATACACACACAAACCTCAAATATAATTGTCAAAACAATTGGTATAAGGTCCATTATCCCTTCATCATGCATAATTTTTTATAATTTAATAAATTAAACAAATCACAAATCACACATACATATACAAAAATTGACAATTTTCTTCCTATTGTCATCAAATCTATACCACTCAACCATTGTAGAAAGAAATTTATTCATCTGCGCATTTGTGTAAGCTTGAGTGGCATGGAAACATGGTTGTGGATCTGGATCTCTATCCCCCTTCAGATAATTTAACTTTCTAAACTGTTTAATGTACTGTTTGAGGCTTGCTGTAACAGACAATAAAGTCCCTACACCTTTTTCACTTATGATCTTTCCCCCGGTCGCAGTATAACGGAGAATGGCCATTAATTCAATCACAAAATGCACCAAGAAGTTAAAACATGAAAAATTAGTTTAACGTACTACATTAATATAAAAAACAAAGTAATTAACACTGTAAAGAATAATACCTTTAAAAAATCTAATGTTGTTTTCTCGGTTAATTCTTTCATATTCAGAATTTAAATTGTTGGTGCATTTGAGTTTGCAATCTGAGTTGGTGATGAAAAATTATTAATACTGTGTCTGCAAGTATGAACGACAGCGTCAATTACTGCATAGAAGATTGATGCCTTTTTTAAATAATAAAACACTCAAATTAATGATGTATTCCAATAAATTTCAGATTCCTTGGGGCAGGGAAATTTGTAAGCACAGAACTAAAGAGAAACTCATATTATGTATTTAGTAGTACAACTTAAACATAGATAGATCCAAACAAAATAAACTATATTTTGGTACCGAATAATCTTTGACAGAATTTGAAAACATTATGTACAAACCTATAAGGGAAGTGTCGAGAACTTTAACTACAATGGTCATCGAATGCCAACAGTCTAAGCAAACATCAACTCTTGAGCAAATATATTTGGCATTATCATGATACGTCATATCTTGTTGTGTAGAGAGAAAATAACATATAAATGATGAATGACATATATGATGTTACGCCATATCATATTGTTATATAAATCTTAAACCTTTACTTCCATTGCCTTGCCATATCAAGGCCTGAAATAAATGTGAAAATAGTAAGTAACATGAATGTGTATCTGAAAAAAACAAATTAAATAACAAAAATGAAAAAAAATAAAATATATATATATATATAAGGAAAAAATTGAGTCAGAGAAAGAAAAAAACAAACCTATAATTGTAAACACATATGCAAACTTCTGTTTCAGAAGCAAAGAATCTATCCACAATCACGACCAATTCCAATCAACACAGATATATATAGTTCAAAAAATATATAGGCATGAATCATATTTAATTACATAAACAACTAAAAAATTATCCGAAAAATATGGACATAGAAATATGAGAAAATACAAAGTGAGACAATAGAATTTGGCCGAGAAAATAATCAACAAACATGTACAATTACATTTGCATTATAAAATTTATAAATATCGATAATAACTACAAAATCCATGCTTCAAACAGATGAGACATGAGGCTATAGATAGTAAATCAATACTTAGTGTCTAAAAAAGTTTTAGCTAATTAAGTAGATCTATATACCCAACTTATGATCATTGTGATTGAAAAATATACACGAAGGGAGATAAAAAATGAATCAAACTGTGCACGAAGGGAGATTACTTATCAATTATATCTGTCACCGACATCTGTAAAAAGTAATAAGGCATAGAGTAAATAAATTAAGCACGCTACATTTCACCAGACAACAATCATGTCAAAATTGATAATTATTTACCTGTTGACGTAGCACTAGTATGGTTTGAGGCGTCTTGACAACATGTCTTAAACGGAGTTGTAAAATCATCTAAATGAATTAAATTACACTTGAATCAGACATAAAACATAAGCAAATCCAGGAAAATAGTAAGAATACTACATTAGCCAACCGCTGTGGCATTAAAAATGTTGGGATGAACATTCTATGAGTTTTGACTCCAAATCCTACATTTTAAACCTAAAGAAAACAACACACATAAGTTACTCATTTTTTACATGGCCACAAAAATTGCAATTAAACTTTGATGAAAAATAAAACCTGTAAGTAAGGATCTCGAAAAATGGATTTGTCGAGGGTGGATCTATATCCGTAACTGACCCATAAATGATCAAAATGTCTTTATCATCAATTTAGATTTCAAGTAATCTAAATAATCTAAATTGAGCCAGAGGAATAAAAATAAATCACTTTTAGAAATTTCATCAAACATGTAAACCCCATAAACAAAATTAATATAATTGTCTCCGTTTAAGAATTTTTACCTGGTTTAATAGAACATAAATAAAAAAACTTCATCCAGCATAAATCAGTTACACTGGCATACGTTTTATCCTGCACAATGATAAGTGGCATTTTATACCATTTAGAACGTCTTATAATGGCTTGAATTGATGTCTTGAAATCAAGTATTTTTGTGTATTGGATGCATTTTTCTAGTGTTTTTGCATTTTAGGGTATAACTTGCATAATTAAGGAGATTTCATCATAATAAGCCTAAGGAAGTACTTCGAATCAGTTGCGGGGAGTTATGCGAAGAAATCAGCAAAATCAGAAGAGAAGAAGTGGAATTTTCTAGAAACTGTGCAGGCGCCCGCCTGGAGCTTGCAGGCGACCGCCTGGAGAGCAGGCGCCCGCGTGGGAATGGAGGCGGCCGCCTGGGGTCGTAATTTTAGAATCTGGATTTTCTAATTTGACTTCTATTGGGCTTCTGACGGCGCTGTCTCTCTTATATAAGCAATCTTGGGAGACGTTTCACAACAACAAGTGACAAGCAAGGAGCAAGGAGAGAAGATTAAGAAGACCATTTTAGCACACCACAACGAAGAAGAAGCATACGTTATCTTATGATTCTTTTATTCGTTGTAACAGTGGATGCTAGTTTTTTTTACTTTGAACCTTAATACTCTTATGACCTACTCTGATTTTATTAAGTATTTTTATTAGTTTATATTGTTGTGTTATTATCATGTTTTCATATGAACCCATGGTGATGATGAGTTCTATCATGGGCTAATCATGATCATGGGGTTGTAACGGATTTACTATGAATTTCTTTAGTTAATTGTTTAATACCTTGGTATGTGATGATTGTATGATATCTAGCATAGGTTGTGCTTATTCATCTTTTGTGTGTCGCGAACATATAAGATAGCCTGTTAATCTCTTGTGAAGCGACAGTGAATCTTGAGATTTAGAACTTGCCATGTTAGCATAGGTTCATATATTGTATGCATGATTAGTGGGTAACTCTAACCGTTTTACTTGCCCTTTGTAATCATAATGAATAACTTGCGCTTAAATTGATATGTTGTCAAATTTTATAGACATATAGGGTCTCAACATAATTGATGCCTATTCAACTTCTATCTTAATTGTGGATGCCTGGTAGAATGGTACTTATGCAATGAAAGTTGGCTTTTATCAGTTTCGTGTTATTCGATTAATATCATCACCGTTACATGCTAAGGGTAATAACAATAACTATTGAATAAAGTAGTAATGAAGTTATGATCTCATGTGTGTTTAATACTATTAATTCAAGTGTTAATTTAAGTATTTAATTCTCGTAGTTAATATTTAGTTAATCAACCTTAAGTGTATTGTCTTGACATTGAGAAGTAATCATATATTGGTGAGTAAATGTTAATTAAATATAATTAATCAGAGTCTCTGTGGGAACGAACTAGAAATCATTCTATATTACTTGCGAACGCGTATACTTGCATGAATTATTAGCGCATGCTTTGTGCCTAACGAGTTTTTAGCGCCGCTACCGGGGACTCAGTGTTAATTCGTTTAGTTTATGTACTTACCATCAGTGGTCATTAGGACTCATTGATTAATACTTGTTACTTACTATTTTCGGTTGTGTTTCAGGTACTCTAGCGAGCGTTTATGCAAACACGTTCTCGTACTCGCAAGAGGACTCTAGATACGGCTGAGGAGACAGATTCACTTCTTGACATTCCGGAGAACTTAGATTTTGAAGATTCGGATAAAGAGAGTGAAAAGAAAGAACCGGTAATCATGGGTGATCGTATAGTTCCAGCAGATCCAGCTCTTATGGACTTTTCTCGGCCTAAAATTGATGACATTCAGTCAAGCATCATTCATCCAGCTATTGAGGCCAATAATTTTGAAATCAAGCCTGGCACTATTCAGATGGTGCAGAATTTTGTTTCTTTCGGAGGTGCTGCGACTAAAGATACCAATATGCATATGAGGAATTTTGTCGAGATCTGCAGTACTTTCAAATATAATGGTGTTACTGATGAGGCTATCAAGCTGAGACTTTTCCCATTCTCTCTGAGGGATAAAGCTAGGACTGGTTACATTCTTTACCAGTTGGGTCCATCACTACTTGGGAAGATCTTGCGCAAAAGTTTCTGGTGAAGTTCTATCCAATGGCCAAAACTGCAGCTATGAGGAGTGCTCTTACTCAGTTTGCGCAGCAACCAACAGAATCTATGTGCGAAGCTTGGGAGTGCTACAAGGAGATGTTGAGAAAGTGTCCAAATCATGGTATGTCTATGAAGGTCGATTCTTTAGCCAACTATGGAGTCAATCAAATAGCTATTGTCTGTGAGCTTTGTGCAGGATCTCATGCTACGGATCAGTGTTCTCTTGTTAATGAATCTGTTCAGTATATGAACAATTATCAGTGACCACAGCAGCCTGTGCCAGCTACTTATCATCCTAATAACAGAAATCATCCCAATTTTAGTTGGAGCAACAATCAGAATGCTGTTCAGCAACCATATCAGCAAGCTGTAAGTAAACAGTTTAATCCACCTGGATTCCAGCAACCTCAGCAATATGCTCAAAGGCAATCATATCCTCTACAAGGAGGTACTGCTCCACCTTCTAGTGCTGATTTCGAGGAGCTAAAGCTGTTGTACAAAAGTCAGGCTATTTCTATCAAGACCTTGGAGAATCAAATCGGTCAAATAGCCAATGCCTTACTCAATCGTCAACCTGGCACACTTCCCAGCGATACTGAAGTGCCAGGAAAGAAGGAAGCTAAGGAGAAAGTCAAAGCTGTTACCTTAAGGTCTGGAAAAGTTGCTGAAGCTGAGAAAGCAAAAGATGGAGAAGCTGAAGTTATAGATGAAGAATAAAAGCAAAAGGAGAAAGAGGGGGAACCAATGAAGAATACTGTTGAACACACTCTGCCTGAGGGTAAAACAGGGGAGAAATAGCTCTATCCTCCACCACCTTTTCCTAAGAGATTGCAAAAACAAAAGCTGGATAAACAATTCGGTAAGTTTCTGGAGGTGTTCAAGAAACTTCACATCAACATACCTTTCGCTGAGGCTCTGGAGCAAATGCCTAGTTATGTGAAATTCATGAAAGGTATTCTTTCAAGGAAGGTAAAACTGGATGATCTTGATACCGTTGCTCTAACGGAAGAGTGCAGTGCTATGCTGCAACAACATTTACCTCCAAAGCTTAATGATCCAGGTAGCTTCACCATTCCTTACACCATTGGCAAGTTGTCATTCGACAAGTGCCTTTGCGATTTGGGAGCAAGCATCAATCTGATGCCGTTGTCTATCTTCAAAAAGCTGAATTTGCCTGATCCAAAGCCCACCTACATGTCTCTATAATTGGCTGATCGTTCTATTACATACCCACGAGGTATCGTGGAGGACGTGTTAGTAAAGGTGGATAAGCTCATCTTTCCTGCAGACTTTGTCATTCCGGATTTCGAGGAATATAAGAAGATTCCTATAATCTTGGGAAGACCTTTCTTGGCTACAGGCCGTACCTTGATAGATGTGTAAAAAGGTGAACTTACTATGCGGGTGCAAGATCAGGATGTAACATTCAATGTATTCAATACAATGAAATTCCCTACAGAAGATGAGGAGTGCTTCAAGGTGGATTTGATTGATTCTGTAGTAACTTCAGAACTTGATCATGTGCTAAGGTCTGATGCCTTAGAAAAATCCTTATTGGGGGAATTTGACAGTGAATATGAGGAAGGCAATGAGCAACTATAATATCTAAATGCTTCTCCTTGGAAGCGAAAGCTAGACATGCCATTTGAATCTCTTGGTAATACTGATCTCAAGAATGCTGAGGGAAAGCTCAAACCATCTATTGAGGAAGCACCTCCTTTGGAGCTTAAACCATTGCCTGAACACTTGAGGTATGCTTTTTTAGGTGATGCATCTACTTTGCCTGTTATTATTGCATCTGACCTTTCAGGTAGTGATGAGGACAAGCTCTTGATGATCTTGAGAGAATTCAAATCGGCCATCGGATGGTCTATAGCAGATATAAAAGGGATCATCCCTTCGTACTGCATGCATAAAATTCTGCTAGCGAAAGGTAGCAAGCCGACTGTTGAGCAACAGCGAAGACTTAATCCTATCATGAAAGATGTGGTAAAGAAGGAAATTCTAAAGTGGCTGGATGCATGAATCGTATATCCTATTTCTGACAGTTCTTGGGTGAGCCCCGTGCAATGTGTACCTAAGAAAGGAGGTATTACTGTGGTAGCAAATGAGAAGAACGAGATCATCCCCACTCGAACAGTCACATGATGGAGGGTATGCATGGGCTACAGAAAGTTGAATAAAGTCACGAGGAAGGATCACTTCCCTCTTCCATTTATTGATCAGATACTTGATAGGTTGGCTGGTCATGAGTATTATTGTCTTCTGGATGGCTATTCGGGTTACAATTAGATTTGCATTGCACCTGAAGATCAAGAAAAGACTACTTTCACTTGTCCATTTGGCACATTTGCTTTTCGCAGAGTTTCTTTTGGCTTATGTGGTGCACCTGCCACTTTTCAGAGATGCATGATGGATATATTCTCTGATATGATTGGAAATAATGTCGAAGTGTTAATGGACGACTTCTCCGTCTTTGGACATTCGTTTGATGAATGTTTGAATAATCTCCGTTTGGTGCTCAAAAGGTGTGTGGAAACTAATTTGGTGCTCAATTGGGAAAAATGTCACTTCATGGTGCAACAAGGCATCATTCTTGGGCATAAAGTCTCTAGCAAAGGCCTTGAGGTGGATAAAGCCAAGGTGGGGGTCATTGAAAATTTTCCGCCACCTATTTCTGTTAAAGGAATCCGTAGTTTTCTTGGTCATGCGGGTTTTTATCGACGTTTCATCATGGACTTCTCTAAGTTATCTAAGCTGTTGTGCAACTTGCTCGAGAAAGATGTGCCTTTCAAATTTGATGATGAATGTTTGGCAGCATTCGAGACTCTCAAGAAGAGTTTAATAACTGCACCAGTTATTACGGCACCTAATTGGACAGAACCTTTTGAGACGGTGTGCGATGCAAGTGATTATGCAGTGGGAGCAGTTCTTGGGCAGCGCAAGAATAATATCTTTCATGTGGTCTACTATGCTAGTAAGACGCTAAATGGAGCTCAAATGAACTACACCACTACTGAGAAGGAGCTCTTGGCTATAGTTTTTGGTTTTAAAAAAATTCGATCTTATCTACTTGGGACAAAGGTGATAGTATTTACTGATCACAAGGAAGAGGCATGGTTCGCAGACATTGTGAACTATATTGTCAGCAATATAATGCCTCCTAATATGAATGCAGCTCAAAAGAAGAAGTTTCTGCATGAGGTGAAGTGGTACATGTGGGATGAACCATATTTATTTACACAAGGAGCTGACCAGATCATCAGGAGATGTATCCCATTATGTGAGACAAAGGGGATATTACGAAACTGTCATTCCACAATTTATGGTGTACATTATGGTGGTAAAAAGACAGAAGCTCGTATTCTTCAAGCAGGTTTTTTCTGGCCTTCGTTATTTAAGGACGCACATCAGTTCATTTTAAGGTGTGATCGTTGCCAAAGAGTTGAGAATCTTACTAGAAAGGATGAGATGCCTTTAAATGTGATGCTTGAAGTTGAGGTCTTCGATGTTTGGGGAATCAATTTCATGGGACCATTTATCTCGTCCTGAAATAATCAGTACATCTTGCTGGCGGTCGATTATGTCTCGAAATGGGTCGAAGTCAAGGCTCTACCGACGAATGATGCAAAGGTAGTGTTGAATTTTCTTCATAAGCAGATATTCACAAGGTTTGGAACGTCACGAGTTATCATGAGTGATGAAGGGTCGCATTTCTGCAATCGTAAGTTCACTTCTATGATGTAGCGGTACAATGTGAATCATCGTATTGCTACTACCTATCATTCGCAAACTAATGGTCAAGCTGAAGTGTCTAATAGAGAGATCAAGCGCATTATAGAGAAAGTTGTTTGTCCGTCAAGGAAAGATTGGTCTTTGAAGCTCGATGAAGCTGTTTGGGCTTATAGAACAACATACAAGACTCCACTTGGGATGTCCCCGTTTCAACTTGTCTATGGTAAGGGATGTCATTTACCTGCGGAGCTTGAGCATAAGGCTTATTGGGCATTGAAGAAGTTAAACATTGATCTAGATGCAGATGGGAAGAAGCGAATGCTTCAGTTCTAGAACTTGATGAATTTCGAGTTCAAGCGTACGAGAACAACAAAATGTACAAGAAAAAAGTAAAAAGGTGTCACGACATGAAGCTATGTCCTAAGTCATTTGTGTTGGGGCAACAAGTTCTTTTATTCAACTCTCGTCTCCGATTTTTTCCTGAAAAGTTGAAATCAAGGTGGTCTGGACCATTTATCGTCAAAACTGTGTTTCCACATGAAGCGGTGGAGATTTTTGAGAACAATCCGGGCCAAGCATTCAAGGTAAATGGTCAGAGATTGAAGCACTATTATGGGGATACGGCAAACCGGGAAGTGGTTAGTGTCGTTTTATTGTCAACTTGATCGAACTACTCTACGTCAAGCTAATGACGTAAAAGAAGTGCTTCTTGGGAGGCAACCTAAGATATGAGACCATAAAAACCCTTAGAATTTAATACTCTATCCAAAAACCCAAAAAAATCAGAAAAAGCTGGCTGAAAAAAAACCATAGCACAACAAACCCCATTACCCACGAATTCTCCCTACAAATTAGCCATTATCCCACTCCTAATCTAATTCTAACCCTAATCTTACCCTATATATACACACAACCTCTCCATATACACTCCCATATACTTTCAACTTACAAACCCTTTCCTACACACAAAACACAACTTTACAACTTTTATTCTCAGTTTCAATGGCCCCAAAGAGATCTCGAACTGTCGATAGCAATAACACTATTCCGACTACTGATTCTTCAAGGGGTACTGCTGCGAGGCCCCGATTGGTGGATTGGGCTGTTGAGGAGGAGTATGCTAGGCTTCTGACTAAGCTGATTCTGAAGGAGAGGGGATTTTTGCCATCAGGGAGGGATGGTGAGTTATTGCCGATGATTGTAGAGAAGGGTTGGATTACTTTTTACGAGTCACCTGAGGCGGTCCCGATGAGTGTTGTTCGTGAGTTTTATGCGAATGCCAAGGCCGACAATAAGGGGTATTCTGTTGTTCGTGGGCTTACTGTTGATTATCAGCCCGAGGTGATTCGTCGTGTTATTGGGCAGCGACAAAGGAAGCCCCAGGAGGAGAATTGGAATGAGAAGACCCCTGAGGATTTTGATTCGGATTTGATTATTGCTACTCTCTGTCAGCCGGGCATGGTGTGGAAGTTTAATACGGGATCTAACGAGTATCATTCTTTTCCGGCTGTTGCGATGAACAGGTATGCCCGTGCATGGAATGCCTTTATTTGTGCTAATATTTTGCCTTTTTCGCTTGCACATGAGGTTACAGTTGAGAGAGCCAAGTTGTTGTGGGGGATTTTGAATGAGGAGTATTATGTGGACCTTGGTGAGTTCATCTACCAAGGGATTTTGAAGTTTTTGAGGGGGAGGACGCATTACAACATCCCTTATACCTCTATTGTCACGAAGCTGTGCAAGGCAGTTGGAGTTCACTGGCCTTCTTATGAGCAGCTGCAGATGCCAGCCGATCCTATTGATTCATCGACGCTTGTAAGGCATATGTCATAACCTATTTGTATATTCAAGGATTTAACTCAACTCAAATAAGAATGTAATAAGTAAATAGTGGATCTAACGTCAAAGAGATCTCGCTAAGTAACATTTGTCAAAGGATTTAGAAACAAGGTTCATCTACAGACTTGAGGAATTAATTCACTGGAAGAAGTTCAAGAAATTGATCAAGCCTCAGTGATATAAATCAAGGTTGTGGATTTAATTAAGTGACAGAGATCTCGTCAGGGTTTCAGATAATTACAAGGATTTAATCTGAAGAAAATCAAGTTGTCAAAGTGAAGACATGAAGAAACGTCACGGAAGTTAGTCACTCATGAACCAGACAGTATATCGAGTGTCAACATTGAAGTAGTGGAATTGATTCATAATTCTCAGTGATTTTCAGAAGATTTTCAGAAGAATGGTTGCTGCTCAGGATTAGTATTAATTCTATACTAATTAATTAAGTCATATAATTTAATTAAGAAAATAAATTATATCTGCAAAGATTAATTTATTTATTAATTGAATTAATTGATTAATTAATTCAGAATTAATATTAAAAATTTTCAGAAGTTTAATTGGATTAAAAACAGTCTTAAATCAGCAAGACAATTGAAAATGAACTAGCATGACAATCTGGATTGTCATACCGATTGTCATGCCAAGTCATTTCAATAGTCATACCGAAAGTTCTACTGGGAAGGAGATTGTCTTGCTAGTTCAACTGATTGTCATACCGAAAGTCATTGTAGTTCAATCAGATTGTCTTCCTGAGCTCAGGATTGTCTTGCCAGTTAAATGAGAGTCTGTTCATTGATTTAAAAAGAAAAGAAGCAGCATACATTCATGATCATCCAAAATACAGAACACAACTCAAGAACAAAAACAAAGCAGCCGCAGAAGAAATATTTTATCCTTCATCTGCATACTTCAAGATCATAATTTCTAGTTTGTAAAGTTAAATCCAATCAACTAGAAATCATTCTCTTATTCTTGTGTAACTATCTAGCGGATCAAAATCCCTAGAACTTAATCTCAAATTACGTTTAGCATCTGAATTTTTTTATTACAAAAATAGAAAAAGTTCATGTCGAATTTATTCTAGATTTGTGATAATTAATTTGAGATTAATTCCTTGTAATCGATACAGTTGTTGTAACACCTTTCAAGTTCAATAATATTCTTATTTAACTTGAATTTTGTTTCACTTTTTTATTCCGCATTTAATTCAATTATTTGGTACTGTTTGTATTCAACCCCCCCTTCTACAAACTCATTGGGACCTAACAATTGGTATCAGAGCCTTCTGATTAACGAACAAATCAAGATCCTAGACTTCTGTTATTTTTCAACTCCTTGAATTTTTATTTATTCAAAAATTCATAATGACTTCACAAAAAGTTGGAACCGTTAAAATTCCACTATTTGATAAAGAAAATTATATCATGTGGAAGAAGAAGATGCTCTTGTTTTTACAAGTTACAAATCTCAAATATCTGAACTTGTTAAAGATGGGTCCAACAACTCCAATGATTATTGAACCAGAGGTGATAGTAGATGATGTTGTGATTACCAAAGCTAGAACCTATCCAAAAGAGCCTGAGGATTTTTCTCCTGCTGAAAAAGAAGAAGCCTCCTTGGATGCCAGCTTCAGTTAATTTTAGTTGATTCCCTCGATCCCTTGATGAACAGACATGTGATGAACTGTAAAAATTCCAAACACATCTGGGAAACTATTGAGGTGATTAATGAAGGTACATAGGAAGTTAGGGAGAACAAGTTGGAGATCCTAACCTCTGAGTATGAACATTTTAAATCAAATCCAGGAGAAGGAATTACTGAAGTGTTTGAGAGGTACAATACGTTGATCAACAACCTAAACATAAATGGGAAATATTATTCAATCAGGGAGGTCAACAAAAAGTTCCTTTTAACACTGCCAACTCATCTTGAACATAGAATCACTGCCATTAGAGAAGCTAGAGATTTAAGTGAGATTTCTTTGGATAGACTCTATGGTGTGTTGAAAACCTATGAGTTGGAGCAGATTCAGCAAAAAGAAGTCTACGAGAAAGATAGAATGGTCAGCACATTTACTGCTCTTGTAGCTGAAGGTCAACAACAACAACAATCTCAACAGTCAGAGAGAATGGTACAGTTTTCCAAGGCTGAGGAAAATGTGATAGTAGCAGAATATGATCCTCCTACTACAAATCAATCCAGTGATGATTTTTATTCCTTGGAAGAGCTGGAGCAATTGGAAGATGTGTCAATGGCCCAAATTGTCAAGAGATTCTCCAATGTCAGATTCAAGAGAAATCCCAAGTTCAAGTACAAGTCCAACTACAACAGATTCCAGACAGGTGGATCTTCATCCTCTAACACCAGTAGTGGTGGATACAAAACAGGGATGGTTGATCGGAGCACCATTAGATGCTATAACTGCAATGAGTTGGGACATTTTGCCACAGAATGCAGGAAGCCAAAGCAAGTAAGGAAGAACTCTTATGATTCAAATCAGAAGAGTAACTTTGAAAGGGCTTACTTGGCAAAGGGAAGAAGCTGGGATGATACTAATAGTGAAGATTAAGAAGATTAAAATCTTGCTCTTATGGCTATTGATGGAAAAGCTTCATCGTCAAGAAAAGAGGTAAAATTTACTGATGCTGAATTAGTTTATCATCTAGGAGGTTTCTTAGATTGTGCTCGTCGTGATAATGAACTGTTAAGTCAGCAGATCAAAGACCTTGAGAAAGAGGTCAATGAATTAAGACTTGGGCACATTAATCAAGACAAGTTAAAAGAACAAGTATCTTTTCTAGAGAATAGAGTTGACTGTTGTAGAAAACTCGAAACTATTCTCAAAGACAAGATCACCGGTCTTGAGACTAAGGTTAGAGCCTACTTTAATTCTTGTTCGAAGGCTAAAGAATTCTACAGTAAGCAAGCTGTTAATCAAGCATCTGGAATAGGTTATGATTACAATGTTGCTATTGGAGAATTAGGCATAAACTCCCCTCCTCATGTCTGTGCTAAAGAGAGGGAAGTACCATATGTGCTTAAGGGTGTTGATGAATCCCTCTATAAAGCATCAATTGCTGAACCATTTGATACGACCTCTTCTGTTATTCAAGAAGAAATACGTGCTGAAGATCATGCTAATGAGAAGGTTATTTCCAAGTCAAGTGTGTCAAAAGTTCCAGTCAAAGTTGTGAAAGCAACTGAGACTAACTCACACACACATGAGTTGGATAACAAAAATGCCATGTCTACCATGCATAAATTTCCTGTTGTTAACCACTCTCATAAAGCATGTGGTGTTGCCAATTGTATGTCTTGTGCTTTTAATTTGATGTATGCTTATTTTAATGGTAAGCATGTTTCTAGTGATAAGACTACTCCTCGTCAGCATGTGAATAACAAGAAGCATGATAGGTCTAAGACTGCTAGTTCTTCTAAGGCTAGAAAGGAGACATTTGAGCCTAAGCCTAAACAGAAATTTGTTAAGGCTGTTTACAAGGTCAAATGTTCAGTTATTGAGAAAGTTGAGACCATTAAAATTAAAAATGTTGTTTTGCCTGACAAAGGACAATTCTACAAGTATGCCGGGCCCAACCAAGTTTGGGTTCCGAAGAAGGTCTAATCCATTTGTAGTGCAGGGCATTAAACAAGTGGAACCGGTAGTGTGGATTCTTGACAGTGGATCATCAAGACATATGATCGGAGATAGAGCCTTGCTATCAAATGTGGTTGAGAAAGCTGGCCCCCTGGTTACCTTTGGAGATAACAGCAAATGTTTATCTGAGGGATATGGCTGTTTGCAAGCTGGGAATGTTATCATTGAAAATCTGTATATTGTGCTAGGTTATTATCAGGAAGCAGTATCTAACATATAGCACCAGTGATGAGACTTGAGAATATTACGACATATCAGGCACCTGCTGCACATTACACTTGGAATTGGACTCTAGTAAGATGTGTACAAGTGTACTCCTGGTTGGTAAGTCAAAAGAGGAAGTCAATGCACCACAGTTCATGGACTTTGCAGTTGCAGATCTATTGGACTATGCAATCTCTTCCTCATAATCTCACTTCAGGTTGGTATGAACTAGTGTACTACTCAAGCAATCGTCAAGGACATGGTATGGCACTCTAACTGAAGTTATAATTTAATATGAACTAGTAGAGTTGTCATATTTATAACTCTCTTATCACTAGGCACAAACATATTATTATATATGTGCAGTGAGTTTTAGGAGTAAATCAAACTTCTTTCAACATTAGTGATTTCTTATTTCATGTAAAATCCTTTGAAATCACTATTGTACATCATTACTCTCAAAAGATTAAATGTATAATTTTCATTCATTATAGATCTTAAGTACATTTTATCTCTCTATTACCGTATGTTCTGTGATACAGGTTCAGTCTCCAATGGCTTTCTTTCATTGACAGTCATGAGGTTGAAAACCCACAACGTCTATCCCAGACTGTAAAGACAAACACAGAAACAGAACCAACCAACACTCTCTTACCATTAAATGTAGTATAAATGAGCGTGAGGGAGATAGTGCCTTAGTGCACCACATAAGGAAGGTTCTGTAGTCAACCCAGTAGCTCTGTCTCCTACATAGATGAGTAGTATTTAAACCGAGACAACTGCTAGCCCCCATACATCTTCTGAAAAAGATGTAATGGCTGAAAAGGCACAAAAACAGTTACTGGATTCATTCTCTCAACAGGGTGCGTCTATTGAAATTTGCCTGTCGGCCAAGGCATCCGATGTAGTGTCACCACTTCAAACATAAACAATTCTTGATGCACAAGGAAAGGTTACATACACAAAGGATGAGTTGACGGAAATAAGAGTTTCGACCATTTTAAGGTCAGATTCGATTGTTCAAGGTTCGTTAATGGACCAATTGCCTTTACAGGTGTAAGGAGAGGATACTGATCCAAAAATCATATGTCAGTGGTCAGTGTCTACCTCCCCAGGCTTAAATCCCCTGGAGGCATCTACGGATAGTGGATCTGACATAGGTGCAGATCAGCAACTTGTTGACAATGATTCAGATATTACCTGATGAGTCACAAGGAAATGTCTTCACAGACATTAGAAGGGAACTTTGATCTTTATGCTAAATTCTTTGGATCATTGTTTACCTTCCCAGAATTCAAATCTGGAACCCTAAAAGGGAAACTAGCAACTTGTAGATTATGACTCAGATTCATCTGACGAGTTTAACAAGGATGGGGATTTGCGAACTCCCATTGCACCACTTGTGACCTCCTTAAGGATGGCTAAGGTGATTTTCCTTGTAGGTACAGCTGGATTATGGAGCTATGAGAGAAGAGTGATACATTTGTGAGAATGAGTGTAAACACGAGTGGAGAGAAGAGTGAAACACATGTGAGGTACACTAAACAGAATCACACACTCACAGTAAGGAAGAAAGAGAAACTACTTGTTATTTCTTTTCCAACCAAGTGAAATATGAGAATTCCTTCAGACGACGACATACATTCCTTCACTGAGGGGGAGATAAAAGCTTAAGTAATAGTTTGGAGGATTCCTCAACTAAGGGGGAGAAATAGCAGGGAGGAAGAAAAAGATCCTACATGTACACTACACTACACCATTATTGTTTGTAACTACGGATCCTATTGTACGGGAGAGGTGGTAAACACAAGGTGATTTTCTAGTAAGGGAATAAGCTGTTAGGGGAGTACCATTGGTTTTTATCTACAAATCCTATTGTACGGGAGAGGTGGTAAACGAAGGTGATCTTCTTTAATCAGTTGATTCTCATAGGGGGAGAAGCAAGAGAGATATGTGCTTCTCAACAGGAAATGTGGTTTTACAAAAGAAGATGAAACTACTTGAAGATATGTTCAGTCTAGAGGAACATCTATTTGGAATCTGGAAAAGGTTAAATGTTATCCAGAACTTTTCTGCTATTTACTTTGCATTTCTGTTTATATCTTTTTCTTATTTGTTAGTTGAGTTATCCTCTAGGTATTTGTGTGTTATTGTCTAACAAAAAAATAGGGGGAGATTGTAAGGCATATGTCATAACCTATTTGTATATTCGAGGATTTAACTCAACTAAAATAAGAATGTAATAAGTAAATAGTGGATCTACCGTCAAAGAGATCTCGCTAAGTAACATCTGTCAAAGGATTCAGAAACAAGGTTCATCTACAGACTTGAGGAATTAATTCACTGGAAGAAGTTCAAGAAATTGATCAAGCCTCAGTGATATAAATCAAGGTTGTGGATTTAATTAAGGGACAGAGATCTCGTCAGGGTATCAGATAATTACAAGGATTTAATCTGAAGAAAATCAAGTTGTCAAAGTCAAGACATGAAGAAACGTCACGGAAGTTAGTCACTTATGAACCAGACAGTACATCAAGTGTCAACATTGAAGTGGTGGAATTGATTCATAATTCTCAGTGATTTTCAGAAGATTTTCAGAAGAATGGTTGCTGCTTAGGATTAGTATTAATTCTCTATTAATTAATTAAGTCATATAATTTAATTAAGAAAATAAATTATATCTGCAAAGATTAATTTATTTATTAATTGAATTAATTGATTAATTAATTCAAAATTAATATTAAGAATTTTCAGAAGTTTAATTGGATTAAAAACAGTCTTAAATCAGCAAGACAATTGAAAATGAACTAGCATGACAATCTGGATTGTCATACCGATTGTCATGCCAAGTCATTTCAATAGTCATATCGAAAGTTCTACTGGGAAGGAGATTGTCTTGCTAGTTCAACTGATTGTCATACCGAAAGTCATTGTAGTTCAATCAGATTGTCTTGCTGAGCTCAGGATTGTCTTGCCAGTTAAATGAGAGTCTGTTGATTGATTTAAAAAGAAAAGAAGCAGCATACATTCATGATTATCCATAATACAGAACACAACTCAAGAACAAAAACAAAGCAGCCGCAGAAGAAATATTTTATCCTTCATCTGCATACTTCAAGATCATAATTTCTAGTTTGTAAAGTTAAATCCAATCAACTAGAAATCATTCTCTTATTCTTGTGTAACTATCTAGCGGATCAAAATCCCTAGAACGTAATCTCAAATTGCGTTTAGCATTTGAATCTTTTTATTACAAAAATAGAAAAAGTTCATGTCGAATTTATTCTAGATTTATGATAATTAATTTGAGATTAATTCCTTGTAATCGATACAGTTGTTGTAACACCTTTCAAGTTTAATAATATTCTTATTTAACTTGAATTTTATTTCACTTTTTTATTCCGCATTTAATTCGATTATTCGGTACTATTTGTATTCAACCCCCCTTCTACAAACTCATTGGGACCTAACAACGCTGAATGCGATGCAGGAGTAGATGGGTGGAGAGCCCGAGGAGCATGGTTTGGGATATCTTCACCCAGGAGGACGTCCAGCAGCTGGTGCTACGATGGCTAGGCCCAGTCAGGCTTATGGTGAGGTAGGTTCTTCTAGAGCCCAGGGAGGTGATGGTTCAGGGATGGCTGATGTTCAGTACATGAGGCTTTCCAGTAGAATGGATGTGATGTATGAGTCGCAGAGTAGGTTTGCATAGGAGCTCACACTAGCACTTGGGACTGCTTTCAGAGGCCTTGGAGCTGACATCCAGTGGACCGTCTTTGGTGAGGACTCTGCTTATCCGCCTCCTGACACTCCACCCTCTGAGGATGATGATGATGATGATTTCTCTGAGTAGGTATACCCTGTGTTCCTTTCTATTACCTTCACTGGGGACAGTGAAAATTTTAAGATTGGGGGTGGTAGTTAAGGAACATATTTGTGTGTGTGTCATATAGTTACATATTCATAATAGTTTAGTTCATATAGTTGTATATTTTTTTCTATATAGTTTTTTTTAATTTTATAGCTTTATTTATCATGTCATTTAGCTCATGCATATACCATGATCCCTTTTGTGTTGCTTTACCGATCGATATGTGATATTGATGTGAGTGTAGTGATAGCGTTAGAGTGATGTTGAATCTTGTTAGGTTGGCATGCATGCTATAAACACTTGTAATTTCACTAAGTCTTAGAGTATGCTTAAGGACTAGATTGTTGTCATGGTTTGATGGTTTTTGAGGTTAATCTATTGCTTATGCTTAGAATATATGATAGGCTCTTAATGAGAAAAGGCTTGAAAAGATAAAATTGGAGTAAAAATTGGAATTTATTTCTAGTTGTGGCTAGGCGTCAAATGGCTAGTAGCCGGCTCGTATTGTATGCGAGTAGTCTAGGGTTGAGCAAGATGGAGCGAAACGCACTTGCTCAGAAATTTTGAAAAAAAAGAAAAAGCATAGAAAAAAGAAAAAAATATATGGTTTAATGCATAATTGATCACTAGTGAGCTCTTTGGTATTCGAGTTATTAAGTTCTTAGGGGACTTTGTGCCTACTGACCTAAGGCTTTTATAGTCTGGGATCCGCTAACCTAACGCTCGCTAAATGGATGCCATTGCATAAGTCTTTTGTGGACCTCACTCATTGCACGATCAAATAAGCATTTGTTTCTTGTGTTGAATAAAAGCATGATTCCGTAATAAGCTCCAGTGATCTTGAAGTGTTATAAGTCATTTTGTGTCTAGAATATATTCTTCGTATAATCTTGTGATTGCCTTGAGGATAATTGAGTTATGATAATTAATCTAGTTTCGAAGCATATCTGTTAAGCATTCGCACACACCACGTTTCTACTTGTATGTTAGCTTGCGTGATTTGATTGATCTTTAGTCGCCTAATTGCATTTTTTGAGATGTCATGTGTTGGTTGGTTTAGTCATTGCGATGGGGATCGCTGCATTTCATGTAGTTTGCATTCATGCATATTTTTAGTTTGTTTTTGAGTCTGTGACGCTTGAGGACAAGCATCAATTTAAGTTTGGGGGTGTGATAAGTGGCATTTTATACCACTTAGAATGTCTTATAATGGCTTGAATTGATGTCTTGAAATCAAGTATTTTTTGTGTATTTGATGCGTTTTTCTAGTATTTTTGCATTTCAGGGTATAACTTGCGTAATTAGAGAGATTTCATCATAATAAGCCTAGGGAAGTACTTGGAATCAGTTGCGGGGAGTTGTGCGAAGAAATCAGCAAAATCAGAAAAGAAGAAATGGAATTTTTCAGAAACTGTGTAAGCGCCCGCCTGGAAAGCAGGCACCCGCGTGGGAATGGAGGCGGCCGCCTGGGGTCGTAATTTTAGAATCTGGATTTTCTAATTTGACTTCTATTGGGCTTCTGACGGCGCTGTCTCTGGTGGACTCTTATATAAGCAATCTTGGGAGACATTTCACAACAACAAGTGACAAGCAAGGAGCAAGGAGAGAAGATTAAGAACATCGTTTTAGCACACCACAAAGAAGAAGAGGATGCATACGTTATCTTGTGATTCTTTTATTCATTGTAACAGTGGATGCTAGTTTTCTTTACTTTGAACTTTAATACTCTTGTGACGTACTTTGATTTTATTAAGTATTTTTATTAGTTTATATTGTTGTGTTATTATCATGTTTTCATATGAACCCATGGTGACGATGAGTTCTATCATGGGCTAATCGTGATCATGGGGTCGTAGCGGATTTACTATGGATTTCTTTACTTAATTGTTTAATACCTTGGTATGTGATGATTGTATGATATCTAGCATATGTTGTGCTTATTCGACTTATGTGCATCGCAAATATATAAGATAGCCTTGTTAATCTCTTGTGAAGCGACAGTGAATCTTGAGATTTAGAACTTTCCATGCTAGCATAGGTTCATGTATTGTCTGCATGATTAGTGGGTTACTCTAATCGTTTTACTTGCCCTGTGTAATCATAATGAATAACTTGCGCTTAAATCGATATGTTGTCAAATTCTGTAGACATATAGGGTCTCAACATAATTGATGCCTATTCAACTTCTATCTTAATTGTGGATGCTTGGTAGAATGGTACTTGTGCAACGAAAGTTGACTTTTCTCAGTTTCGTGTTGTTCGATTAATATCATCACCGTTACATGCTAAGGGTAATAACAATAACTATTGAATGAAGTAGTAATGAAGTTATGATCTCATGTGTGTTTAATATTATTAATTCAAGTGTTAATTTCAGTGTTTAATTCTCGTAGTTAATAATTAGTTAATCAACCTTAAGTGTTATTGTCTTGATATTGAGAAGTAATCATATATTGGTGAGTAAGTGTTAATTAAATATAATTAATCAGAGTCTCTGTGGGAACGAACTAAAAATCATTCTATATTACTTGCGAATGCGTATACTTGCGTGAATTATTAGCGCATGCTTTGTGCCTAACACACAATCAAACGAAATAAAAAATTTACACACACATATACAAATATATATATATAAAAGAAGGCGACAAAAAATGGGAGAAAGAAAAAAGTCTAAGCAGGAAAAAGGAAGAAAAAATATATTAATAATTTTGTATGTCTCGCCATTCTTGAAAGAGTTCTGAGAAAAGTGTATACATCAATATATAAACAGAAGAGAAGTAGGATAAGCAGAATTTGAGAGAGAATAAAAATGAAGAAGGAGAAGGAAAAAGAAGAAGAAGAAATTAATTGATTGTGTGTATCGCTATTCTTGAGAGATAGAATGATTTACAATTTTGAATTTTGAAAACTGATCTGGAATGATGATAAGATACAGTTGCTAATTTGCTATAATTATGGAGCAGTTTAGGTGTAAATTAATGGGTTGAGATGGATATTTATGTAAAAGATCCATGAATATGTGTATAATATAAAGTTTTATGTGTAAAAAAATAAAATGGATCATGGGTCATGGGTGAATTTATGGGTAAATCTTATATTGGTAATAGTAGTCTTTAAGATTATATAGATTAACATAAGATATTAAAAAATTTCATATTATTGCTAAGATATTCTCACAGAGTTTTTAAGTTAAATTTACTAAATGTAGAATTTGACGATGTCTTTTTCGAGTTTTTTTGAATAATGGGCCAAGTTTTGGTTTCAAATTCAAAATAAACTAAAATGAATTGACTCATTATAATTCAAACTTATCTAAATATGTAATACCAATATAGATTATTTATATAAAAGAGATTCTAATTTTCAATTTTTTCTTTAAAAATTATATATGTACATTTTAATTATATTTTTATAATGAAAAATATGTTAAAAATATATGAGATATATTTTCAAACTAAAAGATGATTAATAAATAAAATAATAATTCATTTATGTATTATGCCTAATTTTAAATCTGTAATTCAATTCTTTAAAATTTTCTGAACAAATATTCAAGTAACTGTCTATTTTTTTATGCGATTCAAGTAACTATATTTAAAGTTAAATAAAATATTCATTTAGCATACTTATATATTATGTGTATGATAAAAAACACATGTGAAAATATGGTGTAGTGGTAGAAGGTTGTACAGGTGAATGAAATATCTCAAAAATATCTCAAGTTCGATTCCCATAAACAATATGTTTTATATAAATATTAAAAATATGGGTAGTTTAGTCTTTTTAATGAGACTTTTTAATCTCATAAATTTTATCCCCTTGTTCTCCTATTATATATAGAAAAAAGATATTTATTTTATTAAATTTTCGAGTGAGTCAGAATCCAATTATGATCTATGCAAATAACACTGGTGCTCACTTCGGCAGTTTTTGTAATCTTAAACTAAAGAATCATAATTAAGTGTCATAATATCAAGCGATGCGGAAGTACTTGGTAAAGTAAGCTCCTCAGGTATATAATGAAAGTATTAGTTCTTCTCTGAAATTATCAATTCTTTTATAATCGCTTTATTGACTACTACCTAAAATGTTACCAAAAGAAGATACCACATCTTTATAAAATACTTAAAAAGGTTACCTTAAGAAGGTAATGTCCCACAAACTCCTTCAGCCCGGAGGGTGCCCCGAAAATATTTGCATCACCTCTCATCTGGAAATGCATACATATACTGGTCCTATACGCCTGTACGTATGTACTGACGGTCTTAATGTGTGGTTTCTATTGGTTTTTTTGTATTCGCCCGTGTGTTTATATGTATCTTTATGTCATTCTAACCGGTCGGTAAGTAGTCATGGTAAATTAATAATCTAAACATATTTATTGGTCCGTCACGATATTTTTGAAATATTAATTAATAGTTTAAGAATTAAACCTGTTTTTTAGTATAACTAAAAGAAGGAAACTGAGCAGTCCGATTGGCTACTATTTACCGTTAAAACTAAAGTAATAATCGATAAAGTAATAAATTTATTAGAATGATATTTGTCTCCGGTCTCACTCTAATAGATACTTACAGTATATTTTTACATCCAATAAAATAATAAACTCACTAAAATAATACTTTTTTCTCAGTCAGAACATAATCCTATTATTTTTTTAAAAAAATTAACTTTAATTGAAATTTAAGAAATAGAAGAAGCAAAACAATTTCTCCGACCATCTTTCTAGCAGGGTCACTTTTTATATTGTATTTTTTTACGAACAAAGATAGTGTCACCACACAAATGTCTATGAGAACAGACATCCTTCATAATGAAGCAAACATAGTATGTACCGATCTTTGCGGATTATTAATTACCAGTTAGTAATCCTATGACCAGGAACTATTTAAGTTTAGAGTTATCATCTTTTAGGTCTCATTATTATGATCTCATCACAATCCATAAAAAGCTTTACTCTAAACTGTGGTATATCTTATTTAAACATTTAAATAGATAGAGCCCGCAATAAAAACAAAACAAGTCTTTTATTAATATCAATGAAATCAAAACAGATTACATAAAAGTTATTCCTAAATCCTCATACATGATTGGACTTAGGACATATCTCTTTCAATCTCCCACTTGTACTAAAGCCAATCACTCGGGTATCTAATACCCATCTTGTCTTTATGACGATCAAAGTGGCTCTGAGAAAGTGGCTTTGTGAGTGGGTTTGCTACGTTGTTATGTGTGTCAACTCTCTCGATGTTGACATCTCCTCTTTCAACAATCTGAATTGCACCACCATTCAGAGTAAACACGTACCCTGACATGGATTTGCTATCACTTTCTGATTAAAAACTAGAGTCAGTATAACCCTCTAATTTCAACTCAGATTCACCACCAAAAACAAGAAAAATGTCCTGAGTCCTTCGCAAGTACTTAAGGATGTTTTTCACTGCTTTCCAGTGGTCTTCACCTGGATTGGACTGATATCTGCTCGTCACACTAATTGAATAAGCAACATCAGGCCTTGTACACAACATCGCGTACATGATAGATCATGAAGCATAAGGAATCTTACTCATACACTCTCTTTCCTCAGGTGTCTTAGGAGACATTTTTTCGAAAAGGGACACTCCATGGCTCATCGGTATGACCTCTTTTGGAGTTTTCCATGCTAAACCTTTTAAGCACTTTCTGGATGTATGTACCCTGGGTAAGACCTATCATTCTTCTAGATCTATCTCTATAGATCTTCATACCGAGAATGTAGGATGCTTCTCCCAAGTCCTTCATGGTGAAGTTCTTTGATAGCCATACTTTGACTGATTGTAGCATCGGTATATCATTTCCTATAAGAAGTATGTCATCCACATACAATACAAGAAATGTTACCACGTTCCCACTAACCTTCTTGTAGAAACATGGTTCATCTATATTTTTGATAAAACCAAACTCTTTGATTGTCTCATCAAAACGGATGTTCCATCTACGAGAAGCTTGCCTTAAACCATATATGGTTCGCAGTAGCTTACACACTAGGTGTTCATTTCCCTTGGAAAGAAAACCCTTTGGCTGCGTCATATACACTTCCTCCTCAAGTTCCCCATTGAGAAAGGCCGTTTTCACATCCATTTGCCAGATCTCATAGTCGTAGTAAGCAGCAATCGCAAGCAAAATCCGAATTGATTTTAACAGGGCTACAGGCGAAAAAGTTTCATCAAAGTCAATCCCTTGCCTTTGTTTGAATCCTTTTGCCATGAGCCTTGCCTTATAGGTCTCCACCTGGCCATCTGCTCCAATCTTTCTTTTGTATACCCACTTGCACCCAATAGGCTTAACACCTTCAGGCGCCTCAACCAGAGTCCATACTTGGTTGGTATACATAGATTCCATTTCGGATTTCATGGCACTATGCCATTTCTCTGAGTCAACACTACTCATAGCCTCATTATAGGTCACAGGGTCATCATCATCAATGATTGACAACTCATTGCCATTCTCAATGACAAGGCCATAATACATCTAAGGTTGGCGATACACTCTCCCTGTCCTACGAATGGGCTGTTCCACAGAAGGTTGTTCAGTCTGAACAGGTGTTTCCACTTGATCCGTAGTAGTTTGTGCTTTTTGAACTTCATCAAGTTCAATTTTGCCCCCACTATTTCCTTCAAGGATAAACTCCTTTTCCAAGAAGGTAGCATGTCTGGAGACAAACACCCGATGATCGGTGTAAAAGTAATACCCCAAAGTCTCTTTAGGATATCCCATAAAATTACATTTTATGGATCGAGATTCCAGCTTATCTGGATCAACTTTTTTGACATAAGCTGGACATCCCCAAATCTTAACGTGTTTAAGACTCGGTTTCCTTTCTTTCCATATCTCATATGGTGTTTGAGGAACATATTTGGAAGGCACCTTATTCAGTAAATATGCTGAGGTTTCCAATACATAACCCCATAGGAATACTGGAAGATTCGCATAGCTCATCATGGACCGAACCATGTCTAACAAAGTTCGATTTCTCCTTTCAGATACCCCATTTAACTGTGGAGTATATGGAGGAGTCCACTGGGAGACTATACCATTTTCTTTGAGATAATCTAGAAACTCTCCATTCAAGTATTCACCACCTCGATCTGATTGAAGAGTTATAATACTGTGTTTGGTTTGTTTCTCCACTTCATGTTTATATTCTTTGAACTTTTCAAATGCTTCAGACTTGTGTTTCATCAAATACACATATCCGAATCTGGATCTATCATCTATGAAAGTAATGAAGTATGAAAATCCACCCATGGCTTGCGTAGACATTGGTCCACATACATTTGTGTGTACCAATCCTAGCAAATCTGCAGCCCTCTCTCCATGTCCATTAAATGGAGATTTGGTCATTTTACCCAATAGACAAGACTCGCATGTAGGATATGATTCAAAATCAAAGGGGTCAAGTAACCCTTCCTTATGCAATGTCCGCAGTCTATTTTCACTAATATGACCTAACCTACAGTGCCATAAGTAGGTCAGATTTTCATCATCTCGTTTTCTTTTATTAGTTTGTTCAATCTGAAGTAAATCATGCTCTACGTCACATACATACAGACCATTATTTAAAATGCCACGTCCAAAAAGAACATTATCTCTAAAGATAGAACATTCATTATTCTTAATAATAAATGAAAAACCATCCTCATTAAACAATATTCCTCGCAATAGAGGGAACGTAATAACAATTATTCAAAATAGTCTTGCCCGTAGGCATATGTAGACTAAATTATCCTACAGATATGGCCGCAACCCTTGCTCCATTGCCCATACGTAGAATCACCTCATCTTTTTCAAGAGTCCTACTTCCCTTTAGTCCTTGCAACGAATTGCAAATATGAGAACCACAAGCGGTATCTAATACCCAAGTAAAATTTGACCTAGTGATATATTAACTTCGATCATGAACATGCCTGAATCAGAAGCGGTAGTCTTACTACCCTTCTTCTTCTTCAATTCTGCAAGGTAAACGTTGCAGTTCCTCTTCCAGTGCCCCAACTTGTTACAGTGAAAACAAACAGCTAAATTAGGACCAGTCAATTTGTGAGCATCTAGTATGCTCCAGAGTGACAGTGCAGAAGACATGACAAATATAGTAAATCTGTAAATGATAAACACATAACAACACTTAGCAAATATTCAATTTCATTTCAAAACACTATATGAATCGGGTGTTTATTCATAAGTGTCTCCCACTAGTTTATCTAATTTTTTCAACCCCCTAAGTGAGAATTAAGCATTCATAATGCTAGTGGGAATAGGGATCCTACATTCCATCACACAACCTCGGCTGTGGCACGAAACGTCATGTGATGTTCAATAGGCAGACAACTCTTGTCAATTACATCTTATGTTATTGCCTAATATAAGTTTAGCCTCTTGAATAATTGAGTCACGGTTGTGGCACGATAAACTCAATATTCTAAGTCAAGTCTAACCCAACATTTTGTACAATTGAATCAGTCTCCAACGGCCCACGGCTGTAGCACGTACCGACCTTTAGATTCTAATTCAATGTACACATCTCTATGTAATAGACAAGTATTTCTTATTTCGAAATCAAAGCCCTCGGCTGTAGCATGAAACGACAATGATTTAAAAATAAGAACCACTTTCTACCATGTTGGAAGGCTATGACCGACACAAGCCCGTTGTATCATTGGCCAATTACTACTTGATATTATTTAATTTTAGAGGGATTATATTACGTTACAATCATAATCATATTATAAAGAGATTCTTCCTTTTAAATTAAATATTTCAAATCAATAATCAATAATCAGATGATTCCCAGATCGGGTAGAACACTGTCAAGAGGCGTCACTTAATAACCCTTTCTTACAGATAGAAATCTGTTGTTGACAGAATCATCCTTTCTCTTAAGATTGAAAATTCATATTCAATTACGTGTTTCACAAACACAAGAATCTCATGATCGTATTCATAATATTTATTGTTAAGGCAAGAAACGATTCATATTCTAGATTTTCTAGAGCACGCCTTATATTGATTTAAGTTCACCTAAATCTATCATCGTATAGTAAACATAGGCATATATCTCATATATAAAATTAAATAAACAAGTAAATGTAAAGTGCAATAAAGTAAATGTGTTTGGTTATGGCCCCATCCTATGTGATCTTTATCAAGCTCATGATAAAGATCAAGGTCAATCTAATATGGTGATGGAAATAAATATAACTACTTATTATATAAGTCTTCTTCTTTGTTTAGACTTCTTGTATGCCTCATCTTCTTCTTTGTATCACCTCCATTGGATAGCCTTCTTGAGTCTTCAATTACATTACATGATTGAAAGTAAAACTAATCTAATGAACTTACAAGAATAACTCGAGTTACATTCGAGATTTATGATTACAAAGATTGACGACATGCAAATCGTATTTAAAACCAAAACCAAAATCATTACACTAATGTCGAAAGGCCAAAACCATCCACCATGCTCATACAACACATAAAAGCATGTTGAAACTCATAATCTGATCTTAACATATCATATAATCCATGATCTAATCATAAAAAGAAAATATGACAAAAATCAGAATCAAATCAGAAAAATAAGAATCACTGTTTATGGGTAGTAAATGACGTCAAACGCCTTACAAATGAGTCGTTGATAGCTTTAGCTATCAGTTTTGTTCAGACGCTTGTTTACCTATAGAATAGGGTATTGGTTTGCGTAAATCGGACACCAGACCCAGATTTCAGCAAATCTGCAGCAGCCAATTCAGAATCCGTATCTAATATGATTCTCATAATTAGAACAAACATAAATCATGTATATATCAGTATATATACAGATTACATAATCATCTTATGATTATACAACTCACATGAATATCATATATTCAAAACCATACATATATAAGCATATTATATCAACATCAAATCATGGCGAATCACGTACATGCTCATATATCGAAAATAGTTAAACACATAAATGAATTAAAAACTTTTCACAAGTAGCTCTGATGCCATTGAAGGGTTTTTAGCACATAAACGCAGCGAAAACATAAATTTAAATCTTAAAAAAACCGAAACCCTCCGCAGGATCCATGCGAAAAATAATATTTAATTCGTAGTTCAGTATGTTTACCTTAAGAAGCTTTACATTAATAGAAAGATGGAGGTCTTTAATGACGATCCAAAAATGATGAACGGAGATCCTTAGCAGCTGCTCCTCAAGTGTGAAGCACTCCACCGGTATCCACCAAGAAAACGATGTAATGAAGGAGGAGGAGATGGAGAGAATTAGGGTTTTGTAAATCTTTTTTTGGTTGAGGCAAAAAATAGGTCCTATAATAGTATATTTATAAGCAAAATTTTCAGCTGAAAATTTTCCCATAAAATATTATTATTATTATTAACCCTTTATTATTCTCACTAATAATTAAAACATCTTTTAATTATTAATCCTTTTTCTATACTCTTTAAAAATAATTCTCTCACTTGATTTAATTTCTAAAAATTAAATTCTTAATTAATAATATTAAGAACCTTTTCTTAATTAATTTATAATCAATTAAATCTCATTTAATCAATTATTAAATTTTCCAATTAATTATTTATTTCATAAATAAATAATTATCAGCCATTATTAATTAATTCCTCTACCATTAAATCATTCTCTTTTATGGTGTGACCCTGTAGGTTCAATATTAAGCCGGTAGTAGAAATAAATAATAATAAAACTATTTTATCATTATTTATATAAATTCTCTAATTCATTAAATATGATTAATTAATTAATCATATTTATTCTACATCGTGAGAGATACTTCTCAGCATATCGCGACTATCCGGATAATACGAATTCACTGCTTAGAATACCAAGAACCTATTCAGTGAGTAGTTACCGTACTATTAATTCCTTCTACCCTGCAATGTCACGATTAAATATAAGGCATGAAACTTGTGTCAAGCCTATCTTATTTAATCACTTGCTTTCCCATTCACTATGCTTAGTTCTATTTAATGTAAATTAGAAACTCCTTTCTAATTTCATTCACTCTGGCCAGAGATTCCTGAACTAACATAAGTGGATCTGCATTGAACATTCTCTTCCTTCACTGGAAGGGGTAGATCCTTTATTGATCATACACTATCTTCGTGTACAAATTCCTATACCCAGTAGAGCCCTTATAATTGTCCCTTGAGACTAAGAACTAAACCAAAGCATAGTTCAGTGTACACAAGATGACTATGATGACCTCAAGTCTAAGGATACTTGTACAAATATCACTATGTGAACAACTGCTGACACGTGAGTGAACTCCATCAGTTGTTCAGCTGTGTGAGTCATGTTCAGTGAACTTATTCTATAATAAGCACCTACATACTAGCTATAGTGTCACCACACAAATGTCTATGAGAACAGACATCCTTCATAATGAAGCAAGCATAGTATGTACTGATCTTTGCGGATTATTAATTACCAGTTAGTAATCCTATGACCAGGAACTATTTAAGTTTAGAGTTATCATCTTTTAGGTCTCATTATTATGATCTCATCACAATCCATAAAAAGCTTTACTCTAAAATGTGGTATATCTTATTTAAACATTTAAATAGAGAGAGCCTGCAATAAAAACAAAACAAGTCTTTTATTAATATCAATGAAATCAAAACAGATTACATAAAAGTTATTCCTAAATCCTCATACATGATTGGACTTAGGACATATCTCTTTCAAACACTCCCATGGCCACTGCAACTAAGCTTGAATTAAATACTACTGAAAAGTCTGTGGATATTTCAAGTTATAGAGGCATGGTTGGCTCACTTCTATACTTAACAACTAGTAGGCCAGATGTAATATTTGCTACATGTTTATGTTCTAGATTTCAGGCTGATCCTAGAGAATCTCACTTAATAGTTATTAATAGAATTTTCAGATATCTCAAGGGAACACCAAAACTTGGCATTTGGTACCCTAGAGATTCTGGTTTTGATCTAACTGGTTATTCAAATGCAGATTATGCAGGTTGTAGAATTGATAGAAAGATTACAACAGGAACCTGTCAATTTCTAGAAAACAAGCTTGTGTCCTGGTTCAGTAAAAAGTAAAATTCAGTTTCCACTTCTACAGCTGAAGCTGAATATATTGCTGCTGGTAGTTGCTGTGCACAGATATTATGGATGAAAAATCAATTGCTAGACTATGGTTTGCAAGTTGAGAGGATTCCTATTTTCTGTGATAACACAAGTGCAATAGCCATCACTGAAAATCCAGTACAACATTCAAGGACAAAGCACATAGATATCAAGTACCACTTCATAAGGGAACATGTAATGAATGGTACTGTGGAGCTATATTTTGTTCCAAGTGAGAAGCAGCTTGCAGATATCTTTACGAAGCCACTGGATGAATCCATCTTTTCAAGGTTGGTAAGTGAGTTAGGTATGCTTAATTATTCTTAAATCGATATGAGTTAATTTGCAAGTTGAAATGCAGCCATAAATTTAATTGATTTCTCAGTCAAGGATGAAAATTTGGCTAAGTCAAAATTTACATCTCGACGGATGATCTTTATCCATCGAGTTTGATCATCCGTCGGTATACTATTTGCTAATAAAAATCAATTATTTTTCTGGAATATTTTATGACTCGACGGATAACCGTTTATCCTCATCCGTCGAATTGTCTTAATCTTAGCCGTTAATTCCCTGTACATTATCCATCGAGTATACTTACAGTTTGTAAGCATAACACGACGGATAATGGGTGGAATTTTTACAGTTTATTTTTAAACGGCTATTTTAGGCAATTTCTATTGGTTACTTTATTTTACTTTATTATTTTTAACAGTTATTTTTGAGATAGTATAAAAGCTTATTTCATTTCAATCGATTTTCTTTTATCATTCTCAATTCAATTGCTCTAATTTCATTCTCTCTCAAAGCACTTACTCTCTTTCTCTTTAAGCTCTTATTCTCTAACAATGACACCTGTTGTAAAAATTATATCTCAAACTGGGTTCATTTATGAGAAGAACAATTTCACTGCACTAGTGAACAAGGGTATTCAGCAATCTGGTGACTATCACAAGATGATGGACTTTGTGAAGAATTGCAAGCTCAATTATGCCATGCTGGAATCACCCACAATCTTTTGTGAAGTTATTGAAGAGATGTGGACTACTGCTACCTACAACTCTACAGGTAAGACCATCACACTCACCATTAAAGGTAAAGAATTCTGTATTAATAGTGATGTTATAAAAGCATGCTTCAAGATTCCTGATAACACTGTGACCTCACCACACACTGACACTGATATAATCAATATGCTTAATTCCATGAACTATGATCTTTCTACTTCTAAGTTAAGTGACATTAGGAGAATGGGTCTTAGGAAAGAATGGAGTTTTATGTGTGATGTTGTGGCAAAGGTCTTTTCAGGTAAAGTCAGCAATTTTGATTCAGTCAATATCTCAATGCTTAACATGCTATACATGCTAGTTACAGATAAATTCTATGATTTCAGTGACCTTGTCTTGTTTGAGGTAGGCTTTAAATTAGGAGAGTTGAATAAAAGAGGTAAAAATGTGTATTATGCTAGATTCTTTATGATGTTAGCTAACCACCTCTGTGAAGAGATTGTGCTTGAGAACCCTAACAACAAACTAGATTATTGGGTTCAAGAGAGAAGGCTCATTGCAGATTTGAACAGGGCCAATCATCACAAGGATGTGCCATTGTTCTATTTTCCTGTAATGCAAGCACCTCAGGTAAGTGAGGTAAGTTCATCTATCCCTACAACTATTCCAACCTCAACAATTTCTTTGAATTCTAGTGTGGCTATGGCAACTGTGTCAATGATCCAACAGTTGCCTACCCAAGCTACCAAAACTGCAAAAATTTTCAAACCCAAATCAAAGAAAGCCCCCTCTGGTATCTCCCAAAAGATGCCAGTTGAAAAATCCACTAAAACCAAAGAGGGGAGTGTGAAGGAGGGCAAGATAGGTGAGGGAAGGGGTGAACATAAAAGAAACCCCAAGAATAAGGTTGGAGAGTTGAGTGGATCCCAGCCTAGCCACACTGCAATTTCCCAACAAACTACAGTGCTTAAAAAGGATAAAAGCTCATTTCTAGCTGCATCCTCCCAAAAGGATGTAGTTATTGAACAAAGCTCTCAACCAAGAGCACAAGCCAAGAGGGTCAGGGATACAAGCTCACCCCAAACTTATGCCAGAAAGAAGAAATCTAAAACCCTTAGGGATGCACAGGGTACACACACAGTGCAAACTGGTGCAACAGACATAGTCACTGCACCTTCACAAATTCAGTTTGATGTGGCTCCAATAAATGTGAAGTCACAGCCAAAATCTCTAGTTATAGAAGCACCTCAAACACCAAACTCACCAACAAATTCTCTGGATGTGGATATGATAAACACATCAATTCCTGATTCCCCTTCTTTAACTCTGTTGGGGAAGCCAAAATCTAGTGCAAGTGAGCATCATCTTTTAGATGATTTGTTGGCTCACTTGCCAATTTTTTCAGAAACTGTTGTATCATCTGTGCCTAAAATATCTTCAATCAGCACAGAGTCAATAATAGTTTCTATTCCCAGCTCATTCATTTCTACTCTCTCGACGGATATTGCTCATCCGTCGAGTAGTGATTGTATCCCGACGGATAAGCTTGACAACAGTTATCCGTCGGATAGCAAATCCACTCACTCGATGGATATCACTCATCCGTTGAGTATCTCTGTATAGCTTCAAACTTCATTTATTTTAAGTGCAGAAGATTTAGTGGTTGTACAATCACTCTTAGGATTGAGAGAGAAGAGTGTTTTGAGTGAGAGTCAGGGTTGCTCCCAGGAAAAAGGAGAGGAAATGAGTGAAAATATGCAATCCATTTCTTCAGGATTGGCAAAATAAAGTGAGAGGAGTCCCACCTTAATTGGTGAAGGTGAGGGTGTGAGGGTGGGGAGCCAGGGTGAGACCCTGATGCAATAAAAGAGAGAAAACGAGAGAAATGCAGGTACTGGAGCTATAAGGATGGATATCATTGCTAGTGAGTCAATGAATGTCCAGGATGCAGAAAGGGAAGGACTATCTCAGCATCCTAAAGCTGTTATAGATTCCACTTCCCTTGATGCTGAGGCATTTACTCACCCTGTTCCAGCTTATCAACTTCTAGCTGAACAGGGCAATGACAATGCAGAAAGGATGTTGAATTTGGTGCATACCACACAGTCTATGATGAGAGCTAAGGATGTCATCACAGCTTTGCCTTCTACAGCTGGTGATGTGGACTATAAGACTGGTGGTTCAGCTGATTTCTTTGGTGATGGGAGTGGGGACAGTGAAGATGAGGAAATGGACATAGGGGAGAAGTAGGCTCAAGTTCAAGATCAGGTATGCCATCATGGGCATTTTCAAAGCACTGTGATGAGCACTACTTCAAGACCACCCTGATCCAACTAATCAATCAGACAAATACTGCTCTTCAAACCACCACTAATGCCAGTATCAAGAAGCTCCTTCAGGCACATCTAGCCTCCCTGCAAATTCAACAAATCCAGGGCTTCCAGCTGAAAGGAATATGTCCTAAGTCCAATCATGTATTAGGATTTAGGAATAACTTTTATGTAATCTAATTTGATTTTATTGATATTAATAAAGACTTGTTTTGTTTTTATTACGGACTTTATCTATTTAAGTGTTTAAATAAGATATACCATAGTTTAGAGTAAAGCTTTTTATGGATTATGATGAGATCATAATAGTGAGACCTAAAAAGATGATAACTCTAAACTTAAATAGTTCCTGGTCATAGGATTACTAACTGGTAATTAATAATCCGCAAAGATCGGTACATACTATGCTTGCTTCATTATGAAGGATGTCTGTTCTCATAGACATTTGTGTGGTGACACTATAGCTAGTATGTAGGTGCTTATTATGGAATAAGTTCACTGAACATGACTCGCACAACTGAACAACTGATGGAGTTCACTCACGTGTCAGCAGTTGTTCACCTAGTGATAGTTGTACAAGTATCCTTAGACTTGAGGTCATCATAGTCATCTTGTGTACACTGAACTATGCTTTGGTTTAGTTCTTAGTCTCCAGGGACAATTATTAGGGCTCTTCTGGGTATAGGAATTTGTACACGAAGATAGTGTATGATCAATAAAGGATCTACCCCTTCCAGTAAAGGAAGCGAATGTTCAAGGCTGATCCACTTATGCTAGTTCAGGAATCTCTGGCCAGAGTGAATAAAATTAGAAAGGAGTTTCTAATTTGCATAGAACTACGCATAGTAAATGGTAAGCAAGTGATTGAATTAGATAGGCTTGACACGAGATCCATGCCTTGTATTTAATCGGGACATTGTAGGGTAGAAGGAGTTTATTGTACGGTAACTATTCACTGACAGGTTCTTGGTATTCTAAGCAGTGAATTCATATTATCCGGATAGTCGCGATATGTTGAGAAGCATCACTCACGATGTAGAATAAATGTGATTAATTAATTAATCATATTTAATAAATTAGAGAATTTATATAAATAATGATAAAATAGTTTTATTATTATTTATTTCTACTACCGGCTTAATATTGAACCTACAGGGTCACACCATAAAAAGAGAATGATTTTATGGTGGAGGAATTAATTAATAATGGCTAATAATTATTTATTTGTGAAATAAATAATTAATTGGCAAATTTAATAATTGATTAAATGAGATTTAATTGATTATAAATTAATTAAGAAAAGTTCTTAATATTATTAATTAAGGATTTAATTTTTGGAAATTAAATCAAGAGAGAGAATTATTTCTAAAGTGTTTAGAAAAAGGATTAATAATTAAAAGGTGTTTTAATTATTAATGAGAATAATAAATGGGATAATAATAATAATATTTATGGGAAAATTTCAGCTGAAAATTTTGCCTATAAATACAATATTATAGACCCTATTTTTATTCTAACCCCAGAAACCCAAAAGTTTTAGAAAACCAAATTCTCTCCACCTCCTCCTCCTCCTAAAAGTCATTTTCTTGGTGGATACCGGTGGAGTGCTTCACATTGAGGAGCAACTGCTAAGGATCTCTGATCGTTGTCTCCGAATTGTTTTTAAAGGTTAGATTCGATCCCTCGAATTTTTATTCACGATTTATATGCTTTTATTTGGATTTTGTATGTGTAAAAGTGTTTTGCCACGCCCCGCTGCATTTAAAAATCCAACATTGGTATCAGAGCATAGGTTGTATGCATATAGATCTGTGGTAAAAATTTCAGAATTTTATGTGCTTGTATGAATTAATTATGATTTTTACAAGTTATATCATGAATTAATTTTTTCTGATGAGAAATTGTTTCTCAGAATAATTTTGAATGTTGATCTGGGTTCTACAAGTGTTGTGGATCGTCTGGGTATTTTTTTCATAATTTTAGGTTGTATAGATTTTTTATTATGCATTTTTGAAGTTCTTAAAATTAAAATTCGTAATTAAATAAATCTTATATATATATATATATATGAATTACTTCTGCTGCTGTACTACTTCTGTGTGTCTGTCCTTGTCTCTGTCTTATACGTTCATTCAACAGACATAAAAGTCAGGTAAGCGGCACGGAATTCCGTACGGAAAAGAAAGAAAAAAAAAACGGCGACAGTTCACGCACAGGGGAGGACCGCGCGTCGACCATGCGCGCGTGGGGCTCACGCGCTGGTGACGTCAGCATCAGGGTTTCGGGCGCGTGGAGCGCGTGAAGCGCGTGGGTGCGCGTGGCGGAGTTCAGACACGCGCCTGACAGCGCGTGTGCGCGTGTCGGCGCGTGGGGAAACTTCTTTCGGCGCGTGAGGGCGCGTGCGAGGTCAGATTAGGGCGATTTTGGTGCCGTTGGATTCGTCTTTTCGAGACGCTTCTAATGATATATTATATGATATTTTATGAAATTGTTTCGAACTGTTTATAGCTAACAGAAGTGTTTTTAAGCTGTTTTTAACTGTTTAAATTGCTTTTAAATACTTCATGTGATACATAGAGATGTATATTGCTTAGACGAATGTGCTAGATGATGTAACATGCCTACCTTGATGTTTATTCATGTTTATATATGTGATATATGCTTAGTTTATCATGCGATGATAGATTTAGGTGAACTTAAATAAACATAAGGCGATTGTTAGACAACCTAGTATAGTGAAATTGTTTCATAACCTTAAGAATAATATTATGAATACAATCATGAGATTCTTGTGTTTGTGAAACACGTAATTGAATATAAATTTTCGATATGAGAGAAAGGATGATTGTGTCAACAACAGATTTCTATATGTAAGAAAGGGTTATTAAGTGACGCCTCTTGACAATGCTCCACCCGATCTGGGAATCGTCTGATTATTGATTATTGATTTGAAATATTTAATTTAAAAGGAAGAATCTCTTTATAATATGATTATGATTGTAACATAATATAATCCCTCTAAAATTAAATAATATCAAGTAGTAATTGGCCAATGATACAACGGGCTTGTATCGGTCATAGCCTTCCAACATGGTAGAAAGTAGTTCTTATTTTTGAATCATTGTCGTTGCGTGCCACAGCCGAGGGCTTTGATTTCGAAATAAGAAATACTTGTCTATTACATAGAGATGTGTACATTGAATAAGAATCTAAAGGTCGTTACGTGCCACAGCCGTGGGCTTTGGGGACTGATTCAATTGTACGGAATGTTGGGTTTGACTTGACTTAGAATATTGAGTTTGTCGTGCCACAGCCGTGACTCAATTATTCAAGAGGCTAAAGTTTGATTAGGGAATAACATGAGATGTAATTGACAAGAGTTGTCTGCCTATTGAACATTACATGGCGTTTTGTGCCACAGCCGGGGTTGTGTAATGGAATGTAGGATCCCTATTCCCACTAGCATTATGAATGCTTAATTTTTCACTTAGAGGGTTGAATAAATTAGATAAACTAGTGGGAGCCACTTATGAATAAAGACCCGATTCATATAGTGTTTTGAAATGAAATCGAATATTTGCTAAGTGTTGTTATGTGTTTATCATTTACAGATTTACTTTGTACGTTATGTCTTCTGCACTATCACTTAGGAGCATACTGGATGCTCACAAATTGACTGGTCCTAATTATGCTGACTGGCTTCGAAACTTGAGAATTGTTCTCAGGATTGAGAAGCTGGAATACGTGATTGACTCACCTAAGCCTACTGAACCTGCTAGTGATGCACATAATGATGAACATGTTGTGTATCGTAAGTGGATAGATGCTGCAAATGTTGCTCAATGCATCATGCTAGATTCCATGAACATTGAGCTACAGAAGCAACATGAGCATATGGATGCTCACACTATCCTCATGCATCTACAAGAGTTGTATGATGTGGCGGGGAGGACAGCTCGATATGAGATATCGAAGGAGCTGTTCGGTTGTAGGATGTCTGAGGGATCATCTGTGAATGACCATGTACTTAAGATGATCAATTTGATTGAACGTCTTGGACAACTTGGTTTTGCCATGGATGGGGAGCTGAGCCAAGACTTGGTCTTGCAATCGCTTCCGAGTTCGTTCTCACAGTTTGTTGTGAACTTTCACATGAATAAGTTGGATGTCAGCCTGCCTGAACTCCACAACATGTTGAAGACTGCGGAATCGAATTTTTCCCCTAAGAAGAGTTCTGTTCTTCTAATTGGTGAAGGTTCCAATCCTAAGAAAAGGAAGAGTAATTCTTCCAAGAAGAAGAAAGTAGGTGAGAAAACGCCGGTTCCACCAAAAGCTGAAGACCCCAAGAGCAAAGTTGTTTGCTTTCACTGTAATAAGGTGGGGCACTGGAAGAGGAACTGCAAGGTTTACCTTGCAGAATTGAAGAAGAAGGGTAGTGAGACTACCGCTTCTGATTCAGGTATGTTCATGATAGAAGTGAATATGTCATTTCTACTTGGGTATTGGATACCGCCTGTGGTTCTCATATCTGCAATTTGTTGCAGGGACCAAGGAGAAGTAGGACTCTTGAGGAAGAGGAGGTGATTCTACTGATGGAAATGGAGCAAGAGTTGCTGTTGGAGATGTAGAATCATTTCATTTACAAATGCCTACGGGCAAGACTATTGTTTAAAATAATTGTAATTTTATTCCCTCGATTGTGAGGAATATTATTCCCAAGTTAGACTTGGATGGATTTTTCATTTATTATTGAGAATAATGAATGTTCTATTCTTAGAGATAATATTCTTTATGGACGTGGTACTTTAAATAATGGTCTGTATGTATGTGACATAATTTATTTCAGATTGAACAAACTAATAAAGGAAAAAGGGATGATGAAAATCTCACTTCATAGTGGCACTGCAGTCTCCATTTAGTGGACATGGAGAGAGGGCTGCAGATTTGCTAGGAATGGTACACACAGATGTATGTGGACCAATGTCTACGCAAGCCATGGGTGGATTTTCATACTTCATTACTTTCATGGATAATAGATCTAGATTCGGATATGTGTTTGATGAAACACAAGTCTGAGGCCTTTGAAAAGTTCATACAATATAAGTATGAAGTGGAGAAACAACCAAACATAGTATTATAACTCTTCGATTAGATCGAGGTGGTGAATACTTTAACGGAGAGTTTCTAGATTATCTCAAAGTAAATGGTATAGTCTCCCAGTGGACTCCTCCAGATAGGTATCTGAAAGGAGAAATCGAACTTTGTTAGACATAGTTTGGTCCATGATGAGCTATGCAAATCTTCCAGTATTCCTATGGGGTTATGCATTGGAAACCTCAGCATATTTACTGAATAAGGTGCCTTCCAAATCTGTTCCTTAAACTCCGTATGAGATATGGAAAGAAAGGAAACCGAGTCTTAAACACGTTAAGATTTGGGGATGTCCAGCTTATGTCCAGTAAGTTGACCCAGATAAGCTAGAATATCGATCCGTAAAATGTAGTTTTGTGGGATATCCTAAAGAGATTTTAGGGTATTACTTTTACACCGATCATCGGGTGTTTGTCTCCAGACATGCTACCTTCTTGGAAAAGGAGTTTATCCTTGAAGGAAACAGTGGGAGCAAAATTGAACTTGATGAAGTTCAAGAAGCACAAACTACTACGGATCAAGTGGAAACACCTGTTCTAACTGAACAACCTTTTGTGGAACAGCCCATTCGTAGGTCAGGGAGAGTGTCTCGCCAACCTGAGAGGTAATATGGCCTTGTCATTGAGAATGATAATGAGTTGTCAATCATTTGATGATGACGACCCTGTGACCTACAATGAGGCTATGAGTAGTGTTGACTCAGAGAAATGGCATAGTGCCATGAAATCCAGAATGGAATCTATGTATACGGTATACAAAAGATAGATTATAGCAGACGGCCAGGTGGAGACCTATAAGGCCAGGCTTTTGGGAAAAGGATTCAAACAAAGGCAATGGATTGACTTTGATGAAACTTTTTACATGTAGCCCTGTTAAAATCAGTTCGGATTTTGCTTGCGATTAATGTGGTTTAAAGCAAGCTTCTCGTAGATGGAACATCCGTTTTGATGAGACAATCAAAGAGTTTGATTTTATCAAAAAACGTGGATGAACCATGTGTCTATAAAAGGGTTAGTGGGAGCGCGATAACATTTCTTGTATTGTATTGAATTAGAGTTGACACACATAACAACATAGCAGACCCACTCACAAAGCTACTTTTTGAAAGTCACTTTGATCGTCATAAAGTTGAGATGGGTATTAGATACCAGAGTGATTGGCTTTAGTACAAGTGGGAGATTGAAAGGAATATGTCCTAAGTCCAATCATGTATTAGGATTTAGGAATAACTTGTATGTAATCTATTTTGATTTTATTGATATTAATAAAGACTTGTTTTGTTTTTATTACGGGCTTTATCTATTTAAGTGTTTAAATAAGATATACCATAGTTTAGAGTAAAGCTTTTTATGGATTATGATGAGATCATAATAGTGAGACCTAAAAAGATGATAACTCTAAACTTAAATAGTTCATGGTCATAGGATTACTAACTGGTAATTAATAATCCGCAAAGATCGGTACATACTATGCTTGCTTCATTATGAAGGATGTCTGTTCTCATAGACATTTGTGTGGTGACACTATAGCTAGTATGTAGGTGCTTATTATGGAATAAGTTCACTGAACATGACTCGCACAGCTGAACAACTGATGGAGTTCACTCATGTGTCAGCAGTTGTTCACCTAGTGATAGTTGTACAAGTATCCTTAGACTTGAGGTCATCATAGTCATCTTGTGTACACTGAACTATGCTTTGGTTTAGTTCTTAGTCTCCAGGGACAATTATTAGGGCTCTTCTGGGTATAGGAATTTGTACACGAAGATAGTGTATGATCAATAAAGGATCTACCCCTTCCAGTGAAGGAAGCGAATGTTCAAGGCTGATCCACTTATGCTAGTTCAGGAATCTCTGGTTAGAGTGAATGAAATTAGAAAGGAGTTTCTAATTTGCATAGAACTACGTATAGTAAATGGTAAGCAAGTGATTGAATTAGATAGGCTTGACACGAGATCCATGCCTTGTATTTAATCGGGACATTGTAGGGTAGAAGGAGTTTATTGTACGGTAACTATTCACTGACGGGTTCTTGGTATTCTAAGCAGTGAATTCATATTATCCGGATAGTCGCGATATGTTGAGAAGCATCACTCACGATGTAGAATAAATGTGATTAATTAATTAATCATATTTAATAAATTAGAGAATTTATATAAATAATGATAAAATAGTTTTATTATTATTTATTTCTACTACCGGCTTAATATTGAACCTACAGGGTCACACCATAAAAAGAGAATGATTTTATAGTGGAGGAATTAATTAATAATGGCTAATAATTATTTATTTGTGAAATAAATAATTAATTGGCAAATTTAATAATTGATTAAATGAGATTTAATTGATTATAAATTAATTAAGAAAAGTTCTTAATATTATTAATTAAGGATTTAATTTTTGGAAATTAAATCAAGAGAGAGAATTATTTCTAAAGTGTTTAGAAAAAGGATTAATAATTAAAAGGTGTTTTAATTATTAATGAGAATAATAAATGGGATAATAATAATAATATTTATGGGAAAATTTCAGCTGAAAATTTTGCCTATAAATACAATATTATAGATCCTATTTTTATTCTAACCCTAGAAACCCAAAAGTTTTAGAAAACGAAATTCTCTCCACCTCCTCCTCCTCCTAAAAGTCGTTTTCTTGGTGGATACCGGTGGAGTGCTTCACACTTGAGGAGCAACTGCTAAGGATCTCTGATCGTTGTCTCCGAATTGTTTTTAAAGGTTAGATTCGATCCCTCGAATTTTTATTCACGATTTATATGCTTTTATTTGGATTTTGTATGTGTAAAAGTGTTTTGCCACGCCCCGCTGCGTTTAAAAATCCAACACCAGCATGCTAGGGATGTAAACACCATGAAGGGTGATATTGTGGAGATGAAGAAGGCCATTTCCGACAAGCTAGATTCTAAACTTCCCGAAGCTACAATGCTTGACATTAAGAGGCAATTAAGGAAACATTCTGATCTTACAAACAAGATAGATTCCTTGGACACAAGAATGTCATCCATGGAAGCATCTTTAACAGCAATTAATCTTCATCAAGCCCAACAGACAGATCTACTTCAAAAATTGGTGGCTGCTCAAACCTCCTCCTCTACTCAACTTGATGATAACAAAAAGGGGGAGAAAGGACCAAGTGAGGGGGAGAGGCTTCAGATTCATATCAGTAAAGTAATTGTGCCTTCAATTACTATCTCAAAGCCACCAGTTACATACATTATTGATCTTATCAATGCAGCAGCAGCCAACATAAGAGCAGCTGATAAGTAGAAGTTGAGTTTAGTCAACTGGGAGAAAATTGATGAAGAAATACATAAGAAGTTTGAACTTGTCAAGGAGCCAGTTAAGTCAGCCATCCATCACTCTCAAGTCAAGCAAATTAGTGTGAATGAGATGAGCATGAACTATCTGGAAAAAGGACAGCCATCCTGCATCAAATCTCCAAAGGCTGAAATAATTCTGAAACCAATGGTAATCTACTCAAAATCATCATTGAAGAACCCTTTGGATACTGTGTATGAGACACCTAAGCCTAATGAAAATAAGCTTCTGTCAAGATCAATTGCATTTTACAAAGATCCAGCTGATTCAGCTTCAAAAAGAAGAATTGCTAAAATTTTCAGGAATGGGAAAGAAATTTGTGTGGTGGCTGGACATCCTCAATTTGCTCAAGCAAAGAGAGAAGAAAAGGCTAGATTGAAGCAGGAAAAGAAGCAAGCAGCTCTGGATGCTAAAAAGACTAAACAAAAGAAAGAGCAAATTGCTATCTTGGCCAAGCTACATGCTGTTAATTTATCACAACAAATTCCTTCTCAACCATCTGAAGTTATTGAATCAAAGAAGCAAGTTGAACAACAGAAGAAATCTCCAAGAATCAAGGAATTGGCAAAAAGAACTAAAAGGAAACTGGACATGGTTGATAAGGAATTGGAGAATCAGTTTCCCAAGGAATCCACTCCAACCACAACTCAAGCATCAAAACCCTCTGTGGTATTTGAAGATATCAAAGTGGTGGATCCTTACAGGAACATCCATGGTGAACCTATAGTGCCTAAGGATGAACCAGTAGAATGGGAGAACATACCAATTCCTGACTTCTATTTGCCAATCCTTAACAAGCCAAAGAGAACAAAGTCAAGAGCAGTCAAGAAAGTGAAGCTGTCACCTCTCAAATCCAAATCTCTAGTCAAAGCTCAATCTAAAGTCAGTAAGGGAGATTACATGTACTTGTGTGACATCAAAGAATTTTCTGATCTAAACCTCTATCTAGATGAACTAGATGAAGTGAGAGGAATCGATGCATACAGAAACCTACCTGAAAGGTTAGTGTTCAAGTACAAAGGAGGAAAGGAGATTCAGTGGCCACTTCACAGGATCCTTCAAGAAAGCCAAGCTGTACTGATTAAAGTTTATTCATCCTTCAAGAACTTTGGGTTCAATATTACTGCAAGAAGATTGGTAATGAAGAAGATTGAAGAACTAAGGAGTGTTAGAGCCAAAGATGCACTCCCAAAGACTCTAATTATCCCCTACACAGGGAGAAGAGTGCATCTAAGGCCCTACTGGCTGATGGAGTTCATGGATGACAAAGGAGTGAGAAGATTTTTCATATTAGAAAACCAATTGAGCATCTCTAGCAATGAGACTCTTTTGGAAATGCAAGGAAAGCTAAATCTCTCATAATCTGATGAACTGGAATTCCACAGGCAGCTCCAAAATCAGATTGAGGAGAACAACAGAAAGCTTGGAAAGATATCCAGACCTTCAAGGAACTAGATAAATCTGCTCAGGCTAGAGGAGCATCTTGAAAATGACTGTGAGTAAAAACTTTGTACATTTTGTTAATTGAAGCACTTTTCAGTATTATCTACTATCTTTTAAAAGTTGTATTTTTAAGGTGTTTTGTTATCATCAAGTGTCTCTTAATTTATGGCTACAATTCCAGTAGACATAAATTGGGGGAGATTATTGTGTATATGTTGTGTACTTGATGATTTTATGAACAAAACACCTTGGTAGATTTTACTTAGTGAAATAATGTAGCACTCGACGGATAAGGTTTAAAGTCCCGACAGATGACTCAAATTAGTCCCGACGGATGATGACTTATTATCCATCGAGTGAGTAGCTTATGTAACAATAAGTCTGTAGCACATTTTTGCATACACATTGTTTAGAATCTATAGTAGTATTTGAGTCATGTTGACCTCAGTTAGATATGCAGAATAGGTTGATTAATTGTACATAGATGATGTCTTATAATTCTGTATAAGTGAAATAAAGTTAAGTGCCTGATTGCTACCCGACGGATGAACAAATAATGAATTCGACGGATGATCAACAACCCGATGGATGATCAATATCTCGACGGATGATCATAAACCCGACGGATAAAGAATTCAAATATCTATTGACAGTGACAACACAGTCACATGCGTCGAGTGGATGCAAATGGAATGTGGTAGCCAATTCAACTGAGTTTTCAAGAACAAAGAAGCATTGCCATTTCCATGCTATTATGAAGATATTCAAAGATGCTGGAATAGAGTAATGAAGTAGCATTGTAATAGACTAGATAGTTTTGTTTTATTTTCCTGTCTCATTACTTTGTAATCTTGGTGATATATAAACCAAGAAGTAGCAACTAAGGAAATATTGAATCTAAGATAAAAACAGAGAAACATTTTTAAGCAGAATCCTTAGCATTTCTCTGTTCTTAGTTGTTCAATTGTTGTAAGCAGCTGTGAGCATTTTGCACACAGGGTTATCTCGATATATAATATATATCTCTGGTGGAATCATTCAAATCCACCAGAAAGTTTTTAAGGACTCTTGTTTTTAATTACTTGTGTTTTGATTCATTTAAGTAACTATTCCGCATTGTGCTAATCAATTCACACTTAAATATATATTCGAGTTAGAACATTCTTATTTCAAGAAAAGTTTCAAGAATTCCATTCAACCCCCCTTCTGTAATTCTTGTCATATTGTTAAAGGACTAATAATAGTCAATCAAATTTTGACCATTATCAGTATTTAATCAACACTATCAGGATCTATCAGTCGACACTTAGTTTGACCAATATCAGAACTTAACAACTACTGTCAGGATCTATCAGTCAAGACAAGTTTGACCAATATCAGAGCTTATACACATAATCAGAGTTTAACATTCATATACTGGATGAGATAAATAAAAGTTAATTGCATTCTTGCATAGCATAATAATTTAACACAATTATCAGTATCTAGCAAGTACTGATATACAATAATAAGATACCATACTCTAACTATCAGCAGTTATTCCTTAATTATCAGAGTTTGAGAAATATTCTGATATCATTCCCAATTCATTCACCAATCTTGTGAAAGTAGTTTCACAGAGAGGCTTGGTGAATATATCTGCTAATTGCTGATCTGTTAGAATAAAAACCAATTTCACTGTACCCTCTTCCATATGTTCCCTAATGAAATGGTACCTAATGCTGATGTATTTAGTCATTGAATGCTGCACTGGATTTCCTGTCATTGCAATAGCACTTTGATTATCACAATATTTAGGAATAGCAGAATAATCTAACCCATAATCCATTAATTGATACTTCATCCATATAATCTGAGCACAACAGCTTCATGTAGCAATATTCATCTTCTACAGTTGATGTAGAAATTGACTTTTATTTCTTGCTAAACCAAGAAACCAATCTGCCACCTAGAAATTGAAAGCTTCTAGAAGTGCTTTTCCTGTCTATTTTACATCCTGCAAAATCAGCATCTGAATATCCAATTAGCTTAAAATTTGAATCTCTAGGATACCATAATCCCAGATTCATGGTGCCTTTGAGATATTTAAAAATTCTTTTTACAGCTAATAAATGAGGTTCCCTTGGATCATCTTGGAATATTGCACAGAGACAGGTCGCATACATGATATCAGGTCTACTAGCAGTCAAATATAAGAGTGATCCAATCATACCTCTATAGTTAGTTATATCTATTGAAGAACCTGTATTTAAATATAACTTGGTTGCAGTGGTGGTGGAGTTGATACAGTTGAGCTGTCTTGCATTCCAAATCTTCTGAGCAAATTCCTGTTATATTAAGATTGATTTATAAAGAGCCCTTCATCATCCTGTTTTACTTGTAACCCAAGAAAATAACTCAATTCTCCCATCATACTCATTTGATATCTAGACTGCATTAGCTTTGCAAATCTCTCACAAAGTTTATCATTAGTAGATCCAAAAATGATATCATCAACATATATCTGTACTAATAACAAGTCCTTACCATGGTATTTATAAAAGAGAATTTTGTCAATTGTACCTCTTGTGAAACCACTTTCTAACAAGAATAGAGCAAGTGTTTCATACCAGGCCCTTGCAGCTTGTTTTAGTCCATAGAGTGCTCTATCCAGTAAGTAGACATGATCTGGATACTTTGGATCAATGAACCCTGAAGGCTGTTCAACATAAACTTCCTCTCCGAGTTCTCCATTTAGAAATGCACTCTTTACATCCATTTGGAACACTTTAAACTTCTTGTGAGCATCATAGGCTAGAAAAATTCTAATTGCCTCAAGCCTTGCAACTGGAGCAAAAGTCTCATAATAATCAATGCCTTCTTGCTGTGAATAGCCCTTTGCAACCAATCTTTCTTTGTTCCTTATAATAATGCCCTCACTGTCAGTTTTTTTTCTGAACACCCACTTTGTACCAACAACTGATCCGTTCTTTGGTAATGGTCCAAAAGTCCAGACTTTGTTCCTTTCAAATTTATTAAGCTTCTATTGCATTGCTGTAACCCAATCAGCATCCTGAAGAGCTTCTCCCACCTTCTTGGGTTCAGTTTGAGATAGAAAAGAATGGTAGAGACATTAATATTGAGTGGCTTTTCTGGTTCTTACACCATTATCAGGGTTTTCAATGATTAAATCAGGTGTGTGTGACTTAAACCATTTTCTTGCAGATGGAAGTTGACTCCTTGAAGAAGAACCTCCCCTTGATCCATGAACTCTCTGTTATTTCTTTGACTAGTACCATTATCATGTGGTGATGCTCCCCCCGAATCAATGTTCCAATTGTTATCAGTATTTGACTCATCAGAATTTGAGGAATGAGAGTCTGATGACTTATTTACTGATGTTCTTTGAGTTGAATCATTTGTATTAGTCTCTGGATTTGAATTATGTTGCTCCCACTCAACATATGCGTCAGTGTTTGAAGAAATTCCACTGTCATGTGGATCATCAGAGCTTTGAGTGATATCAGGATTTACTGTATCATGATTTTAGTAAATCAGGATTTAACAGTTCAGCATATGGTACTTCATTTTCAAATCTTAACTTGTCATGTCATCTGCATCTTCTGGATCTGTAATCTTCTTGTCATCAAAAGACACATGTATAGATTCCATGTCTGTTCTTATTCTCAGGTTGTAAATTATGAAGGCTTTTGTAGACAATGGATATCCCACAAAAATACCTTCATCAGCTTTTAGATCAAATTTAATAAGCTGCCCCAGATGAGTTTTGAGAACAAAACACTTGCAACCAAAAATGTTAAAGTACTTCAAATTTGGCTTATTTTCCTTCACCATCTCAAATGGTGTTTTTCCTTGCCCTTTGATCAATGTTGCATTTTGTTTGAAGCAAGCAGTTTGCACAGCCTCAGCCCAGAAGTAGGTAGGAAGTCTTGCTTCCTCCAGCATGGTTCTTGTAGCTTCTATGAGAGTTCTATTCTTTCTTTCAACGACTCCATTCTGTTGTGGAGTTCCGGGAGCATAAAATTCTTGTTTTATCCCCTTGAGTTTGCAGAACTTTTTCATAGAACTATTATTGAATTCAGTTCCATTATCACTTCTGATGATCTTCATTTTGTATGTTGATCCTTTTTCCAGCTCTCTCACATGATCAAGAATAATGGATGGAGATTCATCATTGGTGTGTAGAAAATACACCCATGTGTATCTTGTATATTCATCAACAATTATAAGTGCATACCTCTTCTTGGAAATTGACATAACATTGACTGGACTAAAGAGATCAATATAAAGTAGATGGTATGGTTCAAGAATGTAGGATTCAATTTTACTCTTGAAAGATGTTTTCCTTTGCCTGGCTTTCTAGCATGAGTCACATAATCCATCAGGAGTAAACACTGCATTGGGAAATCCTCTCACAAGATCTTTCCTCAAAAGTTCATTGTTATTATTGAAGTTGAGGCGAGAAAGTCTTTTATGCCAATTCCAGCTGTCTTTCACAGATGCTCTACTAAGTAGATAAACTTCTAATTCATCAGTGCTTGTGGAGACCCTGGCTTCATATAAACTACCATATCTTACTCCAATCATTACAATCATGCCATCAGACTTACTGACAATTTCACAATGCTCCTCATAGAAGTTTATATGGTAACCTCTATCACAAATTTGACTCACACTGATCAAATTATGCTTGATTCCTACAATTGGAGCTACATTTTCAATGATGACATTTCCTTTTTTGATTTTTTCATATCCCAAGATTTTTCCCAAGTTATGATCTCCATAAGAAACACTTGGGCCAACTTTCTCCTCAAATTATGATAGCAGGAATTTATAACTAGTCATATGTCCTGAGCATCCACTGTCCAAGACTAGAGTATTTCTCTTGTTACCCTGTAATCAGTATTTGGAATCAGTTAGTATTTTTAAGGACCCGGACTTTCTTGGATCATTTGGCCATTTTAAGTTTGTTAACATATGCAGCAGACGACTTCATATCCGAGTTTATGTTAACATTCTTACTATCACTATTTACACATGTAGAAAATGATTTTGCTTAATTTAAAGAGGGTTTCAGTTCATAATAATCATAATATAAAATGTGATACTCTTTACATGTATAAATAGAGTGCCAAATACTTCCACAATAAAAACAAGGACTCTGTGGTTTATATCTAACTATTATATTCCTAAACTCTGATTTGGGAGGAACAGTATTTATCTCTTTGTTCTTCCTGCAAGAATTAGCAAGATGATTAGTACTAACACTGTTCAAACATGCCTTTCTAGGTGCACCAGGAGGAGTTATATAATTACCAATCTTATTAACACCTACCTTGCCATTTCTATTTTTCCTAGGCCTTTCTTCCTTGGTTTTCATTTGTAAATCCTTCAGCTTTTGCTTAAGATGTTTCTGAGTCATTAAACCAATATTTATTAATATTGTGTCAACTTGTTCACTCTTATCAGTAATTAAGTTTGATGTAAGTGTTGAGGTTGAACCTACCTCATTAACTGATTTAACAACATCAGCACTTGGAGTAAACTTAATGGTCTTCAACTGAACCTTGTTCAGTTTGACCTTAGCATCAGTATTTACTGGATTATTTTTCTCAATTTCTTTTCCAATTTTCTTATCAGAATTAGATCTATTAGCATATCCTAATCTTGATCCCCAACAACCATTCTATAAAATTTCCTAATTAGTCCAAAGTTTAATAACCTCTCTTTCTTTAGCATACTCCTTTTCTAGATAAGCATGCTTTTCTAATAATTTTTCTTTAACATAAACAACATTATCTCTTTCTTTTTAAATTTCTAGCTTGGAAAACAACTCAATTTCTAGGTGATCATTTCTTTTCTTTAACTCAGAGTTCTCAGTCTCTTGATTCTATTATTCTCTAAGGTTTGATCCCTATAACTAACATGTAGAGATTTAAGAAACAATCTTAATTCATACATATCATCAGTATCAAAAGTAAGGGTGGTCTGAGATACCTTAAATTCAGCATTGTCAGCCTCAGTATCAGCATTTTCCATGAGAGCATAGTTGACCCCATCATCTGAATCTGATGAATCATCCCGATTTTTCTTCTTTGTGATCAAGACTTGTTTCTTCTCAGCTTTGGATTTTCTGCAGTCAGCTGCAAAGTGTCCAATACCATCACAGTTGTAGCATCTTTCCTTTGAATTGTCAAGTTTTCTAGATTTTGATTCCTTCCAATCAGTATTTGTTCTGTTATTCCTCTTATTAGAGTTTGAGGAATTGGAACCTTTTCTGGAAATTTTATCCCTTTCTTGAAGTTCTTGTAGACCAACTTCTTGAAGCTCTTAACCAGTAGAGCAGCCATTTGTTCCATGTCTTTATTGTTATCATGATCACTGTCA